>NC_139990.1:58825522-58951630 GCF_964263955.1 Coregonus lavaretus | reverse complement strand
GGAATCATCTATGCCCATCACACCAGTCCATCATCTGACAAAGTGACAGTCATATGTTGCCTGTCATACAAAACTGTCTCCCCCCCACCTTCCCCTGCTGGCTGTCTGGCTAGGGGGGTCTGAGTGTCAGAGAAACATGAAACATGAACAGGAACATACACACACACACACACACACAGTTTGCCCAGGGCCGTCTGGGACAGTCTGTGCCCTCAGTGTGCCCAGGATATTAATGACGGATCAGATGATGAATGGGGCTTGGCTGGATGTGATATGGAGTCTCCATTTGGACTCATAACTCTATCAGGTTTCCATCCAGGCTAGGCTGATCCACCACCAGACCAGGCCCACCTCCAGACCAGGCTGGCCCACCACCTACCACCACAGCTGGTACTGTAGCTCATGTCTGCCTGCTGAGAGACAGCCAGTCAGGTGGGGTTTCCATCACCTCCACCACACCATCAGACCCAGTGCTTTGACTGTCTGGTTCTGCTAATTTAAAATGTCACTGCAGGTTGACCAAGCATTAACCCTTTAAAGTAAATGCCTTCTTAGTAGGACATTAAGCCCTCTTACTTTCATTATAACAGGTACTGTGAGTCTTGGATACCTTTTCTTCTACTTGATATTATGAAGAGTGCAGATGTTGGTCATCCTAACATGAAAACAACTTTGTCCTGAATATCTGAAATAAGGAAAATAACCAACATCATGAATGCAATTAGCCTATTTCTACATAGTTATACTCCAGTGATTTCATGATGCGAAGGATTCAGTTTGAGTAAACATTTAAAAAGCTAGAGTCAAATTGGGTGTTTTGACAATCAACGCTCATTAAACAAACAATAAGGACAAGCTCATTAAAATAGAATACTTCCCACTGTTTTGGATTATATTAAATAGGAGTCAATATTTTCCCCTGAGACAAATTCATTCTGTAATACACCCACCAAAAACACCGGCTCTCACACACACACACGTTATGAGGTCCAAGTCTGGTATCTATGGTTCCCTATCCCCTTCCCATATACAACACTAAACACTGACTGTTACAGTAGATATTAGGAATCTGGTCTTCATGCCAATGTGTTGTATTTACATGTAGGCCATTGTCTACTGTAGACTTTAGAGAGAGTAGGGTTGACTGCAGATCTTATATGATTCTGCAAAATACTATACTACCAGAAAACCCCTACGCAATCTATATATTATTAAGTGGGAACACTAAGATACTGTACATATAAAATTGGGTCAACTTCACAAAATCAATTTTCAGGCCAAAGAAAACAAACTCATTGTATGCGTTTCATCCTGTAGGCATCCAACTAAAACCATGGCCCTGAATGAAAGCAATCTGTATGGCTAGACTGAGGGGCTTCCACTAACTCCTGGCGTTCCACTGACTTTATTTCTCATCAGGCAGCATTATCTCTGGCTCCTAGCCTCAGAGGAGAAATACCAATAGGCAAGATATAGCCTGGGATCCAAACTGAGACAATGGTGAAACAGAGCATATCAGTTTGGATTCCAGGCTAGGGAACTCTAGTGTCAATCTCGCTCTACTTTCAAGTCCATATAAAATAATAAATAAATAAAAAAGGAGAAATTCTCAGGAGACGGTGCCGATTCATTTTGTCGGATAAAACAGCAGTAATTTGGGAGAGAGCCGTGGCTAATGAGAAGGACTTTGATGTGTAAATCCTGGAGCCCAAGCCGAGAGCAGCCTCGCTGATACCGTCTCCTCTCTACACTACAGCACTCCTCAGGTACCATCATGGCGTGTGTGTGTGTGTGCAACGTTGTATGAATTGTATCAGACGTTGTTGTACTTGTATTACGTTCTGAAGAATGTCAATACACACACACTCCGGTGGCTCCGGATAGAACTACAAAAAAATAGTTTCAGTAATCTTGATATTACATATTCATATTTCTTGTTTTATATCTAAATCAGAGACTAATAATATAAATCTACTTTATGCAGCAGCCCTTTCTCTGTTGATTTCTAAGCTGCAGAGTAATTGGATCTCTAGCCAGTACACTGTAGTCTGTTAGGCAGCAGGGAAATTAAATGAATGCCTATTAATCAGAGGATAATTGGACACATATCTCTGATAAATGACACAGCTCCACTTACAGTCACGTAGAAATTAGGCCATTTTCAACGACTCATTTCTTATCTCACTAAAGAAATGAAATGTTATATAACCCCACAGAGCAAATGGGATGCTGGTGAAGGGGAATAAAGGAGACAATACTAGGGTTGCAAAATACCTGGAACTTTCCTCAAATTCACAGGTTTTCCAGAAATCCCGCCGTTTGGAGGATTCTCGGATTTCCTGCATATTCGTTGCTTATTCCAGGAATCTTCCAAGCGCCATTTATGGAAAATGTAGGCTAACTTTTTGGAAAAGTTACAAGAATTTTGCATAACTACTGTTTTTTGTTTGTTTTGCAAAGCATATGGAACGTGTTTGTTCATGAATAATAACTTTGAATACAATGTTGTTGTTCAAAGATTAAAGATATTATGCTTGGGGAGAGTGTAGCATCCACCCTCCATTTGATACAAAGAAAAAAACATATTGTAAATGGTAGGGTCAAACTAATTTTTTAATTTTCAGCTTACATCTTTTCATGTGTATACCTGTATTGTTTTACAGCATATTACCATATTGTTATGTAAATCACTGCTATTTACTGATGACTATGAATAACTGACAGTTTCACTAATGTCATGCCTGATTATCATAATATCCTTTTTTCCCATATGGTAATTTATGAACAATGACTAGGAATAGGGTTATATTTATATGTCCATTATCCACAGCTTAACATGAATCATGCATAGGGAAAAAATTGACTTATTACAATTTTTGTCATCTCTCCCCCACCCTAATTCTCTTCTCTCATTTCTTCCTGATGAAAGAGAGTGGGATCTACAAATGAGTTCCTTTGGCCTCACATTAATCATGCTAATGCTGCTTCCCGTCCACCAGAGATTATCAACTACAGTGGATCCTATCCACACAGCAAATATGGATGGAGTCGAGGGCTTGAGTAATTGAGTAGTACCAACTGGCTCTGCTCCTCCTTTCTCTCCTCTCCTCTCCTCTCCCTCTCCTCCTTTCTCTCCTCTCCCTCTCCTCCTTTCTCTCCTCTCCTCCTTTCTCTCCTTCCCTCCCTCTTCTCCCCCTCACCGAGGTGACTTACCAGTACTTCTGCCACTGGTCCTCCTCAAAGATGTCCTCTGGAATGGGATCAATAAGGACAAGGTCTGACACCTGCCTGAGGACGGAAGGAGGGGGGGGGGGGGGGGAGAGAGAGAGAGAGAGAGAGAGAGAGAGAGAGAGAGAGAGAGAGAGAGAGAGAGAGGACACACAGAGAAAAAAAGAGAGAAAGAAAGAAACAGTGATGAAGCGGGCCTCCAGTGTCCATTCTGACCCGTCCCCTATACCCTCCCTGACCTGTCCTGTCCGTAATGAGTGTGAGAAGGATGTCTCTGTCCCGCCTGTCTGTCTGTCTGACTGCTCCAGGCCCACTGGCAGACAGATGGATGGGCCCACACCCCATCACCACATCCAGGGGGGGAATAGATTTTATTCTGCAGGTGTCATCCTCTCACCATCGCTTAATTTACTCTCTTAACTGCTGCTCATCACGCTGATGAAATGCTAAATCTCTCACCTCGGGCCGGGAGTGAGAGGCTGATCCCTCCCTGGTCGTGTTAATCACTAGGTTTCTCAGTAATGGGGGTTGGTGGGGATGGGGGTAGAGAATTATGATGTCCCTGGGTTTGGTGCAGTGCTGAGTCTAGCTACAGATCGTGATGATACTTTTGAGGTATTGGAGTTACTGTAGTCAATCATGTGTAGCAAGGGAATAGGATGGAACTCAAACGGGGGAAGAGAAAGTGAGAATCCCCAAAGTTTGTCAAAAACTGTGCAAATCTTTCCCATTCATTTGGGATGGAGGCATAAAGCTGAATCTACACAACCACTTTTGAGATATGAACATATCGACCAACTTTTGGAGTGAGCCTATATTTTGACTTGTGGCAAGTTTGGCAACAAGAAACAAGTTAGCCTATATTTTCCATTGAGATTCCGTTTCTAGGTGGGCAGGGAGACTTACGCGTCATGGATGTGGCTGTAGAACCTGGCATTGAGCGTGCCCAGTTCAGACCCCACCAGGATGAGAGGCGTGGCTAGACCAGCTAACTTGATGAGGCGGTGGAGGTTGTCCACCATTCTGTAGGGGGAAAAGCAATCAATCAATGAATCAAATGTATAAAGCGATTTTTACAACAGCTGTCACAAAGGGCTTTTACAGTAAAACACATCAACCCCTAAAATGGCAGCTACACCACAACAAGAGAAACACTGCCATTGAAACCCTTGAAATCAGCCAATGTAAAGTAGCCTAGCGGAAGAAGCACCTGGCTACTTTGCCTTGTAAAGCAGGATAGATACAACAGAAAATCATCCGAAGGAAAAAGAGAGAGAGGGAGCATCATCATCAGGTGAAATACAGCTCCTCACAGACGCCCATCTGTTGTGTTTCTTACACTAATAAATTAACATAGGAGAGGAGGGAAGAGGCTGGGGCTGGGATGAAGAGGTTTCACTGCAGCAGCAGGGAGAAGAGAGGCATGCAGTCATCAAACCCTCAGCTTGCCAGCTTATTGAATTCTGGGTAATTGATTGCTTGTATCAGAAGAGGGCGGCTGCCTGCCTGCCTGCCTGCCTGCCTGCCTGCCTGCTCTGCTGTTAGCCCGGGCCAGCTCCCAAGGTAGCAGCGACTGCTGACCTGACCGTCTGCATACAACCACAATGACATCCACCCATCACTCAGTCAGATTTAATGCTTAACAACACGTTACTTTGTCAGCCAGAGACATTAGGGGAGAGTCACGGACAGGGCAGGGAGATGGTGTGGCAATGGCGTAATGCAGTGGACCCAGATGTCTCTGATTGGACAATCCATGAGGTGGCCCCACATGGCACTGAGCCAAGGGGAATGCTACATCTGACAGGGAATGGTGTGTGTGCTTGTTGAGAATCAGTGCTTTAGAATAACTTGCATCAAACACCTATTACTTTGACTGTAGTAGTAGACTATTAGGTAACACTTTACATTAACAATGCATGAAAAACAAGATGTAGAGGATGCAAATTTGCACAATAGAGTAGTAGCCTATAACTGCTTCATTTTGGTATTCTGGGGCAAGCAGTGATAGTTAAACTTTAAAATGACAGGACAGAGAAAAACAAGATGCTTACCGTCCAGTGGTTGACATCCCCCAGACTTTCTCCGTCCCTGTACTTTCATTCTGCAGGACTCTTTTGCTGAACCCCAGTCCCACTCTGTCATAAGTACACACCTGTGGGTGGGAAAATGGGAACATCAATCAATCAAATTTATTTTTTAAGCCTTTTTCACATCAGCAGTTGTCACAAAAACATTGCGAAATTGTCCTGGTTCCAATCATATCATACACAATCATCTTCTGGTCAGGGAATGTAGACCATCAATTTGTTTTTACCAGCAAAAATAAAACCCTTCTAAAACGGTTGAATCATTAACAGAGTTGCCTGGACGATGTACTGTATTTCTCCTTACCTTGGTTAGCAGTGCAATGTTCTCTTGTACATGGAACCAGATGTCAGAGGACATACCAGTAGGGGCATCCAGTATGACTACACAGGAAACAGAGTAGTTAGGGCTTACATCTGCGAGGAGATGACAGTTGTGTTGACATTTCTGGCAAGCTAGCAGACTTACCAACTGGTTGTCCTTGTCCTTTGCACATCAGATGCATCTTTTGACCCAAACCGATATCTATAATTTCACCACCTGAAAAAAAACAAGATACAAATTAATCAATGATGATAATCTTAATCATAATGGAAGGGTTTTATTGGCCTTCTGTACTCATGTATGCATTAAAGTATTACATTGAGGGAGGAAAGTGAATGTCATGTTCGCAGCAGGCTACCTTCTGGCATTAACAGTTGGCCCTCTCTTTGCAATGATGCATAGTTCAGAAAAGGAGGGATGAGGATGATGAGGAGGAGACATTTTCCAACTGAGGTAAGAGTCGACCAGCATCTGCTGGTTTTAACCCCTTGTTGTGGTCGATGATGTTGTTGTTGTTGTTGACTGGTCTCTCCTGAACCTGCAGTCTGTCTGTCAGTCTGTCATAGGAGAATAATAATCAACATGTTATATCAAAGTGTGGATAAGCTACCTAGCTAGCAGTTACAGCTGTCAGAAAGCCATAGTTACATAAACATGTGTGTCAGTCAAAATGCCTCTACAATGAGCCTTGGAATGGCTTTAACTAAAGCATTGTGTCCGTCCACATGTAAGTCATGTAGTCAGTGTAACGTTTATGGAAGATAGTAATATCAGGCCTAGGTACAATATTACTCGAACTAGTCATTTGCTAGGCTACTAGCTATGCCTAGCGACAGTACTTAGCTAGTTCAGCTCTGCGTCAGTTTGATCAGAACATCTGAGAGGAGATGGCAGTGGAGTTGACATTTCTGTCTCGCTAGCTAGCTAGTAGATTAGCAGCCTAGCGAAGTACAGTAGATAGCTACCTTTTTGTCTGTCCTAGCATCTCCAGTGGCTTCTTGACCGTCTGTCCTTCTGCGCATTTTTGACTGTCAAGTTTTAATTAAGTATTCTTTAAACGATCTATCTATCTACTAGCTGAAAACGGGATGTAAATCCACCGGGTTTAATGAATGCAACGCGTTAGCTAGAACTTCCTGGAAATGTACAGACGCCGAAATGGGACAAAAATGCTTTTAGCTCAGAGTCGACACTGCAGCAAAAATTAGGGGCTCGTCTGAGCAGATCATTATTGTCAAATCGGTGTTCACCGCCTTCCAAAGTGTCTTGCACTATGGGGATATGGTCATTCATGTGTTCCTATTGGACAAAACACAACCAAAACAAACTGCAAATGCATCCAACAAGTTTGTAGAGTCACAAGCTTAGTAGTCATTGTGTACAAAGTACTAAACTTTTGACTAGGACTACTTTTCTTTGTCTGAGTGAGGGAAATACTGTAAATAAAGAAGACGATGTATTTTGAAAGATGAGATGTTGAGGATTATAATAAATACCGTTTTGATGTCATACAAGCAAGCCAAACACCCATGATTCCAAATGTACACTTCACATATCCAAATCATAAAACTCGGAGTCAGAGTCAACATTTATGATCACTATGTTTGATGTACAGTACTACAGTTACAAGATTACATGGATCATACCCTGGGTTGTTCTGAACAGAATGAGCCTATGTTTGTTTATTGTGAAGAAAATTCGCTGGGGCACATGCACCTGAATGCACTCATGACTCATTTCTATGTGCATCAAAATTATGATCTGTAACCAGGTTTCCATTCAACCTTTTTATGCGAGTAAAGTATATGTCAGATAAAAAATGTCATGTCAGGCCTGATGGAAACAGTACATTTTTCGGCAAACTTTCCAAATGTCGACAAACAAAATTCGCTAGACAAGGTGGGATCTTTTTGTGTCGGTAAAAATAATAATGCGAGAAATGTCACTGGAAACGCTTTTATGCGCAAACATTGATATAATAGGCTAACCATCATATCGAAGTAAACATGATGTGTGGTCCTCCCACTACGACTCGTCGGGAAAGCATGCCGTTTATTAGGCTACAGATTAAATAAATTATGATGAACTTCACAGGGCTTGATGCTCCTTTCCAATACATTTCGAGGGTCTTATTCTGGTGACATGATAATTGATTTTTGGCTGCCTGTTTGACAAATAAAAATAATGTAGTTATTTTGTCCATAATAATAATATCATCATGTGTAGACTATACCTGCGCGCTAGCCCAGTGGTTCCCAAACTATGGGGGACGCGAGGGGTCCTCCCCCCCCAACAAAAATTAATAAATTGGGTGGTGCATCATCAGTTTTTCTCTTGTCATGTCAGTCATTGCATACCTTATGCCGCGTTCACGTACTAGTCTGAACTAGGAAACTCTGACATTTCCGACGAGCAAACTGGTTGTAGTTATACACGTGCCGCGTTCAACGAATCAGCAAGTCGGAAATGTCAGTGTCCTAGTTCCGACTAGGATGTGAACGTGGCATTAGAGCGCTATTTATAACTTGTCAGAAATGTTCAGATCAACTAGCTCATGTCACCTAACGTTTTTTAGCTAAGTTTTTTAGCCCATAGATTTTGTTGTAATTTGTGAGTCACTCTTATATCACATGAATACACATTAGACAAGGCAAAATGTATAGAATTGCAATAAAATTAGCTTTAAAACTGCAAAATTGTCTCTGCACCCTATGACAAAATGTGTAGAATTGCAGGAAATAAGCTTTAAACTTGCGAAATGTTCTCTCCACCAACAAGAATGGTGTTAAAAGTTTGGGTCATGAACAGTGCTTATGATTATAGAAATAGACGTGGCACACATGCGCGCAGGGGGACGCGGGATGTTCCCCAATGCTGGAAGGGGGGCCTGAGTGGTAAAGTTTGGGAACCCCTGCAGCGCTTTTGGCTAGAACGCATGTGCCAATACCAGTGCTATATAACGCAACATTTTGTGTCAGAAAACCATCAGTAGAGTTGAAAATGCATTGGAAACCCATTTAACTTGTATTTTTTATTTGGTTCATGGGAATTTAACTGCAAAATGTATTTTATGTGCACTACGTCATCAAGCACAGCCTTTTATCTGCAACAAGTCAATTTGATGGAAACACATCTCTGGAGGGTAAATGCGCATATTGTTTTTTATGCAGATTCTAGAATATTTGCATGAACATTTGTCATCAATTGGATGGAAACCTAGCTTGTTTCTCTGAATTGCCTTGTGAAAGCCTAACCCTGTAAGATAATATTTTATAACTTAGCTAGTCATGTTGCCAAAATAACAGCTTTCAAACCATGCCCACCTGACCCAGATTGCGATTTATAATGGACCGTTTTTGGATTGAGGAAACAACAACAGTAGGCTAGTCTAATTGTGTGATGGCAGGGATGCAGGGTTGTGTTCCAAATGAAAGAACTACACGTGTGCTTGCTTTAGTTCCTCATAGGCACAGCTAGGAGAGTACCTTATAGTTGAAGACTCTTCTTTGAGTCATAAAAGTGCAGTGACATTGCTTAGGAAATGTGCACGCTTTGGAGAGGTGTGTTGCCACTAGACACCAGAGTATGTCACATTGTGTAAAATCTTTCTATGCATTCTTATAACTTCAAATAACATTATTTGATATAGACAACTAAAAAAACATGATTGTGAGTTTAGGTCCTTAAAAGACCAAAACCTTCTCCAATAAGACTGAATAGAGAAAGTATTCAACAATAGCATGCTGTTAATAACAAATATAGGAGATTAAAATGGATACATGTCTTAGTGCATTCCCTCTGTACATTCAATGCATACAGTTTTCAGGCTTCAATAGTGGCCTAGCCTAACACATTGCCAATGTAATTTTCCTGTCTGGGTTGGAGTTCGTAGCCAGCTGAGCAGCTACCAACAGGAGAACAACATTCTCCAGAGCCAATTGAATGCTGATGTTGTCTTTGGGGACCAACTTTCCATAGCATTGAAACACTGGTGTCCCAGTCGCAGCTCTAATGGCTTCACTGAGGTAGAGCCTCTGTCACGCAGCAGCCATGTTGGCTCCCCAGGGGAAAGAGCAGGGCTCAGAGGGGAGGGACACTGGAATCCTCAGGGGATGTCATCTGGATGCTGGAAACTCCTGAATGGGATAATGACGTTTGTTTGACTCATTTGTCTCTCTCTCTTGTTTGTCTCTCTCTCGCTCTCATTCACTCACTCACTCTGTTTTACAATGGTTCACATTCAATTACCCTGATCTGTTCTGATGTTTTGAGTTGCTTGATGATTTCCGTGCAAGGTGCTGAAGTGAAGAGGGAGGGTTGCAATATATCTGAATACCTCCAGGGGTCCCTGTATTCCATGAGCTCGGCCATACAGTATTCTGCTCTCTCAAACATCAACATAAGCAATGAACGACAGTGAACTGGACCAAAATAATAGCTTTTTCATGGTGAGTTTAAAATCTCACAGGTGTGTAAAGAAGAAGGAGCCAATAGAAACAGAGATGCATGCAAACTGAAGGGCTCTACAATACAGCTTTACTGTGAGGAAAATGGGGTTGGATTTTTAGCCTGGCTGAACCAGACTGAACACTGTGCTGTGCTCTCCATTGTTTCACATCAAACAACATCGAAATGTAGAGCAACCAGTTTGGATTCCAGGCTATTGGATCAGCTTACTTCAAAAGAAATACCCCAAACTACCACAGTGATTACATTTTTTCAGTAAGGGGCCAGTCAGTCAAGCTGTGATTGGGAAACAATTGAGTGTAATGCAGCCTAATTCATGCAAATTGATCTTTTTATACGTCCATGTTGTGTGTAGGCTAGCAAAGAGCACCAGCTGGCTTGCGTCATCTAGGCACAGTATGACATCCATATTGATGATTGTCTGCATCATTTAAGGACAGCATAGCAACCACTCTGACTGCATTTATTGGCAGGATAGCATTTGCTCTCTGCTGTCTGCTAACATCTCACAGATTACAGAGAACACTGTGGTAATAGTTCATACAGTGACAACAATGCCAATAGGAGATCACATCAAAATCCCTAAATGGGAACCAGTCTGAAGATTAAAACTGGGTAAATCAGTCTATGGAACAGGGATAAAGAATGTGAGACATCAGTAATGCATCCGACTGCTGGGGTAATCTGTCATATGATCACAAACATCACACATGCTGTTAGTTTAACCAATGTGTCAATCATTGAATTAGGAATTAGAATACTAGAAAGGTCAGCCATTTTGGTCAGGGAGTTGGTCAACCATGATTTGGCAGTGCTGTGATAAGATATTGTGTAACATAATGATTTATCTGCACTGCATGTTTGTTAGCTAGCTAGCCAGACAGTTTTAGAGGAATGATTCCAATAATTTTTCAAATTAACTACCAATATGCCAACATTCCATTCAAACAATGCATTCTATCAATTGTAATTCTATTACACAATTTCTGATATATCACATGCCTTACTTTTTTTTTTCCTGCATAAGTAAAATCAGGATTAATGTTGATTTAAGGCTAATGTTTTTTGTCTTCCCTTTTCACCATCCTGCATCTCTTCTCAATCTGCCTAATTAAACTGGGAGAGGAACAACTTTAGACAGACCATGTAAACTCAATCAGTCACAACATCTTACTTGGATGAGGTGAATTTCCCCCTTACTATGTAAAAGCTTTTAGCATCTGGAAAAAGGCTACATAAATCAAATCAATTTTCTTACAGAACCACACTATGTCAATGACACACTCAGTGCTTAATTTGACCAAAAATCATTAGAGTTGTCTCTTCGTTAATTCTCCTGCCCCACCCCCCTATCCCCACTTTTTGTTCTGTCACCTCCCGATTTACAAATTAAGCACTTGATACACTAACATGTCACTCACAGGGTAAAATATCTAATCCTTGGTTTACGCATGAATTGTCTGAGAAATTTAGGTTGGGCTAAAGGCTAGACTGACTGATTCGACGTCTGATTGTCAGTCCTTCTGATATTTCAGAAATAGATGTCTAACTCTGGTTGAAAAGCAAAATCAACATATTTCTTGAGTTGTGTATCTGAGAGTGTTGGAAATCCAGATAACTTCTGGAAAGTGGTCAAATCTTTTAAACAAATCTCCACCCCCTCGTTACCCTAGCAGGTTGTGGCAGCCTCTGGTCCCATACTAGACAACATTTTAATTTGTGGTTCTTTTAGTAATGATTTTGCTTCAGCTGGACACCTGTTTGAAAGGATAGTCTCTGAAAATGCATGTCATTCCACTAGAGGGAGTCCTTTAGTCACCTCAGAACAGATTGAAGAGAATGATCATCTAAAAGACTCACATACTTTATTTTCATTTCAAGCATTTGATGTCTATGATGTACTAAGTGCTTTGCTAAAGATTTATGTTTAAAAAATCCATATGGGCTGATTCACTTGATCCCGTCTTACTGCAGCTCTCTGCCCCACTTATTGCAGAACCATTGTCCTATATTTTTAACTTGACTATTGTTTCTGGTGTTTTACCTAAGATCTGGAATGCGGCACATGTCCTCCCCCTACATAAAGGAGGAGATCCTTCTGACGTAGGATCCCTGGCCAACTCACAGCTAAGAACTTTTTTAACATCTCACTCTATTCTTAATGTGCACCAATCCGGTTTTAGACCTGGACATAATCAAATCAAATCAAAGTTTATTGGTCGTGTATTTGCAGATGTTATCATAGATGCAGCTAAATGCTTGTGTTTCTAGCTCCAACAGTGCAGTAATACCTAGCAATACAAAATAAAAAACACATTATGTGGGATTTTGTTTTTCTAATAAAATATATTAAGAAATATAAGATGTCAGAGACCGGAATATATATATATATATATATATATATATATATATATATATATATATATATATATATATATATATATATACACAGTACCAGTCAAAAGTTTAGACACACCTACTCATTCAAGGGTTTTTCTTTATTTTTACTATTTTCTACATTGTAGAATAATAGTGAAGACATCAAAACGATTAAATAACACATATGGAATCATGTAGTAACCAAAAAGTGTTACAAAAACAAATCAAAATATATTTTATATGTGAGATTCTTCAAATAGCCACCCTTTGCCTTTATGACAGCTTTGCACACTCTTGGCATTCTCTCAACCAGCTTCACCTGGAATGCTTTTCCAACAGTCTTGAAGGAGTTCCCACATATGCTGAGCACTTGTTGGCTGCTTTTCCTTCACTCTGCGGTCCAACTCATCCCAAACCATCTCAATTGGGTTGAGGTCGGGGGATTGTGGAGTCCAGGTCATCTGATGCAGCACTCCATCACTCTCCTTCTTGGTAAAATAGCCCTTACACAGCCTGGAGGTGTGTTTGGTCATTGTCCTGTTGAAAAACAAATGATAGTCCCACTAAGTCCAAACCAGATGGGATAGCGTATCGCTGCAGAATGCTGTTGTAGCCATGCTGGTTAAGTGTGCCTTGAATTCTAAATAAATCACAGACAGTGTCACCAGCAAAGCACCCCCACACCATAACAACTCCTCGTCCATGCTTTACAGAGGGAAATACACATGCAGAGATCATCCGTTCACCCACACTGCATCTCACAAAGACACAGCGGTTGGAACCAAAAATCTCAAATTTGGACTCCAGACCAAAGGACAAATTTCCACCGGTCTAATGTCCATTGCTCGTGTTTCTTGGCCCAAGCAGGTCTCTTCTTCTTATTGGTGTCCTTTAGTAATGGTTTATTTGCAGCAATTCGACCATGAAGGCCTGATTCACACAGTCCCCTCTGAATAGTTGATGTTGAGATGCGTCTGTTACTTGAACTCTGCAAAGCATTTATTTGGGCTGCAATTTCTGAGGCTGGTAACTCTAATGAACTTATCCTCTGCAGCAGAGTTCATTCTGGGTCTTCCATTCCTGTCGCGGTCCTCATGAGAGCCAGTTTCATCATAGTGCTTGATGTTTTTTGCGACTGCACTTGAAGAAACTTTCAAAGTTCTTGAAATGTTCCGTTTTGACTGACCTTCATGTCTTAAAGTAATGATGGACTGTCGTTTCTCTTTGATTATTTGAGGTGTTCTTGCCACAATATGGAATTGGTATTTTACCAAATAGGGCTATCTTCTGTATACCCCCCCTACATTGTCACAACACAACTGATTGGCTCAAACGCATTAAGTTCCACAAATTAACTTTTAAGAAGGCACACCTGTTAATTGAAATGCATTCCAGGTGACTACCTCATGAAGCTGGTTGAGAGAATGCCAAGAGTGTGCAAAGCTGTTATCAAGGCAAAGGGTGGCTATTTGAAGAACCTCAAATATAAAATATGTTTAACACTTTTTTGATTACTACATGATTCCATATGTGTTATTTAAGATATAAGGAAGTCTCGAGGTTTTGCTCGCCTGAGGTAGAGTATCTCATGATAAGCTGTAGACCACAGTATCTACCAAGAGAGTTTTCATCTATATTCTTCGTAGCTGTCTATTTACCACCACAAACCGATGCTGGCACTAAGACCGCACTCAATGAACTGTATACAGCCATAAGCAAACAGGAAAACGCTCATCCAGAGGGAAAAAAACTCTAGACCACCTTTGGATGTTTGCTTATGGCTGTATACAGTTCATTGAGTGCGGTCTTAGTGCCAGCATCGGTTTGTGGTGGTAAATAGACAGCTAAGTCCCCGGCACCTAGTGGCCGGGGACTTTAATGCAGGGAAATTTAAATATGTTTTACCTCATTTCTACCAGCATGTTAAATGAGCAACCAGAGGGAAAAAAAACTCACAACTTTACTCCACACACAGAGACGCGTACAAAGCTCTCCCTCGCCCTCGATTTGGCAAATCTGACCATAATTCTATCCTCCTGATTCCTGCTTACAAGCAAAAACTAAAGCAGGAAGCACCAGTGACTCGGTCAATAAAGAAATGGTCAGATGAAGCAGACGCTAAGCTACAGGACTGTTTTGCTAGCACAGACTGGAATATGTTCCGGGATTCTTCCGATGGCATTGAGGAGTACACCACATCAGTCACTGGCTTCATCAATAAGTGCATCGATGACGTCGTCCCCACAGTGACCGTACGTACATACCCCAACCAGAAGCCATGGATTACAGGCAACATCCGCACTGAGCTAAAGGGTAGAGCTGCCGCTTTCAAGGAGCGGGACTCTAACCTGGAAGCTTATAAGAAATCCCGCTATGCCCTCCGACGAACCATCAAACAGGCAAAGTGTCAATACAGGACTAAGATCGAATCGTACTACACCGGCTCCGACGCTCGTCGGATGTGGCAGGGCTTGCAAACTATTACAAACTACAAAGGGAAGCACAGCCACGAGCTGCCCAGTGACACGAGCCTACCAGATGAGCTAAATTACTTCTATGCTCGCTTCGAGGCAAGTAACACTGAAACATGCATGAGAGCATCAGCTGTCCCGGACGACTGGGTGATCACGCTCTCCGTAGCCGATGTGAGTAAGACCTTTAAACAGGTCAACATTCACAAGGCCGCAGGGCCAGATGGATTACCAGGACGTGCACTCCGAGCATGCGCTGACCAACTTTTTTTTTTGTGTGATTTTTTTTAATACTCTTTCTTAAAACTGCATTGTTGGTTAAGGGCTTGTAAATAAGCGTTTCACTGTAAGGTCTACACCTGTTGTATATATATATAATGGTGTGTATAGATAGTATGGAAAGTATATGAATAGAAAAGGTGCACACAGCAGTAGTTATATACGATGAGTCATGACTAGAATACAGCATGTAAACATTATTAAAGTGACCAAGGTTCAATTACTCTATGTACATAGAGCAGCAGTCTCTAAGGTTCAGGGCAGGGTACTGGGCGGATGCCGGCTAGTGGTGACTGTTAATAGTCTGATGCCCTAGAGATAGAAGCTGTTTCTCAGTCTCTCGGTCCCAGCTTTGATGCACCTGTACTGTCTCCGCCTTCTAGATTGTAGAGTGATGAACAGGCCGTGGTTCGGGTGGCTGAGGTCCTTAATGATATTCTTGGCCTTCCTGTGACACCGGGTGCTGTAGATGTCCCGGAGGGCAGGCAGTGTGCCCCCGATGATGCGTTGGGCTGAACGCACCACCCTCTGGAGAGCCCTGCGGTTGCGGACAGTGAAATTGCCGTACCAGGCGGTGATACAGCCCGACATGCTCTCAGTGGTACATTTGTAGAAGTTTGTGAGGGTCTTAGGGGCCAAGCCGAATTTCTTCAGCCTCCATTTCAGGTTGTCAGTGATGTTCACGCCGAAGAACTTTTAAAAAAGTTACCCTCTCCAGCAGCCCTGTCGATGTGGATGTGGGCGTGCTCTCTCTGCTGTCTCCTGTAGTCCATGATCAGCTCCTTCTTTTTGTTGACGTTGAGGGAGAGGTTATAATCCAGGCACCATTCCACCAGGGCTCTCACCTCCTCCCTGTAGACTGTGTCATCATTGTTGGTAATCAGGCCTACCACTGTGTGTCATCAGCATACTTGATTATTGAGTTTGAGTTGTTCACGCAGTTATGGGTGAAAAGGAAATACAGGAGGGGGCTGAGCATGAGATGTTGTTGCCTACCTTCACCACTTGGGGTCGGCCCAACAGGAAGTCCAGGACCCATAGCACTGTTTCAGCTGCTACGTTTGTTTTAGATTATGTGTTAAATTGCTTAGATCATAAAAATCATTGTGCTGCCTAATTTATAGACCTTTCCAAGGCCTCTCGACACTGTTGACCATCACATTCTCATTGAAAGGTTGACTTTAATAGGCCTGGATCAGGCTTCTTGCAAGTGGTTTAAGAATGATCTGTAAGACAGTACACATTGTGTGATTTCTGATGGTGTTAAGTCTAGTTTCCTGGAGATTACGAAAGCTGTACCACAGGGGGTTGGTACTGGGACCTGTTCTCTTTACTATTTAAATAAATAATATTGGTCTATCTGTTACAACTTGTAATATTCATCTTTATGCAGATGATACTGTTATGTATGCCATTGCTCCAACTGTAGCCTGGTTGGTTTAAAACTTGTACTCAATGTGGGTAAGACTAAATATATCTTGTTCTCTAATTCTCGCAATAATGTTTCAGATGGACTACAACCAGTGCCTTCAGAAAGTATTCATACCCCTTGACTTATTCCACATTTTGTTGTGCTACAGCCTGAAATAAAAGTAAAATAAATAAATAATAATAATAATAATAATGAACATCAGTATTCACACCCCTGAGTCAATACATGTTAAAATCACCTTTGGCAGTGATTACAGCTGTGAGTCTTTCTGGGTAAGTCTCTAAGAGTTTTGCACACATGGATTGTAAAATTGTTAAAGCTCTGTCAAGTTGGTTGTTGAGTCTTGCCATAGATTTTAAAGCCGATTTAAGTCAAAACTGTAACTATGTCACTCAGGAACAATCTATGTCATCTTAGTAAGCAAGTCCAGTGTATATTTGTCTTGTGTTTTAGGTTCTTGTCCTGCTGAAAGGTGAATTTGTCTCCCAGTGACTGTTGGAAAGCAGACTGAACCAGGTTTTTCTCTCTGATTTTTCCTGTGCTTACACTACATGGCCAAAAGTATATGGATACCTGCTCGTCGAACATACCAAAATCATGGGCATTAATATGGAATTGGTCCACCCTTTGCTGCTATAACAGCCTCCACTCTTCTGGGAAGGCTTTCCACTAGATGTTGGAACATTGCAGCGGGGACTTGCTTCTAATCAGCCAGAAGAGCATTAGTGAGGTTGGGCACTGATGTTGGGCGTTCCAATTCATCCCAAAGGTGTTCGATGGAGTTAACGTCAGGGCTCTGTGCAGGCCAGTCAAGTTCTTCCACACCGATCTCGACAAAGCATTTCTGTATGGACCTCGCTTTGTGCACGGGGGCATTGTCATGCTGAAACAGGAAAGGGCCTTCCCCAAACTGTTGCTACAAAGTTGGAAGCACAGAATCGTGTAGAATGTCATTGTATGCTGTAGCGTTAAGATTTCCCTTCACTGGAACTAATGGGCCTAGCCCGAACCATGAAAAACAGCCCCAGACCATTATTCCTCCTCCACCAAACTTGCATTGGGGCAGGTAGCGTTCTCCTGGCATCCGCCAAACCCAGATTCGTCCATCCCAGATGGTGAAGCATGACTCATCACTCTAGAAAACGCATCTCCACTGCGCCAGAGTCCAATGTTGGCGAGCTTTACACCACTCCAGCTGACACTTGGCATTGCGCATGGTGACCTTAGGATTGTGTGCGGCAGCTCGGCCATGGAAACCCATTTCATGAAGCTCCCGAAGAACAGATCTTGTGCTGACGTTGCTTCCAGAGGCAGTTTGGAACTCGGTAGTGAGTGCTGCAATCGAGAACTGACGATTTTTCAGCACTTGGCGGTCCCATTCTGTGAGCTTGTGTGGCCTACCACTTCGCGTCTGAGCCGCTGTTGCTCTTAGACGTTTCCACTTCACAGCACTTACAGTTGCTCTAGCAGGGCAGAAATTTGACGAATTGACTTGTTGGTAATTTGGCATCCTATGACGGTGCCACGTTGAAAGTCACTGAGCTCTTCAGTACGGGCCATTCTATTGCCAATGTTTGTCTATGGAGATTGCATGGCTGTGTGCTCGATTTTATACATCCTGTCAGCAATGGGTGTGGCTGAAATAGCCGAATCCACAAATTGGCCATGTAGTATAGCTCTGTTCCTTTTCTTTTTATCCTAAAAAACTCCCTAGTCCTTGCCGATGACAAGAATATCCATAACATGATGCAGCCACCACCATGCTTTAAAATATGAAGAGTGGTACTCAGTGATGTGTTGTGTTGGATTTGCCCCAAAAATAACGCTTTGTATGCAGGACATAAAGTTAATTTCTTGCCACGTTTTTAGCAGTTTTATTTTAGTGCCTTATTGCAAACAGTATGCATGTTTTGGAATATTTTTTATTCTGTGCAGGTTTCCTTCTTTTCACTCTATTACTTAGGTTAGTATTGTGGAGTAACTAAAATGTTGTTGAGCCATCCTCAGTTTTCACCTGTCACATCCATTAAACTCTGTAACTGTTTTAAAGGTACCATTGGCCTCATGGTGAAATTCCTGAACAGTTTCCTTCCTCTTTGGCAACTGAGTTAGGAAGGACGCCTGTATCTTTGTAGTGACTGGTTGGTTAACTCTTGAGGTTCCTAGGGTCTCCATAAAATTTGGTAAATCCGCCTTCAGTTTTAATGCCCCCCATTTTTAGAATAACCTGCAGAACTCTCTGCGTCTTGATTCCCTAGTGCCAGTAGGGCAGTTTAGGAGTCTAATGCTGAATTTGTTAAATGACAATTGCATTTGTTTTGATTAAATGTAAACATTTATTGTGGTAATGAAATTTTTGTTTTTTAAATTGTAACCTGTAGTTTTTAATACTTTTTTTATTAGAATGTTCATGCTGAATTTTGTTGAATTTGTTGTCCTCAGGGCACCTTAAAATTTGAGTCCCTGGTCTCATTGGGCTCCCTTGATTAAATCAAAGTTAAATAAAAATGGCAGCCATTGCAGACATAGATCTGAGAATTGTGTGCCATCAGAAGTTAAAATGAGCTGTTTGTCCCTATCAGCAGGTAATAGACATCACATACAGAACCAAATGACTCTGCCTGTCCCTCACCCTTTCATCTGTCTTAGATTCATGGACTCCATCGACACATAAAACTGCAGAGCAAAGCACTCTAAGAGGTCGGATAAATATTTGATGAATCTTTTAAAGGGGCATAAACTCTAAAGGAGTGGCTCAATATGCATATCACATTTAAAAGCTATGTTAACATTGATATTATATGACAGCAATATTTACTAGTCTTTAGCTTTATTCACCAAATGAACATGAACTTTATCCCTTAACCTCATACCATGCACTGGAGAGTTGTTATATATTTGTAAAGATTCTATATTTGAGGTCTTCCTAATAAGCTTCCTCATTGGGAATAGAATATAATATTTTTCACAGGCTCGTACATTTTACACAAACACCTAAACAACAACTTGCCACCTAGATAGACATTGTCAGGAGACATTCAAGGGAAAGTTTTATTTGAGATCAATAAGAGATAGATAGCCTACATATATCCTTTCATGTTCAAAGCTACAGTCTAATATGAATCAATCATTGATGCACAACTTGACTTTATCATTGATGTCCTCAGCTGGAGGTATGGTATGGACCCTACACTCTTAGAAAAAAGGGTTCCTAAAGGGTTCTTAGGCTGTCCGTCCCCATAGGAGAACCCGTTTTGGTTCCAGGTAGAACTATTTTGGGTTCCATGTAGAACCCTCTGTGTAAAAGGTTCTATATGGAACTCAAAAGGGTCCTACCTGGAACCAAAAAGGGTTCTTCAAAGGGTTCTCCTATGGGGACAGCCGAAGAACCCTTTTAGGTTCTAGATAGCACCTTTGTTTCTAAGAGTGTACCATATGGTAGGCTACTGTAGTTGTTGCTTGTGAGAAGGATTACCTGTGCTGCATTCAGAGCTTTACATGCCAGGCTCTGAATGTGTTCCACTGCTGATTGGATAGAGCTGAGACGACCGTCTCATACATTGTAGCATCACAGTGATATGATTGCTTTCCTTTGATGTCTTGAAATACTATACGCTCTTGATCCCTGGAATGCCTGGCTGGTAATGTATTTTTTTCATGAAATACAATCTCCCTGCAATTTGCTGCTCACATAAGAGATCAGATATGAGATTTCTGCTCGAGAGACATGTTTTGCACTTGTTTTCGAACATCCATATTTGTATAACCAGTATTTCCTACACATAAAGTTTGTCTGAAACATTGCTCTATCTGTGCCTACCTGGCAGAATGCTTCAGCAGAGTCATTCAGTGGTGTGTGATGAGCTCTTTCTACAGTGCCAGCTCTCCTTGACACCATCCTTAGCATTTCTGTTCTGTCTTCAGGAAGCATCCATTTTTACTGGGTTGATCGCTTCATCCCCTGACATTAAATATCCTTTCATAAAGTGTGGTAACTGTGAAAAGGGTTCCAAAAGGGTTCTTCGGCTGTCCCCATAGGAGAACCCTTTTTGGTTCCAGGTAGAACTCTTTTGGGTTCCATGTAGAGACCTCTGTGTAAAAGGTTCTACATTGAACTCAAAAGGGTTCTACCTGGAACCAAAAAGGTTTATTCAAAGGGACAGCCGAAGAACCCTTTTAGGTTCCAGATAGCACCTTTTTTTCTAAGAGTGTAGTTCAGCCTCTCTTACAGGGCACTGCTCAAAACCACTTCTAGCGGAGAACATTTGACCAACAGCTTTATAATACAAATACAAACAAAGTTATTGCTTATTGCACACACGTACCCCAGCCAGCACATAACAGTCTGAGAACCATATGTTTCTTGAACTTGGTGAGAGCGTGGTTGTCCTATGGTTATTTTGCATACAACCTTCCCACAACGTTCTGGAAATGGTGCAGGATAGTTGCTTGGCTTTGGAACATTCTCAGCAAATTTAAGTTATTTTCTTGGTATTTCATTACTTTAACAGAAAGTTTCCTAAAAGTTTAAACATGGTTACATTTCATGTCATTTTTGGTCATGTTCTAGGAATGTTCTCCAACTGGTTTGACATTGGGAATGTTCTTAAATAGTCTTCTGTGGAAATTTCAATTATTCAGAATAACCTTTTCTACAGGTTTCCTCGTGGTTCTATTCAAAGTAATGTTCTCAAATTGTTCCGAGAACGTTAAGAAACTACGTTCTTCTTTGGGAATTTCAGTACTTCAGCATAACGTTTTCTCCAAGTTTCCTCATGGTTAAATTTAAAGTAATGTCCTCAGAACATTACGAAAACTTTCCATAAAAACCACAAGAAAACATTAGTAATGTTCAAAGATTATTTAAAAACATACATTCTGTTCTCAGCATCAACAAAACTCTCTCTATTCTTTATCTTGTTAAGTGTGTTCAGGTGTGTTGGCCATGTCCACTAATTGGCCACACCTGATCTTAATGAGTGCTTGTTTCCTTTGAAATGGGGTCTGTTTGAATAGACTAAAATTAACAGCTTTGTATGAGTACAAAAACAAACATTGCAAGCTAGCTCCATTCTGGTGGCACAGTGGATTAATTCCATGGATAGAGAACAGATGATCATAGGTTAAAATCTCACTGACGCCATGCCACAATAAAAAATAAATGTGTTTGCATGATTAATGCCTAAGCAAATGAATTTATGTGTCCTATCTGTGCTTGGAGTTCAAAACAGTTAACCTAAGCTAGCAGTCTTATTGAAACATTTAGTAATGGTTTTAAGGATGTTATTAAAAAACCTCAAAATAACCTATCATTTTCATTCTGAGAACGTTAATAAAACCTCCCTGGAAAACTTTCACGGAGCCATGGTAAAACGTTCTCAGAACCTCCCTGCAACCTAAAAATGAATGTTCCCAGAACAGGTGACATTTTCACTCCCGTTCTCAGAACGTTTAAGAAACTTTTCGTTTTACCGGTCAGAAAACATATGACTTCGTTCCTAGAACCAATGGGAAACCAAAAATGTACGTTCCCAAAACTTCCAAAGAATCAAATGTGCTAGCTGGGATACACACTCTATAGTCAAAATATTTGATTAAACTCACACATTGATAAGGGATTTCTAATTAAAATGTGAGGTGAATGGGCAAATTAAGCCCTAACACTACATTACATTTCTACACATCCACAGGGCAGCTCCATGAAATCTGGCGGTAATTGAGATAGCATAGGAGCAACCATGAAAACCCATTTCCTGTTGTCCTTATCTGTTCTGTATTGGGTAGATGAAGCAGGTTAACAGGGAAACATATCCGCTGCCTGCAGCATGTTTATATCACAGAGGCCATCGCAGGGCACCAACATCTGTCTGTCTGCAGGGCTTTCCCAGGGATGGATAGATGGGCAGGTGTTCATATCTCCCAACCCGCTGGCTTGACTTTATTAATTTGATCCTGTATTCACCTCAGTCTGATACATTGGCTCACAGTGTCATAATGGAGATTCAGAATAGGCAAAAGGGAGTCTGATCTCGCACTACTCTTAGGATGAAATGTGAATTAAATGTTCCAATGCTTCAGTGTTTGCATCCACAACACATAGATTTATTTTTTATTTACATTTACATTTTAGTCATTTAGCAGACGCTCTTATCCAGAGTGACTTACAGTTAGTGAGTGCATACATTTTTTTTTTATTTTTATTATTATTATTTTATTTATTATTATTATTAAGGTCACATATGTTATGAAGCTAGTACATCTTTTGTGATTTGTCTTATTCTGGCCCATGATATGAGGGAGCCAAGGCCAAAGAGGATTGGCTGTTACTTAGTGCCTGTGTAGTGCCTGTGTAGTACCTGGAGACTGAATCATCTTCAGAGGGTTAAAGGGCAGAGGTCACTTTTGAAAACAATACCTTTTCCTAATCATCTATGACATTTTCATTTGCTAGAGCTGGTGATGGTTTCTGTTGCTATCAAATATGATGTTGTATCTGAAAGGGAGGTGTGAGGGGAATGTACAATGAGGGAACCAACTGCCAGACAGACAGTCATGTCAAGCAGATGCTACCACAACAGCAGCAAGGCTGCTCCTTCTTCTTGAAGGTCATTTCTAAACTCCTAACACCTCTCTCTCGCTATCATCTTTGACCCATTGCTTTGAATGTTCTCTGTCGCTGTCAGTTACACAGCGGATAACGAGGATCTCTCAGGTAATAAGGTAGAAGGAACTGGTGTGAGATAAGATGGAAGGATAAGGGCAGCACAGTTGTTCCTGTGGCTTTATGTGCAAATGCCATCTGGGTGGGAGCTGTGACAGAATTAACGCTGACAGTGGTGCGATAGTGTGTGCGTGTGTGTGCGTCTGTCCCTCTCACACAATCTGTCCCCTGACAACACCACCACCACCACCTCTCTCTCCATCTCTTAAGAAACCTGCTGTCTTCTTTGCTTATTTATGAGAGCATATCGTAAGGGTCTGGACCGGGGTGTTCATGGCTGGGCATCAGAGGCATCAGTCTTCAGCCCTCCCTCAGCCTCCCCACTGCGCTCATCGATTTTCGCCCCTCGCCATCGACACGCTCCATCAATCAATACGGTAACAAGTCTTCATTTATACTTGAGAAATGCACTGTTTCCAGCTCACTGGGCCCAAAACTTCTGATGCTGCCAGAAGATACGGGGCCTCAGAGTCACACCACAAATAGCAGATTTGACAGAAATAAAACAGTATACTGTACTTCCTATTTCAAGTCAATCTGAGTAGTTACAATTAAATGAACACTGCTCAATAAATATGAATGTCTTTTTTAAATAATGAATCATTAAGTCAAATGTAGTGCCATTATTTCCATACCTTACATGTGTTGAGTACTCCTGTCAATAGTGCGCTCTCTCTCTCTGACATGTACTATAATGTTTTGCCTTTATTTAACCAGGTAAGTCATCATATTCTAGTACATTTTTACCTAGCACCACACCACATGAAAATTATGTTGTAAAATGTGTTGTCATCCAGGCTATTCAATGTGCAGTGCAATCTCTTTTCCTGTATCTCACAACAATGAGCTGTACATGAAACTGAACATGTCTGAGTGATGGTTGTAGGTTTGTTACTGTATTATGTATAAGGTTGTGGAAAATAATTTCCTCCCCAGAAAACAATAAACTATTGTATTACTTTCTATTTTATATTATTTAATATTCCATCCAGCCAAGGCCAGTTGATTAATATGGTTTATTCAAGAACATCTCAGTGCAATTTGTATTAATTAAACCCTTATCAATCCCCTGGTCCTGGCTCTCTGTCAACACTGCATTCTAACAACCTGCCTGGCTGCCATTCTCATTAGATCCAGCACAGTCAATTACAGGGTGTTAGTAGAGCTAAGAGCTGACCCGACCAGAGATGGAGGGATTACCATGGCAACCAGGTAGACTAGACTGTAGCAAGCTAATGATTGAAAGGACCACACTGACTTCTGACAATAAACCTTGTTTAAGTAAATTAGTAGTAGATTGTATGATTGAAATGTCAATTGTTTTTCGATTAGATGAATTTAATCCTTGATTGTGATGTGGATTAGTGTCTGTTTATATGTCTGTGTGTGTAATGTATGCATATGTGTTGTGTATGTTTTGCAAAGTGTAGTGGGTATTAATTGCATGCCTTACTATTTATGCAAGCAGCAGCCCCAGGGCAATAAACATGTCCACTTCATGTAATGGACACCACATACAGTAGGCCTACATGTCGTCTTGGAACTATTATCATAGGTTATTCAGTTCAGAGAAATATTAATAGCCCTATTGATAATATTAATATTCTCTGATATGACTGTGTCATGATATCAAATCAAAATGTATTTGTCACATGCTTCATAAACAACAGGTGTAGACTAACAGTGAAATGCTTACTTCCAGGCCCTTCCCAACAATGCAGAGAGAAAAACATTGAAAAATAATAGAAAGATAATAACACGAGGAATGAATCACAATGAGTAATGCTAACATGACTATATACACGGGGTACCACTACTGAGTTAATGTGCAGGGGTACGAGGTCATTGAGGTAGATATGGACATACTGTATAGGTAGGGGTAACGTGACTAGGCAACAGGATAGATAATAAGCAGTAGAAGCAGCATATGTGATGAGTCAAAAGAGTTAGTGCAAAGGGGGTCAATGCAGATAGTCTGGGTAGCTATTTGGTTAACTATTTAGCAGTCTTATGGCTTTGTGCATCGGTACCACTTGCCCTGCAGTAGCAGAGAGAAGAGTCTATGACTTAGGTGGCTGGAGACTTTTGAGGGCCTTCCTCTGACACCGCCTGGTATAGAGGTCCTGGATGGATATTCCTATACTCTTATGTTAAATGATATGGTATACACTTCTGGTGGTCTACAGCATTAATAACAGCAACAGACAGACAGCAGGTAGCCTAGTGACACAGCAATGTTGTGGTGCTGCTGCTCTTGAGTAACTAACTCACTGACATCTTGAGACAGCTTTGCTGCAGTGACAGTGACAGAGCAGTCCCCTGCTGTGTCCCAGAAGGAAAGCTGCCAAGCTGCCAACACACTGGGGCCTGGCTGTCCATGGCATGCACCATCCTGCCCCCTTTCCTCATGCCTCCATCTCTCCCTCACTCCATCCATCCATCACTTGAATCCCTGATGTCTTCTCTGAACTGACCACCACTGTCTGTCTGTTCTATATCCCTTCACACAGACATCAGCTCTCCTGTCTCATAGTCTGATAAATGTATAGGTCGCTACTCTATTGGTATGATGAACAACTGACGTGTTGTCATTTCCCCTCCTATCCAATCCGCTTCGTCACAACCAGTTTGCAAACTCTCCTCCAACGCGTCGATGCCTCCCTCCCGTACTATAGACCAGAGTTGTGTCGGTGTGAATTGTGGTTTGGTATGATCCGATCCTCCCCTGCTCCTCCTCTCCATGGTGGTAGTTTCTATTCTATGAGAAGGTCAAATTACTCCGCATGTCTGCAACTGTACATACTTTCGGTCTATGAATTCGGACAGCAGCAAGCACGCTTGAAGAAGAATTAAGTCCGAATTCTGTTTCACACCGACTGAGAATGTTTGTAAACTGAACCTGGGTCGTGCCACGAGCTCCCTTCTGAAAGTAAGTAACGACACGAGTTTGTTGTTTTATTGTGGGACTGACGCGTAGGCTATCGCATGATGTTTTTGAAAGGATGCACACACCGATTTATATTTAGGAGGGTTGTCTTTTATACATGGACAGATATGTATTCCCGCAATTAATGTATTGTTATGCATTGACATGTTGTTCACTAATAAACATGTTATATACAACCCCTCGCAAAGCTTTGAGAAAAAAGCTGAAACGATGCTTCAGCAGAACAGTGTACGCACGCAAATACCTGCGTTACCAGTTAAAAGACAGGTAACAGTCTTGACATTGAACCACCACGTTTGGTACCCTAAAAAGGTGTGTTCAGTGCGTGTATTCTTCAAAATGCCGCGCGCGGTATCAAAATGTTTGATGGGAGAGGCTGCCATTGTTTTGAAGAGATTATAGTTTATGCAATAGCCTGTACAGTATCCTTGCTAGTACTGTATATAATTGTCCAGCAGCCTCAAAGTAGGCTAGTATGTGAAGTATAAGTTGTAAAAAGGATGACACAGGGGCATAACTTGGTGGGGGGTCTAGGGGTCCTCCCATCTTTGGGGGCATCTTAAGCTAATTTCCTGCATTTCTACACAATCTAATATGACCCATGGCCCGTCTAGCCTTCTCTATTTAGAACAACATAAAGTATGCAAAAATGCCCAGTCATCAAGCTAGGTAAGAGATCATTATTAAATATGTTTAAGTGATTGATAAGACTGAACTATATCAATGATAATTCAATAACCATTATTGTGTTGCACCTTTAACCAATAGCCTAACAAATGAACAACTCTTGCATATGAAGTAGAAAGACTTAACTTTTGATTGTCTTTATCATCCTCTATATCACCTCCCAATTGTACTTGATGCGTCACTTCAGACCCGGATTCGATCGCAGGCTGTGTCACAACCGGCTGTGACCTGGAGTCTCATAGGGCGGCGCACAATTGGCCCAGCGTCGTCCGGGTTAGGGGAGGGTTTGGCCCTCTAGCGACTCCTTGTGGCGGGCCGGGCGCCTGCAGGCTGACTTCGGTTGTCAGTTGAACAGTGTTTCCTCCGACACATTGGTGCAGCTGGCTTCCGGGTTAAGCGAGCGGAGGTTAAGGAGCGCGGTTTGGCGGGTCATGTTTCGGAGGACGCATGACTCGACCTTCGCCTCTCCTAAGCCCGTTGGGGAGTTGCAGCGATGAGACAAGATCGTAATAATAAAAAAAAGACATCCTCTAAATCAAACTTCAGCCAGACCGCCCAGCCAGCACAAGCCACTTGCACGCCCGACCCCCACCAGTCTAGTCAATAACTCAACTCCCTCCCCAACACAACTTCCTTCCCATCTTTTTTTTTATGTCTCAAAGAAAGGTTTGGAAAATATTTTTGAAAATAAAAACACACATACACATTAACACACAGAAACAGTACACCCTCCATATAATTAATATCATAGGCCTAATAGTACTGTAGAGCATTTTGTACTTGCAGACAATATAGCTGGGTCACCCCGTCCTGTCCCTAGGGGTCCACGGCGCTGCAGCGCCCCAACCCAACACACCCCACTCAGCTTTAGGATCTTAGTGAAACATTCATTATTGGTTTCAGGTGTGTTAGGCCAAGGCCAGAATGTCAACCAACAGTTCGACAGACCCCCAGGGCCAGATCTGAGCAGCCCAGTAGCTAGGGATTGCCTAAATAGGTATCTCCCCTGAAGTGGGCATGTTTTCAATACAGACGCCTTTTGTCGTACTGTATTCCATATAAGGCATCCAGACCTTATGAAAGGTGCACAGCATACCCTTAATCTTGTAATAAATCAAATCTAGTGATACATAACTTGACATTTCTTCCATCCATTGTGGGAGGATAACCAACCTTCCAATTAATGGCAATGCATTTCTTAGCTGCTACAAATGCTAGGTTACACAGTTTCTTCTGATAACAGTCTCCAGTATCAACATTTCCAAGCAATCAAAAACAGGGAGAATGGAGAATCTGTAGACATGCTGAGATAAAAGTACATACTCTTTGCCAGAATTCAGCCAGCCTTCACAAGACCATAACATATGCAAATCTGTCCCCTTTTGTGTTTTACACATCCAGCAGAATAATTACATTTCTGTGTGCATGATATTCAGTAATTTATGTCTGAGATGATATTAACATGACTGGGCATTCTAACATATCTGTATCTATCCATCATCATCAATAGCGTCTCTTAGGTCTTCCTCACATTTATGTTTTACATGTTGTGTCATCGGGAAAAGCCTCTATCAACCCTTGATACAGTTTGGAAATCAACTTTAGAGGTTTGTCAGACTGCCTTAAAATAGTTTCAATCTTTGAAGCTTCTTGCTTGTCCAGAGTTTGCTGCACATAGAAAATAAAGTGTTGTATCTGCAAAAATTCACCTCAGCTCCATCACAGACTGGTCTTCCCTGGCTGCCTGACCCTGCTCAGATGAGGCATGACAAAGAATTACATTGTACATTTGTTAATTATATTATCCATGAATGGTTCAACAATTGAAATGACCATTATTCCCAGATCCCAGACTGTAGCCTGCTCATCAACTCAAGATGGAACTTTGTATCCATTCACCGATTGTTATAATATACTGCAAATTTCACCTGAGCTCTGTAGACTGTTCTTCCCTGGCTGTCTGACCCTGCAGGGACACCTGTCAGCATCTGATCCTGCTAAGACATGATGAGCATAGTGTTGTGTACTGACTACGTACCATGACTGTGAAGCCTTTAGAGCTGTTAATACCGTGTCATTGTGAAAGTAGGGAATTAGCTAGGGGAAACCGACAGATCAATAACGTTACATTGTTATACTGACTAATAAAAACTCACATTGTGCTGAAAAAATGTCAGAATATCAATATTCAGTCGTTTGGCCGCTGGTTTCATCGTTCGATTCAGGTCTAGTGTGATTGAGGCAAAAAAAATAGCTAAAGTTAGTGAGCTAGCTAGCTAACGTTAGCAAACTTTTGGCTAGCTCTGCTAGCTAATGGTACAATGATACATCATCAAATTGACTTCATCAAATTGACTTCTGTTGAAACTGGACAAAACAAAGGCTACAAAACATTTCCATACACACAACAGCTGTTAGATATGGCTACCATCAGATAGCTAGAGGTTAGCTAGAGCTGAACTGGCTGTGGTAGCTACTAGCTAGCTAACTAGCTGCTAGTAGTTCATTCACTTCAGTTGAGGGGATTAAACATTAGCTAACGTAACATGCCAGTTACACTACTAGCTCAGCACTGGGAGTAAATATACGTTTTTCTGTCAAACAGCAGTTACCTTGCCAGCTAGATCAGTCAACTAAAGAGTAGCCCGTTTCTGCTCTGCTTGCTTTTACAACAAAAAGCGTAACACAGACAGCAGCTGCCTCTGTTCATCTCTCCTGTGCTGGTCCTATACACCATCCTTTCAGAAGCTTTGCCTTCACACAGCCTGTCTGTGATGTCTGTGCGGTCCTAAATCCAGCCGGCTTAAACCGGAAAACAGCCTACTTGACCGCTCTGAGGCGTCCGCATGGTCGTAAAGCACACCGGAGCCGCGTTTTGTATCACAGTGCAATGATAAAACTGGGTTGGACAAAGTGCAATTTCAGAATGTGGGGGGGGTCATGTCCCCAGTGAAAGTTGTGCCCCTGCTACATACGTACATGTGACGTGATTGTATTACAATGGTAACATAATGTGCAATGATGCAATCACCTTATTATTCCTAGTCCTATAGACATTGTTTCGATGTTAGTTTAAAAATTCAAATTGGGAGACTGGATAGAAAGTTATCTCCGGAAAGCATTCGGTGGGGAATGGTATGAATGATGCCTGCCTGCATACGCATACGCATTACTCATCACTGTCTGTCTGTCTGCCTAAAACACTAATTCGCCCTAACTATAGCCATCTGGCCTGCCACTCTTTATTAGAGATAATATCCATCGACAGCAATCGGGTAGCCAACAGCTAAACATGTGACATGCATGGAACTTGTCCAGTATGTGTGTTTTGCAGTCATTGGTTATTCATTTTCTACATGCACCCCATGCCATGGCATTGCCCCTGTTCCACTAAGGAACTCAAGACTCAAGGTCAAGACAAGCACCACAAGGGCAGACAGACCTTGGTCACAGTCACACTTCATTTGGATAGTACCTATAGATCAGGGGTGTCAAACTCATTCCATGGAGGGCCTAGTGTCTGCTGGTTTTTCTTTTTTTCTTTCAATTAAGACCAAGACAACCAGGTGAGGGGAGTTCCTTACTAATCAGTGACCTTAATTCATCAATCAAGTACAAGGGTGGAGTGGAAACCCGCAGACACTCGGCCCTCCGTGGGATGAGTTTGACATGTGCTATAGATGGTCTACTGCAACTCTTGATACGCAACAATTTGCGTATAGTGGATAGTTCAAATTAAGGTCTGTTAACATAAGTCAACATTACATCGTTACCATTAAAGTATAAGATACATAATGTAATCTTTACAAAAAATAAATAAAAAAAATGTGTCATTTAAATAACTCTCATTAAAAAGTTATACCATCTCTCAGCTTAAATCTGCAATATCTAACTTTTTGGTCGAACTGACCAAATTCACATAGAAATGTGTGGTATAGATCTGTCATTCTCATTGAAAGCAAGTCAATCAATCAATCAATCACATTTTATTTATAAAGCCCTTTTTACATCAGCAGATGTCACAAAGTGCTTATACAGAAACCCAGCCTAAAACCCCAAACAGCAAGCAAACACAGGTATAGAAGCACGGTGGCTAGGAAAAAAACCCTAGAAAGGCAGGAACCTAAGAAGAAACCTAGAGAGGAACCAGGCTTTGAGCGATGGCCAGTCCTCTTTTGGCTGTGCCGGGTGGTGATTGTAAGAGTACATGGCCATTAAGGCCAGATCGTTCTTCAAGATGTTCAAACATTCGTAGATGACCAGCAGGGTCAAATAATAATCACAGTGGTTGTAGAGGGTGCAACAGGTCAGCAACTCAGGAGTAAATGTCAGTTGGCTTTTCATAGCCGAGCATTCAGAGGTCGAGACAGCAGGTGAGGGAGCCACAGGCAAAACAGCAGAAACTGGATCACCAGCACGACCAGGTGGACTGGGGACGGGGACAGCCAGGAGTCATCAGGCCAAGTAGTCCTGAGGCATGGTCCTAGGGCTCAGGTCCTCTGGGAAGGGAGAGAGAGAGGGAGAGAGAGAAGCGGTAGCTCTATTCTATGTGCGCTATTTCTATGCTTCCTCTTCTTAAGTTTAGTTTTTGTGTCTTTTACTTTCAGTTTTGTACACCAGCTTTAAACAGCTGAAAATACAATATTTTGGGTTATGGAAAATATATTTCACAGCGGTTAAGATGGTACCATGATTCTCTACACTATACTTGCTTGTTTTGTCACATAATTCTAAAATTAGGCAAACTATTAGAATTTTTGCGAAGTGCATCTTTAACTCTAAAACCAATTCCTCTTGACCTCAAATGGGAAAATGACTCCAGCTCATGCAATTCCAACTGGAAGATGTTGAGATCAAATCATGTTTGAGTAAACAAGATACATTAAGTCATTTCAGACATTGGTATAATGGAAGAGCAATTGTATGGGGCTAACACACCTTCCATCCTGAGTCACGATTCAATGTGATGTGATTATGCATGCTCTTGCTAGACTTGATTGAAACACCTACTGTCAGTGGTTTGCATCCCAAATGGCACCATATTCCCTATGCATTGTACTACTTTTGACCAGGGCACATATAGTGCACTATATAGGGAATAGGGTGCCATTTGGGATGCAACCTACTGAACGCTGCTTGGTACAAAGCTGATTATTATTATCCGACTCCCTGTCTATGAAATTGGAAGGATTCTCATTTATCAGAGCAGTAGGCCTATATCATCACTAAAGGCACTATTGCCGTGAAAACTACCTTGAGCAGTTTTTGTTCCTTTGAGTGTATGGGTGAGAACCACTGGACTGGAAAATCCTGTCTCAATCAATTCATCAATCAATCAGTCAGTCAACCAATCAATCAATCAGCTTTTTGTATAGAGGTTTTTTACCAATGTACTTGTGCTTGACCTAATTATCTGCATTTAATAATGAGTAATTCCCTATGATGTTATTTGGTAAGACAACAACCCTGTGCCAATGTTGGTCACTGTTTGACTGTGCATTAAGATTCTGTTCTTTTGCCAACACTGAAAGTGCTAGATTAAAGGATTTGCTTTCTAACTGCTTTTTCAGTGTTGAGTCATGATGCTTGCTGCTGCGTTTTATCCTAATGAAAAGAGCTGTTCAATTTTACAGAGAGGGATGGGGAGCGAGACATATTAAAACAACAAGAAAAGCACTCAAATAATGACAAGGGAAGTGACTGCGTAGTTGCTTTTTGTTCTGATTCCAGGAAATGCACATTTCAAGTTATTCTATGTGACAAGAACATTTCCAAGAAAGGCATTCTCTCATTATTGCTTCATGAGCCTTCTGGCTTTAAACCCCTAACAACGTTTGTGAAAAATGTGTTTTTTTCTGTATCACCAAGATTAAGGGACACCAGTCAGGTTGACATAAATCTCAAAAAGGCATACAGTAGATGCCATCCACTGCGAACCAATTGCTCAACAAAAATAACTATTGAATCCCTCAACTCAATCCCTCAACTCATCTGACCCTCAACTCAATCCCTCAACTCAATCCCTCAACTCATCTGAATCCCTCAACTCATCTGAATCCTTCAACTCAATCCCTCAACTCATCTGGCCAAGCTTCCTGCCATACAGGACCTCTATACCAGGCCATGTCAGAGGAAGACCCTAAAAATTGTCAAAGACTCCAGCCACCCTGGTCATAGACTGTTCTCTCTGCTACCGCACGGCAAGCGGTAGCGGAGCGCCAAGTCTTGGTCCAAGAGGCTTCTAAACAGCTTCTACCCCCAAGCCATAAGACTCCTGAACATCTAATCAAATGGCGACCCAGACTATTTGCATTGCACCCCCACCCCTCTTTTACGCTGCTGCTACTCTCTGTTTATTATCTATGCATAGTCACTTTAATAACTCTACCTACATGTACATATTACCTCGACTAACCGGTGCCCCCGCACATTGACTCGGTACCGGTACCCCCTGTATATAGCCTCGCTATTGTTATTTTTACTGTTGCTCTTTAATTATTTGTAACTTTATTTTGTATTATTTTATATTGTATTTTTTGGGGGGTATTCTTTCTTAAAACTGCATTGTTGGTTAAGGGCTTGTAAGTAAGCATTTCACTGTAAGGTGAACCTGTTGTATTTGGCGCATGTGACAAATAACATTTTATTTTATTTGAATCCCTCAACTCAATCCCTCAACTCATCTGACCCTCAACTCAATCCCTCAACTCATCTGACCCTCAACTCAATCCCTCAACTCAACTCAATCCCTCAACTCATCTGAATTCCTCAACTCAACAGACCATGCAGTAATGACCACAAGCTCTATAGACAATAGCTCTATACAGAAATGACCAGCTTTGTGTTACTTGCGTTGCGACATACAGAGGCAGGGTTTATAACAGCTTTACCTACATACTACGTACAGCCCACAGTAAATGGCATCATGGGACTGGTTGTGGTTTACAGAGGATTAAGCACAGCTAAACTTGTATAACCCAGCCCGTTGACCCTACAGCCACTCCTCCCTTCCTCGCCCCTCCCAGACTCTACCGGCAACTCACCCTCTGTCCCTGCTAGGCCTCAGTCTATAGACAGCCTATGTAGGCTATAATGGCACCCTATGGGACCAAAACAGCTGAGAAGTTTAGCCTCGCACTTCAACGCTCTTAGTTGTTGCGGATATTGACCCACTATGTCTTTACTTGGTGCATGCAAAGTAATCTACCTTTTAAGGGCGCACATAATTAACTATACATTGTGTAGACTCTTGGTGAACCTGATAATTAATATGACAGATAGCTGACATGATAAATCACAGGCTGGTGTTACGTACAGAAACATGATGGGTTGATGTTGTAATGCTGGCTGTCAACGGTGTTGTCATGAATCGCCCAGCACTTAACCAAAATGAACCGTCCTCAGAGCCTTCAGTTCTGCTTTCTATGGCTTCACTAACCAATTGAATCATGCTTTTGGAACAAATCAAACAATTAATTTGATGGAAGGAGGTCCCAAGGGCGTTTGTCCCTGTCAGTTTAATATCATTTTGGATTATGAGTCAGCCTGTGCTGAGTTGATGTCTCGAACTCACAATGACAGTGTCCTACCACCTTGCCATGAGCTACTGCAGCTCTATGTCTACAGCTGAGGTTGTGTCCCTAGTTACAGATCTGAACTCCAATGATTGGCTGTGTCCCTAGCCAAACATCTGAACTCCAATGATTGACTGTGTCTAGAGATCTGAACTCCAATGATTGACTGTGTCTAGAGATCTGAACTCCAATGATTGACTGTGTCTAGAGATCTGAACTCCAATGATTGACTGTGTCTAGAGATCTGAACTCCAATGATTGACTGTGTCTAGAGATCTGAACTCCAATGATTGTCTTTGTCCCTACCAGAGATCTTACTCCAATGATTGGCTTTGTCCCTACCAGAGATCTGAACTCTGAATCTACATACTGTACAGCAGAACGTTCCACAGCATCGATAGACAGTTGGAATAATTTGTATAAAAATTTTTTTAAAGAAGAAAACAATTGTTGAACTGTGAACCTGTAGGGACATCAGTCAGTGATTTGACATTAGACATAGAAAGAGAGTATAAACCATGTATTTAAAGTAACCATAGATACAGACAACTAGTAGACTGAAATAGCAAAAATGACTTGAAGGCCCTCCTAGTAGGCCTGTGTTGTTGGTGTCTGTTCCATCCAGACCTACTCTAGGTCAGAGACAGGAGTTGAATAATTAATTAAAAACAACCGTGTCGTTATCAGAGCACCAAGGACTGGTAATATATATACTGTAGTGGTCATGTGTCTGTCTGACCCTGCTGTGTTTAAAGAAATAATCCTCTCAAAAACAATATTTTAGTATTTTTTTTCATTAGTCCACTGTTAATACAGTCCCATTATGTTTTGCATGCCAGCAGTGACGTTTTCAAGATATTAGACTTTCAAGAAGCAAAGTGTCACTTGCCACATCATAAGATACACTTTGCTTCTTGAAGATCCAATATCTTGACTGCTGACATGCAAAATATTTTCAGTCTGTGGGGTTGTTTAGTTTAAGTTACAAATAGCAAAAGTAGTCAAAGTGAGAAGTGCTATCACAGTCTTAAAATAATTATTGCTTTTTTTTTGCTGTTGATCTTTCTTTAAGGGGCGGTTTCCTGGACACAGATGAAGCCTAGTCCTGGACATGAAACGCTCTTCTCCCTACTTCCACTCGCACTGCAGCTGCAATGAACGAGTAGCCAAGTGTATCGATAGCCCTGCGTTTTTATTATTAGCAGCTTGTCGTGTATATTTTAATATTGAGGAATATTTCACTTTCTCTGGCATAGGAACAACATGAATTTGTGCATAAGGCAGAATTGATGCGGTGCGATTTAAGTTTAGCCATCAGGTGGAGGACGGTGTAACCGCTCTCTGGTCACTCACCGGAGGAAAGGAGAGAGCAGGGACTGTGAGAGGCAGACCCTCTGCTGCCAGAGAGGAAGAGGCGAAGCCAGAGGTTTCACTCTCGCCAAAATCTGTTCAAAATAAGCCCAATGCGTTGTAATGGGCTTATTTTGGACCTAAGCTTGTCGCCTGCCTTCCCGCCTTTGGGACAACGACTCCCATTGTTAGGGCAGAGACATGAGCATCTCATCATTATATACAGATCTCTGCTGCTGCGCTCTCCCTTCCTCCAGTAAAATTATTTAAATTTATGCTCAGCTGTGCCTCGCAACTGATTTGTTTTTTTAATATAATATGGTCTGAGAATAACAATATTGGCAGGCCAAGCATAGCCAATATGCTGTGATAATGTATAAGACCTACTGCACAAACCTCATTCCTAAATAACTGTTTTTATTAGGTTAAAGGTAGACTCTAAGAGTGTTGAAGCGCAAGGCTCAACTGTTTTGGACCCCTGGCTACCACGCGTGAAGCGAACCCGTGCCAGGGTTGTCATGTCTGCAGTTTTCTAGCCAAATTGGGCTACTTTGAAAACTATGTCGTGGGTGAAACTGTATTGGTTGCGGGTTTTTGGACTACTTTTAAATAGCACCGTGGCCGCCATGGCATTTCTCTTAAAAAATAAATATATGAATTTCACTGTGACCTGCTACTGCTGACTATCAGGCAATGAGGCAGGCTGTTGCTGAGTGAGTGATTGATTGAGTGAGTCAGTGAGCGAGTGTGTGAGTAGAGGGAGGGAGGGGGAGGGGTGTGTGTTGAGCACAGTCATTGGGTGTTGAGAGAGTACTGCAGCAGGCAGTCATGACAAGTGATGTGAGAAAAACAAACTAATTAACTAGCACTAGCTAGCTACTTACTTCTCCCTCATAATTCTTGTTTGCCTCGTTTGTTGTATCCTGACTACCCCCAGTCCTACCAATCATTACTAGAGACAGCACAGCAAGGGAGAGAAACTGAGAAATAATCATCCAACCGTTTCAGAGAGAGGGAGCGAGGATCGAACAATGTGCTTTCTCTCTGGGTATGTAGTCAGGGCTCGAAATTAAGGGCGTCCTGGGACAGTTCAAACAGACTCTGGGACAGTTCTGGGACGATAGATTCCTACAACTACTGTACATAAAACAATTTTTGAAAGCAATGACGCTAATGCAACAGATCAGAACGTTTAGCTTAAAATGTTGAGCAACTATTATTTGTTTACATTAGAAGCACAGCACATGCGCACACGGCAGTAGGCTATGCGCGAATGTTCCAAAATGTAATTACACACTGTTCTACTCATCTGAGTATCTGCGGTGCTGCTCGTGGCAAAGTCATTTAACTGAGTCTACCTTTAATGTTGCACAGGCTTACATTTGTTATGTCATGTTTAAAAAAAAAAAATCAGAGTGGTAGAACTCTGCTTGCTTTTTGACTGCAAAAGTGATCTTGACTCAGAAAAGGTTGGTGACCACTGCCCTAGACTGATTACTAAATGAGGTGTCATTGGTGTTTCTAATGAATACTAGCAGTTACAGATGTGTTATGTGAAGTAGATTATATGGCAGTACAGCTCTTTATCAGGCTCATGGATATATGTTTCAAATAGTAGCTGGAACATCAATTTGCTAATGGTTAAACCAGTATGAACGACATCATATTGTACAAAAAGCTGTCTGATTTTACATGTTATGGACAGTTCCACCGTAACAGAGTGACACTGAGAGTCTGATTTTTCACTTTAAAATCTGTCATTCTGTTACCAAACTTTGTATCTGCATTGTTCTTCAAGTAAATGTTTTTTTGTGAAATGTTCAATGGATATTGTTCAAAGGAGTTCTTGTGCATAGAGTTGCTTGGTTTGTTTCACTTTGCAATCATTGGTTTTGGTTTGACATACATTTGAAAGTGAAAAATCAGAGTCTCAGTGTTACTGTGGAATTGCCCTTATCTCAGATTATTGGAGTAATAGAACAGATACATTGATAAACTCTAAGGCTACTACAATTTGATGTATTGGTCTGCTTCTTCTCTCTGTAGTGTGATAAATATATGATGTAATATTATATAATATATTGTAATATGTAAATGTTTTATCCCGTTGCCTGGATAGACAGTGGTTGGTTGGTTGTCTCCTGGCTCCAGTCTCACAAACACACATAAGGAAAGAGAAACAAGATGCCCTGGGAAAATAACGGCCTTCATACATCTACAGTACATCTATTAAGAAAACATAACTATAGGAGTCAAAAATGATGGAAAGGGTGTTTACTCTGTCTGCAGTAATTTACTGAATTTCCATAATCGCCTTGTTTCCTGCCAAGCTAATGTGACCTCTCTCTCAGAGAGAGAGAGAGAGAGAGAGAACACTGCCCACAAAATGAGGTGGAAACTGAGCTCCACTTCCCAACCCCCTGCCAGATGTATGACCATATTAGAGACACATATTTTCCTCAGATTACACAGACCCACAAAGAATTCCAAACCAAATCCAACCCATATTTCTTTATTTATTTTCCCTTTTGTACCTGTACTATTTACACATCGTTACAACACTGTATATAGCCATAATATGACATTTCAAATGTCTCTATTCCTTTGGAACTTTTGTGAGTGTAATGTTTACTGTTAATTTTATATTGTTTATTTCACTTTTGTATCTATTTCACTTGCTTTGGCAATGTAAACATAAGTTTCCCATGCCAATAAAGCCCTTTGAATTGAATGGAATTGAATTGAGAGTGAGAGAGAAGGAAAGATTTCTGCAGTAACACATACGGACTGTGACATGGGACCAACACACAGTATCTCACAAAAGTGAGTACACCCCTCACATTTTTGTAAATATTTGAGTATATCTTTTCATGTGACAACACTGAAGAAATGACACTTTGCTACAATGTAAAGTAGTGAGTGTACAGCTTGTATAACAGTGTAAATTTGCTGTCCCCTCAAAACAACTCAACACACAGCCATTAATGTCTAAACCGCTGGCAACAGCACCCCTAAGTGAAAATGTCAAAATTGGGCCCAATTAGCCATTTTCCCTCCCCGGTGTCATGTGACTCGTTAGTGTTACAAGGTCTCAGGTGTGAATGGGGAGCAGGTGTGTTAAATTTGGTGTCATCGCTCTCACATTCCCTCATACTGGTCACTGGAAGTTCAACATGGCACCTCATGGCAAAGAACTCTCTGAGGATCTGAAAAAAAGAATTGTTGCTCTACATAAAGATGGCCTGGGCTATAAGAAGATTGCCAAGACCCTGAAACTGAGCTGCAGCACGGTGGCCAAGACCATACAGCGGTTTAACAGGACAGGTTCCACTCAGAACAGGCCTTGCCATGGTCGACCAAAGAAGTTGAGTGCACGTGCTCAGCGTCATATCCAGAGGTTGTCTTTGGGAAATAGACGTATGAGTGCTGCCAGCATTGCTGCATAGGTTGAAGGGGTGAGGGGTGCTCAGACCATACGCCGCACACTGCATCAAATTGGTCTGCATGGCTGTCGTCCCAGAAGGAAGCCTCTTCTAAAGATGATGCACAAGAAAGCCCGCAAACAGTTTGCTGAAGACAAGCAGACTAAGGACATGGATTACTGGAACCATGTCCTGTGGTCTGATGAGACCAAGATCAACTTATTTGGTTCAGATGGTGTCAAGCGTGTGTGGCGGCAACCAGGTGAGGAGTACAAAGACAAGTGTGTCTTGCCTACAGTCAAGCATGGTGGTGGGAGTGTCATGGTCTGGGGCTGCATGAGTGCTGCCGGCACTGGGGAGCTACAGTTCATTGAGGGATCCATGAATGCCAACATGTACTCTATATCAAGAACAGCGCCGGAGAAGATGGCTGCCGTTTTACAGCCCTCTAACCAATTGTACTATTATGTGTGTTTTTCCGCGTTATTTGTAATTTATTTTGTACATAATGTTTCTGCCATCGTCTCTTATAACCAAAAATAGCTTCTGGATATCAGGACAGCGATTACTCACCTCGTATTGGAAGAAGATTTTTTCTTCAATGAGGCGGCCGCGAAGGATATCATACAGACACCCGACAAGGCCCAAATCCCCGTCATTCGCGTGAGGAAGAGACGGAGATATCGTGGACATAGATCGGGGTGCCTTGTAAGGATCCGACGGCGATCGAGTAAACTGCCTCTTCCATCAATCCTATTAGCCAACGTTCAATCATTTGAAAATAAATTGGATGACTTAAGATTACGGTTATCCTACCAACGGGACATTAAAAACTGTAATATCTTATGTTTCACCGAGTCGTGGCTGAACGACGACATGGATTTCATACAGCTAGCGGGCTATACGCTACATCGGCAGGATAGAACGGCTGACTCCGGTAAGACAAGGGGTGGCGGTCTGTGTATATTTGTAAACAACAGCTGGTGCACAAAATCAAATACTAAGGAAGTCTCGAGGTTTTGCTCGCCTGAGGTAGAGTATCTTATGATAAGCTGTAGACCACACTATTTACCAAGAGAGTTTTCATCTATATTTTTCATAGCTGTCTATTTACCACCACAAACCAATGCTGGCATTAAGATTGCACTGAATGAGTTGTACAAGGCCATAAATCAACAGGAAAACGCTCATCCAGATGCAGCGCTCCTAGTGGCCGGGGACTTTAATGCAGGGAAACTTAAATCCGTTCTACCTAATTTCTACCAGCATGTTAAATGTGCAACCAGAGGAAAAAAAACTCTAGACCACCTTTACTCCACACACAGAGACGCATACAAAGCTCTCCCTCACCCTCCATTTGGCAAATCTGACCATAACTCTATCCTCTTGATTCCTGCTTATAAGCAAAAACTAAAGCAGGAAGCACCAGTGACTCGGTTAATAAAAAAGTGGTCAGATGACGCAGATGCTAAGCTACAGGACTGTTTTGCTAGCACAGACTGGAACATGTTCCGGGATTCTTCAGACAGCATTGAGGAGTACACCACATCAGTCACTGGCTTCATCAATAAGTGCATCGATGATGTCGTCCCCACAGTGACCGTACGTACATACCCCAACCAGAAGCCATGGATTACAGGCAACATCCGCACTGAGCTAAAGGGTAGAGCTGCCGCTTTCAAGGAACGGGACTCTAACCCGGACGCTTATAAGAAATCCCGCTATGACCTCCGACGAACCATCAAACAGGCAAAGAGTCAATACAGGACTAAGATTGAATCGTACTACACTGGCTCTGACGCTCGTCGGATGTGGCAGGGCTTGAAAACTATTACAGACTACAAAGGGAAGCACAGCCGCGAGCTGCCCAGTGACACAAGCCTACCAGACGAGCTAAACCACTTCTATGCTCGCTTCGAGGCAAGCAACACTGAAGCATGCATGAGAGCACCAGCTGTTCCGGATGACTATGTGATCACGCTCTCCGTAGCCGATGTGAGTAAGACTTTTAAGCAGGTCAACATTCACAAGGCCACAGGGCCAGACGGATTACCAGGACGTGTACTCCGAGCATGTGCTGACCAACTGGCAAGTGTCTTCACTGACATTTTCAACATGTCCCTGACTGAGTCTGTAATACCAACATGTTTCAAGCAGACCACCATAGTCCCCGTGCCCAAGGACTCTAAGATAACCTGCCTAAATGACTACCGACCCGTAGCACTGACGTCTGTAGCCATGAAGTGCTTTGAAAGGCTGGTCATGGCTCACATCAACAGCATTATCCCAGAAACCCTAGACCCACTCCAATTTGCATACCGCCCCAACAGATCCACAGATAATGCAATCTCTATTGCACTCCACACTGCCCTTTCCCACCTGGACAAGAGGAACACCTATGTGAGAATGCTATTCATTGACTACAGCTCAGCATTCAACACCATAGTGCCCTCTAAGCTCATCACTAAGCTAAGGATCCTGGGACTAAACACCTCCCTCTGCAACTGGATCCTGGACTTCCTGACGGGCCGCCCCCAGGTGGTAAGGGTAGGTAACAACACATCTGCCACACTGATCCTCAACACGGGGGCCCCTCAGGGGTGCGTGCTCAGTCCCCTCCTGTACTCTCTGTTCACCCATGACTGCATGGCCAGGCACGACTCCAACACCATCATTAAGTTTGCCGACGACACAACAGTGGTAGGCCTGATCACCGACAACGATGAGACAGCCTATAGGGAGGAGGTCAGAGACCTGGCCGTGTGGTGCCAGGACAACAACCTCTCCCTCAACGTGACCAAGACAAAGGAGATGATTGTGGACTACAGGAAAAAAAAGAGGACTGAGCACGCCCCCATTCTCATCGACGGGGCTGTAGTGGAACAGGTTGAGAGCTTCAAGTTCCTTGGTGTCCACATCACCAACGAACTATCATGGTCCAAACACACCAAGACAGTCGTGAAGAGGGCACGACAAAGCCTATTCCCCCTCAGGAGACTGAAAAGATTTGGCATGGGTCCTCAGATCCTCAAAAAATTCTACAGCTGCACCATCGAGAGCATGCTGACTGGTTGCATCATCGCCTGGTATGGCAACTGCTTGGCCTCCGACCGCAAGGCACTACAGAGGGTAGTGCGTACGTCCCAGTACATCACTGGGGCCAAGCTTCCTGCCATCCAGGACCTCTATACCAGGCGGTGTCAGAGGAAGGCCCTCAAAATTGTCAAAGACTCCAGCCACCCTAGTCATAGACTGTTCTCTCTGCTACCGCACGGCAAGCGGTACCGGAGTGCCAAGTCTAGGTCCAAAAGACTTCTCAACAGCTTCTACCCCCAAGCCATAAGACTCCTGAACAGCTAATTATGGCTACCCGGACTATTTGCACTGCCCCCCCCCCCCACCCCATCCTTTTTACGCTGCTGCTACTCTGTTAATTATTTATGCATAGTCACTTTAACTCTACCCACATGTACATATTACCTCAACTACCTCAACTAGCCGGTGCCCCCGCACATTGACTCTGCAACGGTACCCCCCTGTATATATAGCCTCCCTACTGTCACTTTATTTTACTTCTGCTCTTTTTTTTCTCAACACTTTTTTTGTTGTTGTTTTATTTTTACTTTTTTTGTTAAAAATAAATGCACTGTTGGTTAAGGGCTGTAAGTAAGCATTTCACTGTAATGTCTGCACCTGTTGTATTCGGCGCATGTGACCAATAAAATTTGATTTGATTTTGATGTACTGTGACATACTGAAGCAGAGCATGATCCCCTCCTTTCGGAGACTGGGCCGCAGGGCAGTATTCCAACATGATAACGACCCCAAACACACCTCCAAGACGACCACTGCCTTGCTAAAGAAGCTGAGGGTAAAGGTGATGGACTGGCCAAGCATGTCTCCAGACCTAAACCCTATTGAGCATCTGTGGGGCATCCTCAAACGGAAGGTGGAGGAGTGCAAGGTCTCTAACATCCACCAGCTCCGTGATGTCGTCATGGAGGAGTGGAAGAGGACTCCAGTGGCAACCTGTGAAGCTCTGGTGAACTCCATGCCGAATAGGGTTAAGGCAGTGCTGGAAAATGATGGTGGCCACACAAAATATTGACACTTTGGCCCCAATTTGGACATTTTCACTTAGGGGTGTACTCACTTTGGTTGCCAGTGTGTTGTGTTATTTTGAGGGGACAGCAAATTTATACTGTTATACAAGCTGTACACTCACTACTTTACATTGTAGCAAAGTGTCATTTCTTCAGTGTTGTCACATGAAAAGATATACTCAGATATTTACAAAAATGTGAGGGGTGTACTCACTTTTGTGAGATACTGTATGTATGTTTTAGGACATTTTAATATAGGCTATGTAAATACAATTTTAAGTGGATTAATTCATCCTGAACTTTTCAGTTTCAATCCAAGGTATTGAGATAGCAATTCAACTAGATAGCAATGCACATAAAGCACTGTGTGGGTGACAAATATTTGATCAGGCCTTAAATCATGGTTGGGTTCATATAGAATCATGTTGTTGAAATAAAATAATTCTCAACACTTACACGATTTTGTCTCCTTTGTTGGTACTGTATTCCTGTGAGTTTGTAGCTTGCAGTTGTGACAATGCAGACAGTAGGATATATCTGTATCCAAGCCTCTGTCATTACAGTATCAGCCAGTATGTTGACTGCTCTTTCAGGCTTTAGTATAACAGATCCTATAACCGGCTCTTAATAAGTACTGGGCTGTTGGGTGTCCTCCTTCAGTCCACCAGGCAGCTTTCAACAGAAGTGCCAACCAGCAGTATTATCGACCAGCAGTATTACCTGCTGTCCTGTCTGTCTACCTGTGTGCAGTTTACCCATGCTGTTAAGCACACCTGGGTTCAAATAGTATTTGAAATATAGTATTTGCTTTAGCCTGCCTAGAGTGTCAGGTGGGTGGGGTTTGCACTTGTGGGACTTCTTTTGGTTCCATTGCAACAGGCAAGATCAATCGAGCACAGCTAAAGTATTTAAAATGATTTCAAATAGTATTTGAACCCAGGTCTTGCTGCTAAGGGATTCTCTTCAACCCATTATCTGGCTGTCTGCTAGTTGTGTTTGTCAGGACACTCAGTCCGCTCTGAGACAGTTACACTGAAACACAAAGCTGACTTAATGAATGAATGTGGGAAAGAAAACCCCCTATCTCAGACAAGATCCCTCTAGTTACTGTACCTCCTACCTCTCTGTTTCTCTGGTTGAAGTCCCAACCTTTCACGTTCTATTACGACAGGAAGAAGGTGTAAACTGCTGTGAAACTGATCAACAAATGTGTTTGTGTTTTTGTGCGTGTCTGCCTGTCTGTCTGTCTGCCTTTGTACATGTGTGCGTGTTTTTAATCCCAAATAGTATTAAAACCATTTTTTAAGTTCGTTGGAGGATTTTGTTTCCCCTGGCCCTTCAGAGAGATAGTCTGAAGGGTTGTTTATATTTTTCAGAGATATGGCTCCGGTCCATCCGTAAAGCCTTTTCTGGGTAATCATTTTAAAGCACTACAACACTGTGACCAATGGAGGATGAGTCAAAACTAAATTGTGCAACTCTTTGAAATTGCCCCACTTTTCTCTTTATGTACCGTGTACTGTATTCTCTCACAGATTACAGCACGGTGCTGAGTGTGAGATGAAACGTTGTATAATGACAACATTTCTCTCTGCGGCATTTATATATCTTCTTATTATGCAGTGCCTTCAGAAACTATTCATACCCCTTGACTTATTCCACATTTTGTTGTGTTACAGCCTCAATTCAAAATGGATTAAATAGATTTTTTTCCTATCTACACACAATACCCCATAATGATAAAGTGAAAACATTTATTGAAATAAAATACAGAAATATCATTTACATAGGTATTCACACCCCTGAGTCAATACTTTGTAGAAGCACCTTTTGGTGGCGATTACAGCTGTGAGTCTTTCTGGGTAAGTCTCTAAGAGCTTTGCACAGTTGGATTGTACAATATTTGTCCATTATTCTTTTAAAAATTCTTCAAGCTCTGTCAAGTTGATTGTTGATCAGTGCTAGACAGCCATTTCAAGTCTTGCCATAGATTTTCAAGCTGATTTAAGTCAAAACTGTAACTAGAACACTCAGGAACATTCAATGTTGTCTTGGTAAGCAACTCCAGTGTACATTTGGCCTTGTGTTTTAGGTTATTGTCCTGCTGAAAGATTAAATTAGTCTCCCAGTGTCTGTTGGAAAGCAGACTGAAGCAGGTTTTCCTCTAGGATTTTGCCTGTGCTTATAGTTGTATTCCATTTATTTTTATCCTAAATAACTCCCTAGTCCTTGTCGATGACAAGCATACCGATAACGTGATGCAGCCACCACCATGCATGAAAATATGAGGAGTGGTACTCAGTGATGTGTTGTGTTGGATTTGCTCTAAACATAATACTTTGTATTCAGGACAAAACGTTCTTTACCACATTTTTTGCAGTATTACTTAAGTGCCTTGTTGCAAACAGGATGCATGTTTTGGAATATATTTTTAAAAATAATATATTATTCTGTACAGACTTCCTTCTTTTCACTCTGTCAATACTTATTGACTCAAGACATTTCAAGTAAGTTTCTAAAAATGTCTACAAACAAAATTCCACTTTGACATTATGGGGTATTGTGTGTAGATCAGTGACACACAATTCGGGCTGTAACACAACAAAATGTGGAAAAATGAGTGTGTGTGAATACTTTCTGAAGGTACTGTATATTCTTATTCACGTGACTCATATGTACTCTTATAAAAATAGAACACTTGTTGATGTGAACATGCGAAATATCAACCTCAATCAAATTTACAACAGGTGTAGACATTACAGTGAAATGTGTTAAGTAAAAAAAATAAAAGCAAATAACTAAAGAGCAGCAGTAAAATAAAATAACAGTAGGGAGGCTATATACAGGGGGGTACCGGTGCAGAGTCAATTGAGGTATTCGAGGTAATTGAGGTAATATGTACATGTGGGTAGAGTTAAAGTGACTATGCATAAATAATAAACAGAGTAGCAGCAGCGTTAAAGCGTAAAAGAGTGGGGTGGGGGTGGGGGGGCAGTGCAAATGGTCCGGGTAGCAATGATTAGCTGTTCAGGAGTCTTATGGCTTGGGGGTAGAAGCTGTTGAGAAGCCTTTTGGACCTAGACTTGGCGCTCCGGTACCGCTTGCCGTGCGGTAGCAGAGAGAACAGTCTATGACTAGGGTGGCTGGAGTCTTTGACAATTTTGATGGCCTTCCTCTGACACCGCCTGGTATAGAGGTCCTGGATGGCAGGAAGCTTGGCCCCAGTGATGTACTGGGCCATACGCACTACCCTCTGTAGTGCCTTGCGATTGGAGGCCGAGCAGTTGCCATACCAGGCGATGATGCAACCAGTCAGGATGCTCTCGATGGTGCAGCTGTAGAACTTTTTGAGGATCTGAGGACCCATGCCAAATCTTTTCAGTCTCCTTAGGGGGAATAGGCTTTGTCGTGCCCTCTTCACGACTGTCTTGGACCATGATAGTTCGTTGGTGATGTGGACACCAAGGAACTTGAAGCTCTCAACCTGTTCCACTACAGCCCCGTCGATGAGAATGGGGGCGTGCTCGGTCCTCTTTTTTTTCCTGTAGTCCACAATCATCTCCCTTGTCTTGATCACGTTGAGGGAGAGGTTGTTATCCTGGCACCACACGGCCAGGTCTCGGACCTCCTCCCTATAGGCTGTCACAGTCCTGTTCTGTGCCAAGATAAGATTTAGTCGAACTAGTGACAACAGTCTACATGTATATTTAAGATGACATGCTGTTAGATACAAAAAAAGACAAAAAGCAGCAGGTATTACTCTTATAAACTGTTCACAAAAAAATAATATATATATATATATAAAACACTTATAAGTAGGAGAATATCAGATTATAATACAGCAGGCAACGTGTTTCGACCAACAAATAGGTGTAATGGGTCCGCACTCAAAAAGATGTTGCATAAAGCTTACTTCATTATTCAATGTATTTTTTTTTTTTACTGCATCAGGGATAGTGTGTAGGTACAATTGTATTTTAATTCAAAAAAGCATTTGTAAAGAACAACCCATGATCAGCAGGTGCTTCTAATCAGTTTTGCCACTCATCTGCCAATCAGGGATGTGGCTTTTCTGGTCTACCTGTATACAAGTTAGTTACAGAGAAATACAGAATTCTAGGGTATGGGAGCGGGCACGAAGGGCAATTCATGAATCAATTGCCTTAGGTGTCTGCTCACTTGAATACATTATATCAATTCATGAGAGAGCCCACCACAAAGGACATCAGGCACAGCCGTTCATAAATATGTGAGGCCAACTCATAAACGATATGCAAAATCTGATATGGACAGTGTTTAGACTGTTATACAAGAACACTGTCCATATCAGATTTTGCATATCGTTTATGAGTACCTCCAACAACGCAGAGGAGGAGATTACAACAACAAATTACTCTAAAGAGAAGCCATGTGGATATATAAATTCTCCACACGGTTTAAACTAAGAATTAGATTTCACCACCGTGTGGAGAATTTATATATCCACATGGCTTCTCTTTAGAGTAATTTGTTGTTGTAATCTCCTCCTCTGCGTTGTTGGAGGTACTTTTTCGATCGCAACGCATCTCATTAATATAATTATTTTGTTCTATAAAGATAATGGATTTATGTTCTCCAAGGTGTACTTTCCAATATAAATTGTATTGCAAGAACACTGCAACATATAAATAACTCCTTTAGTAGTGCAAGTTATACATGACTTTATCTCATAGGTCATAGTAGTCTGAGAGCATACTAAGTTAGAACATTTCCTTATGGTGCTACAAGAGGTACATTATCTACAGGGGAAGCATCCTTTATGAATGCCCCTCTACTCTCTCTGACCACATCTGATTTAACCAATATGTTTGACATATTTCTTGATCGTTTATAGGTGAATAAAGGTGTTTTCTGGAAGGCAGAATTTAAAGAGGAGTCTAATCATAGTATGTGCCAGTGTTTATTGTAAGTAGACTTGATGCCGTTATGGCTATCATTGAAAGTAAGTATATACAGTGGGGAAAAAAGTATTTAGTCAGCCACCAATTGTGCATGTTCTCCCACTTAAAAAGATGAGAGAGGCCTGTAATTTTCATCATAGGTACACGTCAACTATGACAGACAAATTGAGAAAAAAAAATCCAGATAATCACATTGTAGGATTTTTTATGAATTTATTTGCAAATTATGGTGGAAAATTAAGTATTTGGTCACCTACAAACAAGCAAGATTTCTGGCTCTCACAGACCTGTAACAACTTCTTTAAGAGGCTCCTCTGTCCTCCACTCGTTACCTGTATTAATGGACCCTGTTTGAACTTGTTATCAGTATAAAAGACACCTGTCCACAACCTCAAACAGTCACACTCCAAACTCCACTATGGCCAAGACCAAAGAGCTGTCAAAGGACACCAAAAACAAAATTGTAGACCTGCACCAGGCTGGGAAGACTGAATCTGCAATAGGTAAGCAGCTTGGTTTGAAGAAATCAACTGTGGGAGCAATTATTAGGAAATGGAAGACATACAAGACCACTGATAATCTCCCTCGATCTGGGGCTCCACGCAAGATCTCACCCCGTGGGGTCAAAATGATCACAAGAACGGTGAGCAAAAATCCCAGAACCACACGGGGGGACCTAGTGAATGACCTGCAGAGAGCTGGGACCAAAGTAACAAAGCCTACCATCAGTAACACACTACGCCGCCAGGGACTCAAATCCTGCAGTGCCAGACGTGTCCCCCTGCTTAAGCCAGTACATGTCCAGGCCCGTCTGAAGTTTGCTAGAGTGCATTTGGATGATCCAGAAGATGATTGGGAGAATGTCATATGGTCAGATAAAACCAAAATAGAACTTTTTGGTAAAAACTCAACTCGTCGTGTTTGGAGGACAAAGAATGGTGAGTTGCATCCAAAGAACACCATACCTACTGTGAAGCATGGGGGTGGAAACATCATGCTTTGGGGCTGTTTTTCTGCAAAGGGACCAGGACGACTGATCCGTGTAAAGGAAAGAATGAATGGGGCCATGTATCGTGAGATTTTGAGTGAAAACCTCCTTCCATCAGCAAGGGCATTGAAAATGAAACGTGGCTGGGTCTTTCAGCATGACAATGATCCCAAACACACCGCCCGGGCAACGAAAGAGTGGCTTCGTAAGAAGCATTTCAAGGTCCTGGAGTGGCCTAGCCAGTCTCCAGATCTCAACCCCATAGACAATCTTTGGAGGGAGTTGAAAGTCTGTGTTGCCCAGCGACAGACCCAAAACATCACTGCTCTAGAGGAGATCTGCATGGAGGAATGGGCCAAAATACCAGCAACAGTGTGTGAAAACCTTGTGAAGACTTACAGAAAACGTTTGACCTGTGTCATTGCCAACAAAGGGTATATAACAAAGTATTGAGAAACGTTTGTTATTGACCAAATACTTATTTTCCACCATAATTTGCAAATAAATTCATTAAAAATCCTACAATGTGATTTTCTGGATTTTTTTTCTCATTTTGTCTGTCATAGTTGACGTGTACCTATGATGAAAATTACAGGCCTCGCTCATCTTTTTAAGTGGGAGAACTTGCACAATTGGTGGCTGACTAAATACTTTTTTTCCCCACTGTATACTGAACAAAAATATAAACGCAGCATGCAACAATTTCAAAGCATTTACTGAATTACAGTTCATATGAGGAAATCAATCAATTGAAATCAATTTATTAGGCCCTAATCTATGGATTGCACATTACTGGGATTACAGATATGCATCTGTTGGTCAAAGATACCTTAAAAGAAATGGTTCTCACAATGGGCCTCAGGATCTCATAATGGTATTTCTGTGCATTCAAATTGCCATCAATAAAATGCAATTGTGTTCGTTGTCCGTAGCTTATGTCTGCCCTTACCATAACCCACCGCCAACATGGGGCACTCTGTTCACAATGTTGACATCAGCAAACTGCTCGCCGACATTGACGGCATACACGTGGTCTGTGGTTGTGAGGCCGGTTGAACGTACTGCCAAATTCTCTGAAAAGATGTTGGAGGCGGCTTATGGTAGAGAAATTAACATTCAATTATCTGGCAACAGCTCTGGTGGACATTCCTGCAGTCAGCATGCCAATTGCACGCTCCCTCAAAACTTGAGACATCTGTGGCATTTTGTTGTGTGACATAACTGCACATTTTATTGTCCCCAGCACAAGGTGCACCTGTGTAATGATCATGCTGTTTAATCAGCTTCTTGATATGCCACACTTGTCAGGTGGATGGATTATCTTGGCAAAGGAGAAATGCTCACTAACAGGGATGTAAACAAATGTGTGCACAAATTTGAGAGAAATATGCTTTTTGTGAGTATGAAACATTTCTGGGACCTTTTATTTCAGCTCATGAAACATGGGACCAACACTTTACATGTTGCGTTTGATTGCCTGTCATATTCTTCCTCTGTGTCACAGATGTGACGCTGGCTATGAAGTTGGCTTACTGGTAAACCTCTTTTTAGGGGGAGTGGGTGATAACTATCAGCTGGCAGTATAGTATTTTTATCTGTAGGTCCCTTCTTTGTAACAAGTATATCTAAGAAATGTATAGAGTTAATGTTCTTTTCCATATTGAAGGAAATTGATTGTACTCTAGAATTAATGTAGGTAAGAAATGTGTTTAATTTAATTTTGGAACCCGTCCAGATCATAACGCAATCGTCTATATAGCAGGTCCAATATTTAACATGATCTTTGTCAGGATTATTTTCATAAATAAAATCCAATTAGAATTTCCCAATTTTTAAGAGATTTCGTGTTTCGACCAAACAGGTCTTCCTGATCCAGTTTTGGATGCTGTATGATGCAACTTGAATTTCCTAACAAATACAATTAAGTCCTCATGATCCTCATCAACATGCGGTGACCATGTCATAACCTAATAATAGCCGATAATATCCCTCTGATGCCTGATGGATGTGACCTTTAACCTCGTTGTTTGATCGCTCTGTTGTCAGAGATAATGCCAGGGGCTTTTAACAATGCCCCAGAAATAGCTGAATAATCCTTAATCCTCTGAGCAGGACTGAGTTTGGGAAACCCTGCTTTACACAACTATCGGTTCTTAACGATTTACATAAGCTCTTATTCATAATGCATATTTTACAGTACACAATTGAGTAGAGTATGAACGAGTGTGCGTGTGTGTGAGGGGTTCATTCTTTTTGCATCCGACTATAAATGTAAAGCTACTCTAACCACACAGGTTTCACGTCACCCTTTGGTGCTGAAGAGTGGCAGTTTCACTTGGGCTGAATTCCAAATCAACCCCCTTACCCTAGAGCTAAACTGAGCTGAGTGGCCCAGTCAGTCAACTCAGCCAGGCAGCCTCAGTCCTCTCCCTCCTTCTCTCCTCCTCCCCCACTTTTCTCATGACAGACGAGAGGTTGAGAAGTGAGCCCCACATGGATCTGTCTGCATTAATTATTGAATCGTCTCCTCCACTGTGGTAACCTTTACAGAGCATGACAGGGCAGGAGGCTAAAGTCCCAGACATTATACTGGAGGGGACACATATGAGCAGCAGAATACAGTTGAAGTCGGAAGTTTACATACACTTAGGTTGGAGTCATTAAAACTCATTTTTCAACCACTCCACAAATTTCTTGTTAACAAACTATAGTTTTGACAAGTTGGTTAGGACATCTACTTTGTGCATGACACAAGTACATTTTCCAACAATTGTTAACTGAAAGATTATTTAACTTTTATAATTCACTGTATCACAATTCAAGTGGGTCAGAAGTTTACTGTGCCTTTAAACAGCTTGGAAAATTCCAGAAAATGATGTCATGGCTTTAGAAGCTTCTGATAGGCTAATTAACATAATTTGAGTCAATTGGAGGTGTACCTGTGGATGTATTTCAAGGCCTACATTCAAACTCAGTGCCTCTTTGCTTGACATCATGGGAAAATAAAAATAAATCAGCCAAGACCTCAGAAAAAACATTGTAGACCTCCACAAGTCTGGTTCATCCTTGGGAGCAATTTCCAAATGCCTGAAGGTACCACGTTCATCTGTACAAACAATAGTACATAAGTATAAACACCATGGGACCACGTAGCTGTCATACCGCTCAGGAAGAAGACGCGTTCTGTCTCCTGGAGATTAACGTACTTTGGTGCGAGAAGTGCAACTCAATCCCAGAACAACAGCAAATGAACTTGTGAAGATGCTGGAGGAAACAGGTACAAAAGTATCTATATCCACAGTAAAACAAGTCCTATATCGACATAACCTGAAAGGCCGCTCAGCAAGGAAAAGGCCACTGCTCCAAAACCGCCATAAAAAGCTAGACTACGGTTTTCAACTGCACATGGGGACAAAGATCGTACTTTTTGGAGAAATGTCCTCTGGTCTGATGAAACAAAAATATAACTGTTTGGCAATAATGACCATCGTTATGTTTGGAGGAAAAAGGGGGATGCTTGCAAGCTGAAGAACACCATCCCAACCGTGAAGCACGGGGGTGGCAGCATCATGCTGTGGGGGTGCTTTGCTGCAGGAGGGACTGGTGCACGTCACAAAATAGATGGCATCATGAGGAAGGAAGATTATGTGGCTATATTGAAGCAACATCTCAAGACATCAGTCAGGAAGTTTAAGCTTGGTCGCCAATGGGTCTTCCAAATGGACAATGACCCCAAGCATACTTCCAAAGTTGTGGCAAAATGGCTTAAGGACAACAAAGTCAAGGTATTGGAGTGGCCATCACAAATCCTTGACCTCAATCCGATAGAAAATGTGTGGCAAGAACTGAAAAAGCGTGTGTGAGCAAGGAGGCTTACAAACCTGACTCAGTTACACCAGTTCTGTCAGGAGGAATGGGACAAAATTCACCCAACTTATTGTGGGAAGCTTGTGGAAGGCTACCCGAAACATTTGACCCAAGTTAAACAATTTAAAGGCAATGCTACCAAATACTAATTGAGTGTATGTAAACTTACATTTACATTTTTTTTACATTTAAGTCATTTAGCGGACGCTCTTATCCAGAGCGACTTACAGTTAGTGAGTGCATACATTATTTAAAAAAAAATCATACTGGACCCCGTGGGAATCGAACCCACAACCCTGGCGTTGCAAACGCCATGCTCTACCAACTGAGCTACATCCCTGGGAATGTGATGAAAGAAATAAAAGCTCTCTACTATTATTCTGACATTTCACATTCTTAAAATAAAGTGGTGATCCTAACTGACCTAAAACAGGGAATTTTTACTAGGATTAAATGTCAGGAATTGTGAAAAACTGAGTTTAAATGTATTTGGCTAAGGTGAGGGAGAAAAGTATTTGATCCCCTGCTGATTTTGTACGTTTGCCCACTGACAAATAAATAATCAGTCTATAATTTTAATGGTAGGTTTATTTGAACAGTGAGAGACAGAATAATAACAAAAAAATCCAGAAAAACTTATGTCAAAAATGTTATAAATTGATTTTTCATTTTAATGAGGGAAATAAGTATTTGACCCCCTCTTAATCAGAAAGATTTCTGGCTCCCAGGTGTCTTTTATACAGGTAACGAGCTGAGATTAGGAGCACACTCTTAAAGGAAGTGTTCCTAATCTCAGTTTGTTGCCTGTATAAAAGACACCTGTCCACAGAAGCAATCAATCAATCAGATTCCAAACTCTCCACCATGGCCAAGACCAAAGAGCTCTCCAAGGATGTCAGGGACAAGATTGTAGACCTACACAAGACTGGAATAGGCTACAAGACCATCGCCAAGCAGCTTGGTGAGAAGGTGACAACAGTTGGTGCGATTATTCGCAAATGGAAGAAACACAAAATAACTGTCAATCTCCCTCGGCCTGGGGCTCCATGCAAGATCTCACCTCGTGGAGTTGCAATGATCATGAGAACGGTGAGGAATCAGCCCAGAACTACATGGGAGGATCTTGTCAATGATCTTAAGGCAGCTGGGACCATAGTCACCAAGAAAACAATTGGTAACACACTACGCCGTGAAGGACTGAAATCCTGCAGCGCCCGCAAGGTCCCCCTGCTCAAGAAAGCACATATACAGGCCCATCTGAAGTTTGCCAATGAACATCTGAATGATTCAGAGGAGAACTGGGTGAAAGTGTTGTGGTCAGATGAGACCAAAATCGAGCTCTTTGGCATCAACTCAACTCGCCGTGTTTGGAGGAGGAGGAATGCTGCCTATGACCCCAAGAATACCATCCCCACCGTCAAACATGGAGGTGGAAACATTATGCTTTGGGGGTGTTTTTCTGCTAAGGGGAAAGGATAACTTCACCGCATCAAAGGGACGATGGACGGGGCCATGTACAGTCAAATCTTGGGTGAGAACCTCCTTCCCTCAGCCAGAACATTGAAAATGGGTCGTGGATAGGTATTCCAGCATGACAATGACCCAAAACAAATGCCCAAGGCAACAAAGGAGTGGCTCAAGAAGAAGCACATTAAGGTCCTGGAGTGGCCTAGCCAGTCTCCAGACCTTAATCCCATAGAAAATCTGTGGAGGGAGCTGAAGGTTCGAGTTGCCAAACGTCAGCATCGAAACCTTAATGACTTGGAGAAGATCTGCAAAGAGGATTGGGACAAAATCCCTCCTGAGATGTGTGCAAACCTGGTGGCCAACTACAAGAAACATCTGACCTCTGTGATTGCCAACAAGGGTTTTGCCACCAAGTCATGTTTTGCAGAGGGGTCAAATACTTATTTCCCTCATTAAAATGCAAATCAATTTATAACGTGTTTTTCTGGATTTTTTTGTTGTTATTCTGTCTCTCACTGTTCAAATAAACCTACCATTAAAATGATAGACTCATGTCGTTGTCAGTGGGCAAACGTACAATATCAGCAGGGGATCAAATACTTTTTTCCCTCACTGTATGTAAACTTCCGACTTCAACTGTATGTATGGATATCTGTATTCACCGCTTTGTATTCCTCATTCATTTACCCATTCAGACGAGGCATAGTAAATGCAGAGTGACCTGTTGAAGTTGGCCTGGACCAGCTGGCATGGTATACTGCACCTCCTGTATAACAATGTTGTTTTATAAACCATAGCTGTGTTTTGTGCGCTGTGCCCCTCCTCTAGCTGCGTAGTCAGTCTTCCTCCATCAGTTTGAAGGCAGGTAATTGGGGTTGTTTGTGGTGAGTGTTTGGCCATGCTACCCTGACAGCTCCTGGGTGACACTGGCATGCTGAAAATCTCACTGTGTGTTTGTGTCATCTCTCTCTGTCTCTCTCTCTCTCTCTCTCTCCCTCTCTGTCTCTTTATATTTCTCTCTCTCTCTCTCTCTCTCTCTCCCCCTCTCTCTCTCTCTCTCTCTCTCTCTCTCAGGTCTACAGTCTGAAGGCTCACCCTCTCATCTCAACCCCTAGAACAACCCTCTGAACAGCAGCATCAAGACGTCGCCAAGATGTTCAGCACCAAAAGGTCAGAATGGCGTCACAGATTTGATCTATTTTTGTGCTGTTGGGGGGGGGGGACTGTCACAAATCTCAGGGCTTTTTTAAATGGCTTTGTCTGATACAAACTGACATTTCATGTCAGCTGTTTTCCATTTTTGCTCATGTTTTGGGGCTGAATTTGACTTTAGAGAGAGAGGTGACTTTTGAGTTAAGGTTAACACAAATGTTATTTTGCCTCTGTTTGTGACACATAATGAGGTCAATCACAAATAATGACAGTTTAAAGGTGCTTAATTTATTCAGAGTTCTATTTGTTTCTATTTTGGTTATTCTTCTTGGAATATAATGTTATTGTTTCCATAAAACATGGAGATACACACACACACACACACACACAATCAGACATCATCTTATACTAAAATGAAGCCTATAGGAATGTTGCAGGCATTAGTATTGCAAAAGAGGTCATTAATTGCCTGTGGATTACATCCTGAAATATAATTAATATTCAACACTAGAACTCCTCCCTCATATTTTCAGAAGTATACAAACACTCTCATCCCAGAATAAAAACAAACTGCCTTGGTGCCCTAGCTTGAATAATCACATAACCATGCATGTTCTAACAGGAAGTTACAGCTAGTTCACAAAATATATTAAATAATGGTCAAAGGCACCTTGCCTAACATCAGTGTTCAAATAAAACCAATGGGAGTTCTTTGCCTCAAACGTTTTCTGAGAGCTTTGTCTAAATTATCCCCACATCATATCAAATGCATGGTGAGAAAACGATTTTGTACTGTGTTGAAAGCTTCTAGAACATCAACTTGTTAATAGAGGGCTTTTAAGGTAAGTACCTTATTAACTGAAATAAACTGAAATGTTAAGCTCCCAACCGTTTTGGTCTGGTGGGGCGAAATTATACCCATTTTCATCACAATATGTGAGCGGTACCATCCTGAAAATCTTTATAGAAGATTAGAAGAATTACAAGATTTTCTATGACGTTTTTATAAAAACGTCATTGCGACCTCTGACGATAATACAGTATATGAACATAATGTAATATAATATAATCAAGTGAAGGTGAGATGATTCACAAGGTGGATGAATCCCTTGAGGATGAGTTGTCCTTGACTGAATCGTCCCATTCCCCACCGCTCCTCAGCACCCCCTGTCATATCATGCAAAAGCACACACCTGTCAGAAGTGACACTCTCTCTCCCCCTCTTTACGATCAAGCCTGGGCATACTCTTCATATTTATACCTGCTATATATATATAATGGTCCCATCAAGACCTAACACATTCCTCTGCTTGCTGACAAGCCCACTTCATTAATGTCCAACAGCCTCTGTCACATGTAGAACAAACAGCCCTGCCGCTGGAAGCCAATGTTGGTCATCAAATAGCTTTTTCCTGAATTACCTAATGTATGAAAATTGCCTTTTCTGCTTCCTGTTGTTACATAAAGCAGAACGTGTATGAGTCAGCCTCGGGTGGAACCTAACTGTATTTGTGGCAATACGTTGTTTTAGCAACGTAAATCAAGTCAAGCTTTTTAAGCACGTTGAACCTATTTCATACAAACAAACTTTAAAATGTTTGAATAGTATTGTTTGTTATTGTTGTTTCTGTTCTTGTGGTGGTGTGTTTTGGGTGAGTGGCGTATGGATGAGTTTTGTTCCTCTTTGTCCCGCCCTGAGACAAACGCTGAGGTAAAGTTAAAACGCAATACTGTTTATTATGATTTATACAGTGGGGAAAAAAAGTATTTAGTCAGCCACCAATTGTGCAAGTTATCCCACTTAAAAAGATGAGAGAGGTCTGTAATTTTCATCATATGTACACGTCAACTATGACAGACAAATTGAGGAAAAAAAATCCAGAAAATCACATTGTAGGATTTTTTATGAATTTATTTGCAAATTATGGTGGAAAATAAGTATTTGGTCACCTACAAACAAGCAAGATTTCTGGCTCTCACAGACCTGTAACTTCTTCTTTAAGAGGCTCCTCTGTCCTCCACTCGTTACCTGTATTAATGGCACCTGTTTGAACTTGTTATCAGTATAAAAGACACCTGTCCACAACCTCAAACAGTCACACTCCAAACTCCACTATGGCCAAGACCAAAGAGCTGTCAAAGGACACCAGAAACAAAATTGTAGACCTGCACCAGGCTGGGAAGACTGAATCTGCAATAGGTAAGCAGCTTGGTTTGAAGAAATCAACTGTGGGAGCAATTATTAGGAAATGGAAGACATACAAGACCTCTGATAATCTCCCTCGATCTGGGGCTCCACGCTGTCAAGATCGTCGAACAGAGATGAGGACCAAGGCGCAGCGTTGCAGGCAAACATACTCTTTATTAGAGACAGGATCTAAAACAACAAAACGAAAACGTGACAGTTCACGGTCTAACACAACCGACTAGAAACAAAATCCCACAAACACGAATGAAAAACAGACTGTATAAATATGGCTCCCAATCAGAGACAGCCAGCAACACCTGACACACGTTGCCTCTGATTGGGAGCCACTCTGGCCAACATAGAAATAGCACCCATAGACACAAAACACATAATCTACACACCCTGGCTCAACATAACAGTGTCCCCAGAGCCAGGGCGTGACAGTACCCCCCCCCCTAAAGGCGCGGACTCCGACCGCGTCAACCAAATACCACAGGGGAGGGACCGGGTGGGCACTCCGCCTAGGCGGCGGATCCGGCTCCGGGCCTGATCCGCGCTCCCTCTCCAACCCCCCAAAGTACCCCTGGTCCGGTCTGGCCCCGCTGGCCGGAGCTGGACTGCACACTGATGGAGCGGATTGCTCTAGCTCCGGCGTAAAACGTCTGACCAGTGCCGAACCAGGCACCAGTGGAACAGGCACGGGCCGAGCCGGGCTGACGAAGCGCACCACTGACTTGCTGCGGGGAGCAGGAACGGGCCGAGCCGGGCTGACGAAGCGCACCACTGACTTGGTGCGGGGAGCAGGAACGGGCCGAGCCGGGCTGACGAAGCGCACCACTGACTTGGTGCGGGGAGCAGGAACGGGCCGAGCCGGGCTGACGAAGCGCACCACTGACTTGGTGCGGGGAGCAGGAACAGACCGGACCGTACTGGGGACACACACCACTGGCCCTACACCGGGATCTGGAACGGGCCGGACCGGACTGGTAACACACCCCAGTACCTCTCGCCGTGCCTCTACACCTTCCATCCCCTCTTCGACCAGTGGCCCCCGTAACCTGGCGGCCTCCTCTGCCAACCCGCTGGACCGCTCTATCGCGGCCTCCTGCTGCCCCGACGTCGTGAGCCCCCCCCTAAAAATTTTCTGGGGGTCTCTCCTCCCCGCGGGCCAGGCCTCTATAGTTCTCGCCCAACTCTCGCTCTTCTGCTTCCAATTCCCGCCATTCAGCTCCTCATTCGGCTTGACCCAGTCGAAGCTCTTCCTCCACTGTTCCAAAGTCCACCCTCTCTGCTCCTCACTAGGCTGCTTGGTCCAGTTCTGGTGGGATCTTCTGTCTCCAACTCCCGCTATTCAGCTCCTCAATTGGCTTGACCCAGTCGAAGCTCTTCCTCCATTGTTCCCAAGTCCACTCTCTCTGCTCTTCACTCGGCTTGACCCAGTCGAGGCTGCCACGGAGATCTGCTAGGGATTTCCCTGGCGATGGCTCCTCGACTCGCTGCTTGGTCCAGTTGTGGTGGGATTTTCTGTCAAGATCGTCGAACAGAGATGAGGACCAAGGCGCAGCGTTGCAGGCAAACATACTCTTTATTAGAGACAGGATCAAAAACAACAAAACGAAAACGTGACAGTTCACGGTCTAACACAACCGACTAGAAACAAAATCCCACAAACACGAATGAAAAACAGACTGTATAAATATGGCTCCCAATCAGAGACAGCCAGCAACACCTGACACTCGTTGCCTCTGATTGGGAGCCACTCTGGCCAACATAGAAATAGCACCCATAGACACAAAACACATAATCTACACACCCTGGCTCAACATAACAGTGTCCCCAGAGCCAGGGCGTGACACACGCAAGATCTCACCCCGTGGGGTCAAAATGATCACAAGAACGGTGAGCAAAAATCCCAGAACCACACGGGGGGACCTAGTGAATGACCTGCAGAGAGCTGGGACCAAAGTAACAAAGCCTACCACCAGTAACACACTACGCCGCCAGGGACTCAAATCCTGCAGTGCCAGACGTGTCCCCCTGTTTAAGCCAGTACATGTCCAGGCCCGTCTGAAGTTTGCTAGAGTGCATTTGGATGATCCAGAAGAGGATTGGGAGAATGTCATATGGTCAGATGAAACCAAAATAGAACTTTTTGGTAAAAACTCAACTCGTCATGTTTGGAGGACAAAGAATGCTGAGTTGCATCCAAAGAACACCATACCTACTGTGAAGCATGGGGGTGGAAACATCATGCTTTGGGGCTGTTTTTCTGCAAAGGGACCAGGACGACTGATCCGTGTAAAGGAAAGAATGAATGGGGCCATGTATTGTGAGATTTTGAGTGAAAACCTCTTTCCATCAGCAAGGGCATTGTAGATGAAACGTGGCTGGGTCTTTCAGCATGACAATGATCCCAAACACACCGCCCGGGCAACGAAGGAGTGGCTTCATAAGAAGCATTTCAAGGTCCTGGAGTGGCCTAGCCAGTCTCCAGATCTCAACCCCATAGAAAATCTTTGGAGGGAGTTGAAAGTCCGTGTTGCCCAGCGACAGCCCCAAAACATGGAATGGGCCAAAATACCAGCAATAGTGTGTGAAAACCTTGTGAAGACTTGCAGAAAACGTTTGACCTGTGTCATTGCCAACAAAGGGTATATAACAAAGTATTGAGAAACTTTTGTTATTGACCAAATACTTATTTTCCACCACAATTTGCAAATAAATTCATTAAAAATCCTACAATGTGATTTTCTGGAGAAAAAAAATCAAATTTTGTCTGTCATAGTTGACGTGTACCTATGATGAAAATTACAGGCCTCTCTCATCTTTTTAAGTGGGAGAATTTGCACAATTGGTGGCTGACTAAATACTTTTTTGGCCCACTGTACATGATGCCAACACACGAGGGGAAGAGAGGTTGTCGTGATTCTAGTCATGCATATGAAATGCATATAATAATCAGCAGGTTGAGTAACGTATGGTAAAACTAAGATACCTCACTGTCTTCAGGGGGACTGGATCAATAGAACAGATGACATGGATGTGCTGAAAATGAGTATTTTATAGCAGCCCATCTTGAAAATTCACAGATTCTCAAACTCATTCCCATTTTGCTGAAAATGAGACAAAGCATTTTTCTTCTGCTAAACTGCTGAACGAGCCGAAAGACGACTGTGGAAATCTGTTTATCTGTCTAAAAGCCTGAGCTGCAACTGTGGATTTTTTTTATATTGGTTTTCCATCCTTGCCCCCTCACACACACACACACACACACACACACACACAAACACACAGTCACTGAAGCGTCCATCTGCATATACGCAGAGACTTTGATTAAAAGTCTTTCATTAAACTTTAATCAGTCTCACGTCTGACAGTGCTTTAGGCTACCTTGCATTTTATTGGAATGAAGTCTGGAACAGAGGCGAGGATGATAAATCTAGAACCTTCCTTTACCTAGGGAAAACACATTAGCCCTGCCTGTCTTTGATTACATTTACTAGAACTTCCCTCCAATACTAGAAAGACTGTTTTACTGTTATAGATGGGCCTAGATGGGCCCAGAGCCTCAGCATCCAGTCACAGCTTAATCGGTCATGTTTATACATTCTCATTAAAAGGTAACTTGAGCACCGTTAAATTGAATCTTTCATTCCAAGGGAACATTTATGAAGCGGAGAGCTGAATTACGGTTTTGTATCCAACTCATTAAAACTTTGCCCCGAAAGGCCGCCGCTAACGAAGCTATAGCTATAAATCTGGAACAGGGGGGAACAAAGAGAGGTCCCTATAATTCTCTTTGAGGTTGATGTAATTTGTATCTGTATTCTGTCTGGGGATATGCTCCTCTAATGAGGCTTGCCAGTGTTTACATGCCAAAATAGTCTGAGACGAACGGACGGTGAGGAGAGTCGAGTGGACCCAACCCCAGTACCACCTTCACTCCTCAGCTCATTATTCAGCCATCATGCTGCCGTTCTTGACACAACAATACACAACTCAGCTCCTATACGACCTCAAATCTCCCCAAATCCTCATTATATCCATCCTGGGGCTGGAAGAGGTTGTCTAGTTCCAGTTTTGGGTCATTCGTGGCCTCTGTTTGGTACCTCACGGCTGTTTGCTGTCATGAGATTCATCCCAAATGATACCCTATTTCCTATATAGTGCACTACTTTTGACCAGAGCATTGGTCAAAAGTAGTGCACTATATAGGGAATAGGGTACCATTTGGGACACAACCTTGGAACAGGAGGAGGCTGTCTGCCCTGTATGTCCTGTTGGTTGACAGCTCTGTTGCTGTCTGTTGAGAGGTTTTGGTAATGCTCTATTTTCTGTCTGTTTGTTGAGAGGTCTTGTTAATATGTTTGTTGAGAGGTCTTGATAATGCTCTGTTGCTGTCTGTTTGTTGAGAGGTCTTGTTAATGCTCTGTTCCTTTCTGTTTGAGAGGTCTTGGTAATGCTCTGTTGCTGTCTGTTTGTTGAGAGGTCTTGGTAATATGTTTGTTGAGAGGTCTTGATAATGCTCTGTTGCTGTCTGTTTGTTGAGAGGTCTTGTTAATGCTCTATTTGCTGTCTGTTTGTTGAGAGGTATTGGTAATGCTCTGTTCCTTTCTGTTTGTTGCGAGGTCTTGGTAATGCTCTATTTGCTGTCTGTTTGTTGAGAGGTATTGGTAATGCTCTGTTGCTGTCTGTTTGTTGAGAGGTCTTGGTAATATGTTTGTTGAGAGGTCTTGATAATGCTCTGTTGCTGTCTGTTTGTTGAGAGGTCTTGTTAATGCTCTGTTCCTTTCTGTTTGTTGAGAGGTCTTGTTAATGCTCTGTTCCTTTCTGTTTGTTGAGAGGTCTTGGTAATGCTCTATTTGCTGTCTGTTTGTTGAGAGGTCTTGGTAATATGTTTGTTGAGAGGTCTTGATAATGCTCTGTTGCTGTCTGTTTGTTGAGAGGTCTTGGTAATATGTTTGTTGAGAGGTCTTGATAATGCTCTGTTGCTGTCTGTTTGTTGATAGGTATTGGTAATGCTCTATTTTCTGTCTGTTTGTTGAGAGGTCTTGGTAATGCTCTGTTCCTTTCTGTTTGTTGAGAGGTTTTGGTAATGCTCTATTTTCTGTCTGTTTGTTGAGAGGTCTTGTTAATGCTCTATTTGCTGTCTGTTTGTTGAGAGGTATTGGTAATGCTCTGTTCCTTTCTGTTTGTTGAGAGGTCTTGGTAATGCTCTATTTGCTGTCTGTTTGTTGAGAGGTCTTGGTAATATGTTTGTTGAGAGGTCTTGATAATGCTCTGTTGCTGTCTGTTTGTTGAGAGGTCTTGGTAATATGTTTGTTAAGAGGTCTTGATAATGCTCTGTTGCTGTCTGTTTGTTGAGAGGTATTGGTAATGCTCTATTTTCTGTCTGTTTGTTGAGAGGTATTGGTAATGCTCTGTTCCTTTCTGTTTGTTGAGAGGTATTGGCAATGCTCTGTTCCTTTCTGTTTGTTGAGAGGTTTTGGTAATGCTCTATTTTCTGTCTGTTTGTTGAGAGGTCTTGTTAATGCTCTATTTTCTGTCTGTTGAGAGGTATTGGTAATGCTCTGTTCCTTTCTGTTTGTTGAGAGGTTTTGGTAATGCTCTATTTTCTGTCTGTTTGTTGAGAGGTCTTGTTAATGCTCTATTTGCTGTCTGTTTGTTGAGAGGTCTTGGTACTGCTCTGTTGCTGTCTGTTTGTTGAGAGGTCTTGGTAATATGTTTGTTGAGAGGTCTTGATAATGCTCTGTTGCTGTCTGTTTGTTGAGAGGTCTTGTTAATGCTCTGTTCCTTTCTGTTTGTTGAGAGGTCTTGGTAATGCTCCATTTGCTGTCTGTTTGTTGAGAGGTCTTGGTAATGCTCTATTTGCTGTCTGTTTGTTGAGAGGTCTTGGTAATATGTTTGTTGAGAGGTCTTGATAATGCTCTGTTGCTGTCTGTTTGTTGAGAGGTCTTGGTAATATGTTTGTTGAGAGGTCTTGATAATGCTCTGTTGCTGTCTGTTTGTTGAGAGGTCTTGTTAATGCTCTGTTCCTTTCTGTTTGTTGAGAGGTCTTGGTAATGCTCTGTTGCTGTCTGTTTGTTGAGAGGTCTTGGTAATATGTTTGTTGAGAGGTCTTGATAATGCTCTGTTGCTGTCTGTTTGTTGAGAGGTATTGGTAATGCTCTATTTTCTGTCTGTTTGTTGAGAGGTATTGGTAATGCTCTGTTCCTTTCTGTTTGTTGAGAGGTCTTGGTAATGCTCTATTTGCTGTCTGTTTGTTGAGAGGTATTGGTAATGCTCTGTTGCTGTCCGTTTGTTGAGAGGTCTTGGTAATATGTTTGTTGAGAGGTCTTGATAATGCTCTGTTGCTGTCTGTTTGTTGAGAGGTCTTGGTAATATGTTTGTTGAGAGGTCTTGATAATGCTCTGTTGCTGTCTGTTTGTTGAGAGGTCTTGTTAATGCTCTGTTCCTTTCTGTTTGTTGAGAGGTCTTTGTAATGCTCTGTTGCTGTCTGTTTGTTGAGAGGTCTTGGTAATATGTTTGTTGAGAGGTCTTGATAATGCTCTGTTGCTGTCTGTTTGTTGAGAGGTATTGGTAATGCTCTATTTTCTGTCTGTTTGTTGAGAGGTATTGGTAATGCTCTGTTCCTTTCTGTTTGTTGAGAGGTCTTGGTAATGCTCTATTTGCTGTCTGTTTGTTGAGAGGTATTGGTAATGCTCTGTTGCTGTCTGTTTGTTGAGAGGTCTTGTTAATGCTCTGTTCCTTTCTGTTTGTTGAGAGGTCTTGGTAATGCTCTATTTCCTGTCTGTTTGTTGAGAGGTCTTGGTAATGCTCTATTTGCTGTCTGTTTGTTGAGAGGTCTTGGTAATGCTCTATTTTCTCTCTGTTTGTTGAGAGGTCTTGGTAATGCTCTGTTGCTGTCTGTTTGTTGAGAGGTCTTGGTAATATGTTTGTTGAGAGGTCTTGATAATGCTCTGTTGCTGTCTGTTGGTTGAGAGGTATTGGTAATGCTCTATTTGCTGTCTGTTTGTTGAGAGGTATTGGTAATGCTCTATTTTCTGTCTGTTTGTTGAGAGGTATTGGCAATGCTCTGTTCCTTTCTGTTTGTTGAGAGGTTTTGGTAATGCTCTATTTTCTGTCTGTTTGTTGAGAGGTCTTGTTAATGCTCTATTTGCTGTCTGTTTGTTGAGAGGTATTGGTAATGCTCTGTTCCTTTCTGTTTGGTGAGAGGTCTTGGTAATGCTCTATTTGCTGTCTGTTTGTTGAGAGGTCTTGGTAATGCTCTATTTGCTTTCTGTTTGTTGAGAGGTCTTGGTAATATGTTTGTTGAGAGGTCTTGGTAATATGTTTGTTGAGAGGTCTTGATAATGCTCTGTTGCTGTCTGTTTGTTGAGAGGTATTGGTAATGCTCTATTTTCTGTCTGTTTGTTGAGAGGTATTGGTAATGCTCTATTTGCTGTCTGTTTGTTGAGAGGTATTGGTAATGCTCTGTTCCTTTCTTTTTGTTGAGAGGTCTTGGTAATGCTCTATTTGCTGTCTGTTTGTTGAGAGGTATTGGTAATGCTCTGTTGCTGTCTGTTTGTTGAGAGGTCTTGGTAATATGTTTGTTGAGAGGTCTTGATAATGCTCTGTTGCTGTCTGTTTGTTGAGAGGTCTTGTTAATGCTCTGTTCCTTTCTGTTTGTTGAGAGGTCTTGGTAATGCTCTATTTTCTGTCTGTTTGTTGAGAGGTCTTGGTAATGCTCTATTTGCTCTCTGTTTGTTGAGAGGTCTTGGTAATGCTCTGTTGCTGTCTGTATGTTGAGAGGTCTTGGTAATATGTTTGTTGAGAGGTCTTGATAATGCTCTGTTGCTGTTTGTTGGTTGAGAGGTATTGGTAATGCTCTATTTGCTGTCTGTTTGTTGAGAGGTATTGGTAATGCTCTATTTTCTGTCTGTTTGTTGAGAGGTATTGGTAATGCTCTATTTGCTGTCTGTTTGTTGAGAGGTATTGGTAATGCTCTGTTCCTTTCTTTTTGTTGAGAGGTCTTGGTAATGCTCTATTTGCTGTCTGTTTGTTGAGAGGTATTGGTAATGCTCTGTTGCTGTCTGTTTGTTGAGAGGTCTTGGTAATATGTTTGTTGAGAGGTCTTGATAATGCTCTGTTGCTGTCTGTTTGTTGAGAGGTCTTGTTAATGCTCTGTTCCTTTCTGTTTGTTGAGAGGTCTTGGTAATGCTCTATTTTCTGTCTGTTTGTTGAGAGGTCTTGGTAATGCTCTATTTGCTCTCTGTTTGTTGAGAGGTCTTGGTAATGCTCTGTTGCTGTCTGTATGTTGAGAGGTCTTGGTAATATGTTTGTTGAGAGGTCTTGATAATGCTCTGTTGCTGTTTGTTGGTTGAGAGGTATTGGTAATGCTCTATTTGCTGTCTGTTTGTTGAGAGGTATTGGTAATGCTCTATTTTCTGTCTGTTTGTTGAGAGGTATTGGCAATGCTCTGTTCCTTTCTGTTTGTTGAGAGGTTTTGGTAATGCTCTATTTTCTGTCTGTTTGTTGAGAGGTCTTGGTAATGCTCTATTTGCTGTCTGTTTGTTGAGAGGTCTTGGTAATGCTCTGTTGCTGTCTGTTTGTTGAGAGGTCTTGGTAATATGTTTGTTGAGAGGTCTTGATAATGCTCTGTTGCTGTCTGTTGGTTGAGAGGTATTGGTAATGCTCTATTTGCTGTCTGTTTGTTGAGAGGTATTGGTAATGCTCTGTTCCTTTCTGTTTGTTGAGAGGTCTTGGTAATGCTCTATTTCCTGTCTGTTTGTTGAGAGGTCTTGGTGATGCTGAGTCAAGCTGTCAAGCTTGGAGCTATAATTGCTTTCAGTGTGGGCTGTAATGAAATTACTACAACAATATGAGTGGGACTCATTAGTTGTGGATGGACCCAGACACAGACTGAGCCTAGGGGTCTGTTCAAATGTGTTTGATGCTTGCTTTAATGTGGACTGACTGGCACTGGGTGTGAATAAATGACAACTTCACAAGTGGGATGTTCCATGGATATTCAGCATAGAGGAAAACATCTTCCTGAATCAATTTACCTGATTCTGTCTCTATCATTCACAACAATGACTCACAAAGTAATATATTCCTTTATTCTCTTTCCTTGATAATTAACATGATTTAACATGTTCTGTATGACCTTGACAACTTTGTTCGCCATGACATTACAGACTACATACGTCAGCCAATGAAGAAAATTAGCCTACTTGATGTGTCACATCATCAAAACTTCTAGTTAAGGATGCCATCAGAAAGGGTATATAATAAACAGAATAACAGATACAACATTGACCTCCCCCCACCCCACCCACACATGAATGGACACACAAACACACACACACACACACACACATACACACACTCACAAACACGCACGCAAAACCCCCTACTGATCCTGAGCCCTGAGCCCAGGCGTCCTCACTGACCTTGGGAATCTGTGCAACAAAGTCTATGTAGTTTCTTCATGAAAGACGTGAAATTGTGGTGCCTGACCCTGAGCCTGGCAACAGCATAGCAGCTCACAAGGAGTGACTAGTGTTAGCTAACATGGGGAATGACAGCAGCACTAGTACTGCCTGAGGACAGCTAACTCTGAGGGAAAGTGAAGAGGGAAGGGTTTTACTCTGAGAGAGGAAAGGGAGCTATTAGGTGACAGTATCGTTTGTCATGGGACACATCATCTCTAGGGCTGTTGCTATTATAGATTCCATTTTAGAATTCAGAATCTGAGGAGGGCAAAGAGGATGTGCGGTTGCAGTCTGTCCTTCTCACTGTGCACAAGACTAGGATATAAGGGTAGACTAACAGTAAACTAATATGCCATATGAACTAGGGCTGGGAATTGCCAGGGACCTCACGATAAGATATTATCACAATACTTAGGTACCGATATGATATATATTGCGATTCTCACGATTCTATATGTATTGCGATTCGATACTGTGATTTTATTCAATGTTCCGAACATATTGCTCACCATATGTCTGCTGCAGAGGGACGAGAGAGAGCCATGAGAAAATGACTTTTGATCAGTCATGGAAATAAAAGTGCTGAAAGCAAATTGGATCCCTATTTAAAAAGAAGATGGAGAACAAGCTATGCAGGAAAAATGCTGGACATTTGGTGCAGGTACAGCCAACTAGCACAAAAATAATATTGCGATATTGTTTTACCCCATTATTATTATGAACTAGAGCAAACTATTCAGGTAAGTGCATTATGTCACGCTCACATTCGCCATTGTTACTGATATACAGTGTATCTTTGTCGGCTAAAACCCCTGATCAATTCCTCTGAAAGTGCAATGGAAAAGTACTATCAGGTACTGTGATGTGTTGTGGGTCTTACTGCTTATTGATGGACAGCAGTAGCAGCAGGTGTTGACTGACTCAAATGTTCCATTGATCTGTCAGGCTATTAATAGAACATTGTTGTCTAGCATGTTGTCTATCTACCGCTGTAGACGATCTACAAGGACTGACTGGCCCTTGCTGTGTCTCACATGTTGTCTACCACTGGTGCCTTATGTAGATACCTGGGTTCACTGTAGCCTTGTGAGAAAATGTGTTTGTGCTGCTTTGCTGATTCTTACGTGGCCATTGTTAGGTGACAACATCCGGTGTCACCGGACCACATCCAGTGGATTGCTGGTGATTGTAGGCTTTAAGAAAAAGCAACAATGTTGGTGCAGGAATAAAGCACGAGAGCAGCATATATGGTATAGCCTTCTCTTTCATACCTATACACTGTTGATCGTAGCCATTAAGGCCTTGGCCTGCTCCTAGTAAGGAGTTCAGTCTCTTCAATTAATACTCTGCTTTCTGTTTTTTCTATGGAACTAAAACTAGTGTTAATCTACTTACATGTCTGTGAAGATAGCAAAGTGGGCCCCTGAAGAGTTTCGCTTTCAGGGGCCCACTTTTTCCCCTTGAATATACACATACACTTTCTCAGGCGGCCAGGAGAAAGTATGGTGTCATGCATGGGATGGATGTAGAGTGGTTTGAGAGTCACACCGCTGTTTCCTCTCTAGCTCATGCTGGGGTAACTGAGCCTTGCGGGCATGCCTTCCATGGCCACCAGCTGATGAAATTTGTATGCAGCTGTATTTAGAAAACTGTATTTTACAGGATTACTTTTCAGTCTCCATTTCTGACTTCAAAGGAGGAGCTTGGCCACTGCTGGAGGTATGGTTCTGAACTATCTAGTGCACTATTCTGTTCAATGTTCCATTCTATTTGTCAGACCTGTTTTCCATCGCTCCCAGGCTTCTAACTGATCAATTCTAATCTCCCGTAACAATATTTTTAATTTTTTAATTTCTGTTAATCTATTAAATGAAATATGTAATGAATTTGCTGATTGCATGTCAGTGGGCGGCAGGTAGCTTAGTGGTTAAGAGCGTTGTGCCAGTAACCGAAAGGTCGCTGGTTCTAATCCCTGAGCCGACTAGGTGAAAAATCTGTCTGTGCCCTTGAGCAAGGCACTTAACCCTAATTGCTCCTGTAAGTCGCTCTGGATAAGAGCGTCTGCTAAATGACTAAAATGTATTTATTTATTTATGTCAATGGAATTAGTGCCTTAGCTTGCAGCTAGGGTACACATATAGTGAAGTGAATACCAAAAACTGCCTACAGAACTGTTGGCCTTCCACTTTGAAGAAACCAATGGTTCATTACTACTTAAAGTGCTCCATTCTACTTTATTGACTGCTGTTGAAAAGTCAATGAGCTATGCTACATAAGTTATATAGCAGGCTTCATTTATTTAAAGAGCTTTGCTCTGCGCTACCTATTCTAACCTAAGTTGCATTTGATCACATTTGCCTGCTACGTTTCTTTTCACACTATTTAACATAGTCGTCTGCTGTACAGGATGTGGCATCACAATGGTAGCACGTTTCGACTAAATTGCACACATCTCAGGGGAAGAAAGAAGTGGCCCTTGAGGGGTTTGATTGTGAACATGCCCTAGTTAAACTGAGGGAAAACCATGTCCCCCTCCAAGCCCTGAGCACCACCACCTTGGGCATGTTGGCATATTGTTGTGGCATGATGCCAGGCAACCCATGGTTCTTTCAGCTAGTACCACCCTGTCCATACCCTCGCCTCCTCCCCTCTCATCCTCCCTCCTCGTTGGGTGAATGCACCGGAGCAGCCGGTCCCTCTGGGCCCCTGAGTCCCGGGGTGAACACCTAGGAAGAGTCAAATGAATGTGTGATTTCATTACTCACATGAAACACCAGCAGCTCTCAATGCCGGCCAGAGGGCAAACTAAACGCTGCAGTCAGAAACAGGAAAAGAAATATTTTTCTATTACATGAGCTACTGTAGTAAATTACCTTTCAGAAACAAATTAGAATTCCAATTCTCAAAGCTTTGGTATTTTTAGTGTAATGTATACTGTCTATTTTTTTATGAGCGATATGTTTCTCTTTCATATGTTCTCTTTATCTCTTTGTTACAGTAATATGGTATGTTTTCTGGGATACAGATTGTGACATCAGTAGCATGAGAGCAGAGAGAATAGAGAAAGAGGGAGAGAGAGAACACCTCCGGGTGAGGTGGGTGGCAGGATGTTTGTTAAGCATGGTAATTGGTAGTGTGAAGGATACCGGGGCGAAATATGGCTCTTCAAAGATCTGTAATAGCTACTGCAAGTCTCTCTCTCGCTCTCCCTCTCTCTCTCTCCGTCTCTCTCCCTCTCTCTCTTTCTCTCGCTCTCTCTCCTTCTCGCTCCCTCTCTCTCTTTCTCTCTCTCTCTCTCTCTTTGTCTGCATTTTCACTTTCATCCCCCAGGATCAAATCATTTCATATCTTATATAAGGACTATATAAAGATTAGAAAACTGTGAGTCCAAACAAGCGTCTTCAAACAGTTATACGATTCGAATGTGGGAAGGGAAACGCATGAATGGCTGGCTATCTTTTTTCAATTTGCTGGCTGCTGTGACATTTTGCAATGGTGGGAAAAAGTACTAAATGGAAATTATCAAATGTAATGCTGCTCCCTGCTCTCCGCTTGCTGCTTTTGATTGATGTTGGCTGAGCTCATCCTTATCTGACATTTTTTCATTTACCACGTTGCCCAAAGTGGATGTTTTTCTAACTGGGGATCTGACCTTACTGATCTGTGTGATCTATGGGAGGAGATGGAACTCTCAGAACCTTCTAGAAGGCTATAAAACACAGAGAATCACCAGGCAGCTCTATCTAGGAGCTATAGGTACACCTGGTGCATTCTGGTGCATGTCGTTTTGATTTATGTATGAGCCAGATGGCATTGTGAAGGTTTTCTGAAGGTAATATTTTACAATGATGAAAAGCCTCTACATGGTGTCTCGAGAAGCCAACCTATCATTATCGTAAACAATACAGTTTATGTCACATCACTGTATGGGCAAAAACAGGGACAGGTGGTGAAATACACTATATATAGAAAAGCATGTGGACACCCCTTCAAATTAGTGGATTCGGCTATGTATGTCTAAATACACTATATGACCAAAAGTATGTGGACACCTGCTCGTCGAACATATCATTCCAAAATCATGGGCATTAATATGGAGTTGGTCCCCCCTTTGCTGCTATAACAGCCTCCACTCTTCTGGGAAGGCTTTCCACTAGATGTTGGAACATTGCTGTGGGGACTTGCTTCAGCCACAAGAGCATTAGTGGGCACTGATGTTGGGCGATTATGCCTGCCTCGCAGTCGGCGTTCCAATTCATCCCAGAGGTGTTCGATGGGGTTGAGGTCAGGGCAAGCGAGTCAAGTTCTTCCACACCGATCTCGACAAACCATTTCTGTATGGACCTCGCTTTGTGCACGGGGGCATTGTCATGCTGAAACAGGAAAGGGCCTTCCCCAAACTGTGGCCACAAAGTTTGAAGCACAGAATCATCTAGAATGTCATTGTATGCTGTAGCGTTAAGATTTCCCTTCACTGGAACTAAGGGGCCTAGCCCGAACCATGAAAAACAGCCCCAGACCATTATTCCTCCACCAAACTTTACAGTTGGCACTATGCATTCGGGCAGGTAGAGTTTTCCTGGCATCCACCAAACCCAGATTAGTCCGTCGGACTGTCAGATGGTGAAGAGTGATTCATCACTCCAGAGAACGTGTTTCCACTGTTCCAGTCCAATGGCGGCAAGCTTTACACCACTCCAGCCGACGCTTGGCATTGTGCATGGTGATCTTAGGCTTGTGTGCAGCTGTTCGGCCATGAAAACCCATTTCATGAAGCTCCCGACGAACAGTTATTGTGCTGACGTTGCTTCCAGATTCAGTTTGGAACTCGGTAGAGAGTGTTGCAACCGAGGACAGACGATTTTTACACGCTACACGCTTCAGCACTCGCGGTCCCGTTCTGTGAGCTTGTGTGGCCTACCACTTCGCGGCTGAGCTGTTGTTGCTTCTAGATGTTTCCATTTCACAATAACAGCACCTACAGTTCACCAGGGCAGCTCTAGCAGGGCAAAACTGACTTGTTGGGAAGGTGGCATCCTATGACGGTGCCATGTTGAAAGTCACTGAACTCTTCAGTAAGGCCATTCTACTGCCAATTTGTCTATGGAGATTGCATGGCTCTGTGCTTGATTTTATACACCTGTCAGCAACGGTGTGGCTGAAATAGCTGATTTCAGCTAATTTGAAGTGGTGTCCACATACTTTTGTATATAAAGTGTATGTAAACTGAGTGTACAAAACATTAAGAACACCTTCCTAGTATTGAGTTCCCGGTGTCCTTGATGTTTTGTATACTCAGTGTATAATTTTCACAATTGCCCAAATGAGCTTCACATCCCTGACTGTGTATGAATATGTACTTAGTTAATTTAATTTAAAAGAAGAGTGGCTATTACAAATATTCCAAAGTATCATGGTTGAAACTTGTATGTGTTTTTAGTGATCAGTTATTTTTTATTTGCAAAAGTAATTAAGCAAAGAACTACTTTGAAACGTGTATGTTTGAAAAATGTGTTAGTGCTCAAATCATAGAAGCATTTCCCGGGTGAGTAGAGGATGAGGAGAGGGTGAGGGTGTGCGGTATTGGCCAGAAGGCCAGCGCCTGTTAGTTCATCTCATCCACTGAGACGGTTGGGTTTAGTGGAAGGCTAAGGTATGCTAGCTAGCGTAGCGACGGCACTCCATCGCAATACATCAACAATCTGACTCTTACCCGGAGCTGGCAGCTCTCTCTGTTCTCACCCCCAGGAGACTAGCAGAAAGTGAAGGAAGTGGCTTGGCAAAGCTGAAGTGATTGGATGGGTTCTCCTTGGTTGAGTTCCAAATGGCACCCTATTCCCTATGTAGTGCACTTCTTTTGGTCAAAGTAGTACACTACATAGGGCATAGGGTGCCATTTGGGGCGTATCCCTTCCACAGACAGGCTAATTTCACTCCTGTTAATGTCACTGTCTGAGGAGAGCGTGTGGAACTGAAGGAAGAGCGCAAAAGCAGTGTCAGTGTACCCATACAAATGGATTTGCTGAGGTACTGACATATTGAGTGTGCCCATGAGTAGGGGTGTAACGGTTCACCAAATCCATGGTTATTAAGGTTTTGGGGTTATGGTTCGGTTTGGTTAAGGTACTGAGTTACTTTTTGTTTATTTGGCAAAAGACCCAAAACTAAAAAGCACCCTATTTGTGGCCCAAGTCTAGTTTCTGTTACAGTATTCACAATGTTCCTGGCATTGTCTGTTGTGACATGGATTTTTATGTTGGGCCTCTAAAGTAGAGGTCTTCACGGGTCCAAAAAGTTGGGCCCGTTCCAAAATGGACATGGGGCTTTCTCATTGGACCCAATATGCATAAATAAATAAAAATATATAGAGACTTGTTCCTAACGGACCTGAGGACAACTAGACCAGTTCCGTTGGTCCGATCCGAGTGATGTTCCCAAACTGGAGATTTAAACGATGATGGAGCGCAGTTAAGATTAGAATTTTGATTACAACCTGCGCATAGGCTATCGTTAGTTGTTTTAACGGAATAGCTACAATGTTTTTCAGCTCAATGACATACAATGCAGTGTAGGCATAGCTTATAGGCCTAGTGTTTTTTTATTTTTTTATTTTATGTGTTCATTCTGGTTAACAGTGCGGACCGAACTGAGGTCCCCGTACCGAACGGTTCGGTATGAAAAATGTGCACTGTTACAGCCCTACCAATGAGTGTACTGTCAAATTACCGTTTTCTGAGGGAAATTGCCTGTTCTAGTAATTCCACACACATGCACATGCACACGCACACGCACACACACACACACACACCACTCGTCTATCGAGATGTATCCCTCTCTTGGCATCAGCTAAATGCCATTGAAGCGTCTGTTAATGGTTCTTGACAAACTGCCTACTGGTCTGACATCTTCTTTAAATAAACAGGCCTTTTCCATCGGTCTCCTCCTTGACTGACTGCCACTAAATTCACATCACAACTATATTCCCCCATTCTATTCTGTTCCCAGCGCCCTCCCTATGGGCTGGGGCGGTGACTCATCAGAGAGAGACACAGACAGACATACAGACAGACAGACAGACAGGGAGACAGGGAGACAGACAGACAGGGAGACAGACAGACAGACAGGGAGATTTGGGGATATATAGAGAGAGAAGGTACTGATATGCATATCGGATAGACAAATATTATGCAATGTGTATTCCTTTAACTCCCATACAGTAGTATACCTTACTGTCTCAATCTCAGGTTGTGAACAGTGTACTGCACATCATGCAGTAAAGACATAGGTTGTGTAAGGCAGGGAAGGCTTGACCTATTTGGATCAAACTAATGAGGCATGATGTTGTGATGGAACAGTAGGATGATGAAAACATGGCATCTGATTGATTGTTGTGGTCAAGAAACGTTGTTGACAGAATCGACTACTGAAGCACTCCTCGGGTTATGGTTCTGACCTGAACTGTACTGTAATGTGCTGTGCCAGCATGGATATTTTCTTTTCACATCCTTTGACATCTTACATGTCCTTTCCAGCATTGTTCAAGCCACTAGGGTAGATGCATAAGCAGGCCAGTGCAGTACAGCTCTGTTCAGCTTGGTTGGGTGCATCTTTTCTCTCTCTCTAGTCTGTCTGTGGACTGTGATCTCTGTGGCTCTGATTGTAGTGGTTTGTTTCTAGTGTTTAGGATCTGAGCTGAGCTGACTAACTGTTGCAAGGCTGACTGGTTGTTCTCCTCCACCAACTTCTAAATTAGAAAGGGGAAGTGATGTGGCATATTGGCTGTCATCACAAGAATTTACACAGAGGTGCTGTGTGGTGCTGTAGAAGTGTAGATTCAGAGTTGCTCTGCTCACTGAGATGTGGTGCCTTGTCTGGACCTGCCCTGCCCTGCCCTGGCCTCTGCCACTGCAATTACCCCCTCACCCCTAACTCTTTCTACCTCACCCATAATTCTCTCTACCTCACCCCTAGCCTCTCTCTACCTCCCCCTAACCCTCTCTACCTCCCCCTACCTCTCTCTACCTCACTACCTCCCCCTACCTCTCTCTACCTCCCCCTACCTCTCTCTACCTCCCCTACCTCTCTACCTCCACTACCTCCCCTACCTCTCTCTACCTTCCCCTACCTCTCTCTACCTCCACTACCTCCCCTACCTCTCTCTACCTCCACTACCTCCCCTAGCTCTCTCTACCTCCACTACCTCCCCTAACTCTCTATACCTCCCCTACCTCTCTACCTCTCCTACCTCTCTCTACCTCCACTACCTCTCTCTACCTCCACTACCTCCCCTACCTCTCTCTACCTCCACTACCTCTCTCTAACTGCTCTCTCTTTTAGAGCCACACCAACACAGCCAGCCTAGCATCATATATAGTATTCACTCTCACTCCTCCAGGAAATTGAGACATCCATATTTGATGTCCTTGTGGTGTATCCCTGGAATCGTTACCCCTTCTCTCTCCCTCCCTAAGAGACTTCTTCAATGCCCTACCATGCAAATTATCCTTCTTCTGATACCTCCTCCACAGTGGCCCCTCCAAGACATATACACATAAATCCCATTTTAAAGTGCATGTAAAGCAATTAAGGAGTGGCTAGCACCAGTTAAGCAAGGAATTAAATTGTCTATGTGGCAACACTAGCTTTACAAATTATCGTTACAGAGTCATTGTCTGCACAAATGGAGCGTCCCCTAGCTAATGTCATTTAGCGTTTGATAGGCGAACGGAGGGTGAGATTGTGGGCTCTGCTCTATGGCATGAAGGCCTAGCTAATTATCGATACCTGCTATCACTAACCCTCAATAAATGCCCAAAGAAAGTAAGACCCAGCTGTAATGAGTTATTTTCATCCAGGTAAAAGCAGGGAATTGATAATCTATAGATTGTATCCTTCCTTCCTGTGTGTGTGTGTGCATGCTTGCGTGCGGTGTGTTTGTGAGTTAGATTAAAGGCGTTTAAATGTGGTTATGTTGTATTGTGGGAGATAGAGGGAGGTCAGAGCAGGCAGGCTGTCTGGGGATTCAGAGTAATCAGACAGCCAAAACAACAGGTTCGGCGTTCCAGAGAAACATCAATCATGTTCTGTTGTCTCTCTAGTGCATTTTAAAATGGTTGTTTTCTACTGGCATTAGAATCTCATCAGATGGACGTGTGCAGAAAGATGTGTGTAGGGTTCTAATCAGGGGGTGTATGTTTTGTATTGTTATTTGTTTTTAATATATTTAATTCCCCATAGAAGTATGTATGCTAGCTTTGCTGAGCAGAATAATAAATCATAGTGAGGTCTGAGGCTAAGAAAAGGAAGTGATCATTATAAGAATCAATACAGGTTTGATCAATGATCACTAATCATGATGACCGATTGCTGTCGACGTCAACATTGTAGCATAATGTCCCACAGTCGAAAGCTTTCTAGATGACAGTTGCTCTAACAAGGCTTGATGAGAAATGATTTGTTCTTTTACCTCAAGCAGCTCCACTCAGCTCAGTGCAGACAGAGCAAAAGCTAAAAGCCTTACAGTGAAACCAGTGAACCCGGTTGGCTGGGACACACAGTGAGAGATGTTAAAGGTACAATCTGGGATCTGGGAATCTGTTCAATGGTCAGTTCAACTCTTGATATTTACCCATTGAATCTTGGAGAGGGGTTGCATATCCCTAGCCCAATCTCTCAGCTGTATAGTAAAACATATGACTGGGCTGCTGTTTTGCTAAGAAACAAATCCCAAATTGTAGCTTTAAAGCCAGCAGAGGGTCCTCTCTGTCCAGACTAGACCAGACCAGAGGAGCATCTCTCTTGCTGGCTGCGTCCCAAATGGCACCCCCCTATTCCCTTTAGTACACTACCTTTGACCAGAGCTCTATGGGCCCTGCTCAAAAGTAGTGGACTATATAGGGAACAGGCTGCCATTTGAGATGCCGTTACTGTGCTGCTGGATCGAAGGTGACATGTGACAACTAGAGGCACAGCTGGCTCCATCTAATGTCACATCGCTATAATGTGGTTTAGAGAATTGCCTGTGAGCAAGAAGGCTTATTTTTATCCATTAAACCCAACATCCCCCCTCCTCTTCCTCCTCCATTTCAAGTCTCTACAGTCTGTCTGTTTAAAAAAAATATATATATATTGCTTGTATTTTTTCACATGGAGACAGTGCCTTAAGTTGTGAAACTGGACATTTTTGTAAATTTATTTCATATTTCATCCTGAGGTTGTTGTTGTTTTGATGATGAGACTGTTAATTTAGAGGACATCTATATTTGAAGATATGAAATGAATGCTCTGTAAATAGAAGGCTTTTCTTCTATCTGCCATGGTTAGTCTGTGCTGATTCAGACATATTCCTCTAGACATTGTGGGTCTGTGAGTCTTTCCTCCTGTAGCATCACACTGGAGCATTGTGCTTATCAGCATTCTCTAAGGGTCACGCTTAGTTGGATGTCATGTCACGCAATGGCAGTGGAAGCACACAATCTATTAATGGGCCTAAATATAGCTACAGAAATCTACAGTATCACAATTGTGTTTGATTATGTGTTTTTCTTGAAACCTGATTTGTTTAATGCAAAGATTTAACGATGCACACCTGCAAATCTGTAGTCTATGGTAGAAACTGAATGGTTGTCTTTGAAATAGATCCAATACCGTTATACAGTGGGGAAAAAAAGTATTTAGTCAGCCACCAATTGTGCAAGTTCTACCACTTAAAAAGATGAGAGAGGCCTGTAATTTTCATCATAGGTACACGTCAACTATGACAGACAAAATGAGATTTTTTTTCTCCAGAAAATCACATTGTAGGATTTTTTATGAATTTATTTGCAAATTATGGTGGAAAATAAGTATTTGGTCAATAACAAAAGTTTCTCAATATTTTGTTATATACCCTTTGTTGGCAATGACACAGGTCAAACGTTTTCTGTAAGTCTTCACAAGGTTTTCACACACTGTTGCTGGTATTTTGGCCCATTCCTCCATGCAGATCTCCTCTAGAGCAGTGATGTTTTGGGGCTGTCGGTGGGCAACACGGACTTTCAACTCCCTCCAAAGATTTTCTATGGGGTTGAGATCTGGAGACTGGCTAGGCCACTCCAGGACCTTGAAATGCTTCTTACGAAGGCACTCCTTCGTTGCCCGGGCGGTGTGTTTGGGATCATTGTCATGCTGAAAGACCCAGCCACGTTTCATCTTCAATGCCCTTGCTGATGGAAGGAGGTTTTCAACTCAAAATCTCACGATACATGGCCCCATTCATTCTTTCCTTTACACGGATCAGTCGTCCTGGTCCCTTTGCAGAAAAACAGCCCCAAAGCATGATGTTTCCACCCCCATGCTTCACAGTAGGTATGGTGTTCTTTGGATGCAACTCAGCATTCTTTGTCCTCCAAACACGACGAGTTGAGTTTTTACCAAAAAGTTATATTTTGGTTTCATCTGACCATATGACATTCTCCCAATCCTCTTCTGGATCATCCAAATGCACTCTAGCAAACTTCAGACGGGCCTGGACATGTACTGGCTTAAGCAGGGGGACACGTCTGGCACTGCAGGATTTGAGTCCCTGGCGGCGTAGTGTGTTACTGATGGTAGGCTTTGTTACTTTGGTGCCAGCTCTCTGCAGGTCATTCACTAGGTCCCCCCGTGTGGTTCTGGGATTTTTGCTCACCGTTCTTGTGATCATTTTGACCCCACGGGGTGAGATCTTGCACAGATTATCAGTGGTCTTGTATGTCTTCCATTTCCTAATAATTGCTCCCACAGTTGATTTCTTCAAACCAAGCTGCTTACCTATTGTAGATTCAGTCTTCCCAGCCTGGTGCAGGTCTACAATTTTGTTTCTGGTGTCCTTTGACAGGTCTTTGGTCTTGGCCATAGTGGAGTTTGGAGTGTGACTGTTTGAGGTTGTGGACAGGTGTCTTTTATACTGATAACAAGTTCAAACAGGTGCCATTAATACAGGTAACGAGTGGCGGACAGAGGAGCCTCTTAAAGAAGAAGTTACAGGTCTGTGAGAGCCAGAAATCTTGCTTGTTTGTAGGTGACCAAATACTTATTTTCCACCATAATTTGCAAATAAATTCATAAAAAATCCTACAATGTGATTTTCTGGATAAATAAAATCTCAATTTGTCTGTCATAGTTGACGTGTACCTATGATGAAAATTACAGGCCTCTCTCATCTTTTTAAGTGGGAGAACTTGCACAATTGGTGGCTGACTAAATACTTTTTTTCCCCACTGTACATAACGATCCAAGACAGAAAACCATCTCCAAATGCTGTTGGAGTTGATTGACAGAAATATATAAGGGCCTTGATTGCATCCATCCAGAGAGGCCTAATTACAATGATCATCTATTCAAATAGATGCGGCTGAATTTCAGTCTGCCAGTTCAGTGGAGTTCGTTTTTTAAGTACAGATATGAGCGTAAATAAGCGCAAGCCTTCCTGCATCCTTCTCTTTCCATAAAAGCTGTTTCCATCTAAAGGAGAAATGCAAATGTTTGGCATTTTAAACTAACATACAGCATAGTTAGCCTGTTACATAACATCTATATAAATTTAGGCTTAAAGCCCTAGGAAACACTGGGCTGCAATTATCATGAAAGGTCATTTAATATAGCAGGACATTCACTCATGCATAAATAATGCAAACATTAAGCAGGAGGAGAATATATTACCCTTAGTTATGTTTCGGTGGCTAGTCATATAGGCTAGTACTGCTCATTCAAGCCTCTGTTGGAATTTCTGGGCAAATGAAAGTATGTTAGATTAGGAACACTCTTGCTAAATTTGTCTTTAACATAGATTTGAATTGGCAAAATTACGGTAATTCATTGGTGAAGGGTCTATGGAACTATTCATATTACAACAAACCGATACAGTATCTCAAGAATAATATGTCAAATACAACAGGAAGTTGTATTAAAAAAACTCACACATCTTCATTTTAGTTCTCATACAATCTACCATGAAATCAATGCATTTGATGCATGATATCTGTAGAAAATATTGCTACAGATTCAAAATATTCCTTATTGCTTTTACACACCTAGCAGGTGTTCTTATAGACATGGACATGTGTGGAATAGCCTATGCAAACAATATTACCATATTGTCCTTATTTTACAGTGTCTTGTGTGTTTCACCCTGTTTCTGTGTTTCGGAGCATTAGCTGTTTATGACATAGCCGCATGTCTTCTCCTAATTAATGAACTGTGAATTAAGCAGCAATTTGTGCTAACGAAGATTCACGGCAGTGGCGTGCCTGCTGTGACACTCACAGGCCTGTGAAGACATGAAAATCACATGACTGCTCTGCTGCAACAGGGTGTGAGTGATAGGAGATCCATGTAGACTGTGTTTGTGTGCGTGCGTGGATGGAGCCATGTTAGATGTTCGATGGGTGTTGACAGTGTGGGGAAGTCTGTGAGTGTGGGGACACTTGGGGTTGTTCTATCTAGGCTCCTTAGGCTGTGTGTCTTCCTGTCTCTATCATCTCAGTCAGTGTCTCCCATAGACATCAATGGTATTCTCTCTGTTGTTGCCTGAGGACATGTATGATACTGTCTTTTATGTCTGGGCTATATGATGACTGGAGCCAGATTGTTACTGAATTGCTCTGTGGCCAGATGTCATATGTTATAGATAGAGAGAGAGAATTGTGACTAAATGTGCCAAAATTGCTTTTTGATGGTTCAAAAAGAATGCATCCACTGTAAAGTGCCATGTTTACCCCTGATTAACAATGAATGGACACATTTAAGTGCATTTAAAATAAAGACTTAGTGCAGTCTTTACAGGTTTTAATAGCATACATCCTCTCTAAAACAAAACACTAAGAGTTATTTCTCTCTCGCTCTCTCTCTCTGTCTCTCTGTCTCTCTGTCTCTCTCTCTCTCTCTCTGTCCTTCGTTTTGCTCTTGTCCTTGATCTCACAGCACCTCTCCCTCCCTGTGTTGCTGGCTCGGCACTCCTAATTAAAAAGCTGCTTTCTCCAGTGATCTGCGGCCACAGGCCCTGTCAATACATCACTCACACACAGAGAGGATGGGGGGGGGGGAGGTAAGGAGGAGAGAGGAAAGAGAGATCAAAGGAGAGGTGATTGAGAATCACTTTAGGATGCTGTTGGTAAGTCCCTGCCATCCAGGACCTCTATAACAGGCGGTGTCAGAGGAAGGCCCTAAAAATTGTCAGACTCCAGCCACCCTAGTCATAGACTGTTCTCTCTGCTACCGCACGGCAAGCGGTACCAGAGGGCCAAGTCTAGGTCCAAAATGCTTCTCAACAGCTTCTACCCCCAAGACATAAGACTCCTGAACAGCTAATCATTGCTACCCTGACTTTGTTGGTTAAGGGCTTGTAAGTAAGCATTTCACTGTATTCGGCGCATGTGGCAAATCAAATTAGATTTGATTTAAATAAAGGAAATGTGTACAGTATATCTACGTCGCACCAGTCAGACTTCATACTATACTGTTTCATATATGACGATGCAGTTGCATCACATTTCATCCAATGCTTCACATACTGTAATGGTATCCATTCAGAAAGGCCATTGTTGATAGATGTTATGTGTCCCAAATGGCACCCTATTCCCATTCTAGTGCACTACTTTTAGGACGCAGCTGTTGTGTGATGCATTCCTCCCCCATCTACATCCCTCCACTCAATGATCAGTTGTTTCCTACTCAAGGTGTTTGATCTGTCAGACATGTGGCAGTTTGTTTTGCAGAGCCAGACAGAGCAGAGCCAGCCCAGTAAACACCATGCAGGTAGATTTGTATTCCACAGCCTTGTCAGTGAGCCATTACCAGAACACAGACATTTTTCACTGAGCCCAGAAATATCATTATGAACCGCCCACCTCAAATGGGATGGAATACAGATGTGCCAGTCAGGCGGGCAGCGTTTTATGGGAATATTTCAGGACAGCAGCGTTTTTCATGAAGATAAAAGCCGATCTCAACTCTCAGGCCTCTGCATTTTTCTCTACCAGGGTTCTGTGTTTTATAGCAATAAGGTCTCTATCCTAGGTCTGTGTCGTACCATAGGACTTCCTGTTCCTGTTAAAACCCAGATCGTTATACTCTAAATAACTGTCTTACCTCAGAATTAGAGTTAATATTTGATCGTTTAATTTAGTTGAACATATTAGCTCTACGGCAAAAGCAATTATGCAAACCATATTGTTGAATGAGCGAATGTGATCAATAGTTCACACACTTGGGTTTGGGAAATTACAAATAAAGTATCTCTGTTCTCAAATCAGTTATCAGAGTACAGAAATTAATTATCATAAATGTGCTTAGTTAAAAAAAAAAAAAGATGTGAGGATCGAGAGAAGAGAAGAGGAGAGGAGAGGAGATTAAAAGGAGAGGAGATGATTTGGGTCAGTGTTGACCGGAGGTGGGGAGCTGTCACAGAGAGGCAGAAGCGTTGGTTTGGTGCGTCAATCTGGGGGCAACATGCATGCCTGCATTAGTCTTGGCACAGTCAAAGTACTGACTGGGGAGATTACTGTGTGGAGGGAGGCATGTCCTCTAGCCTGCTAGCTCATACTTTTCACATTTCATTTGTGTCTCTCCTCTCCGGATGCACCTCCTCCATAAACTGATGCTCACCCATCACAGCAACACACTGGACTGGACTCTGAGCGTGTGCTCAAAACTTTATCTCCCAGAATGCATTTATGGTAATATGTAGCCTACTTGTCAAAACATGTTTAGACTTTTAGATGATATATCTTCACAGCCTTCCTCCCTCGTTTCAATATCTGCCAGAATCGCCTAGCGCTTTTTATTTTTTCCTTCTTCTTTTTGAATAATGAAATTAACATATGCCCTATATGACTTTGCATTTTCCTTGCCTTTTTCAGCTAGTGGGTAGGACAACTGTTCCACTCCATGCCTATGTAAAGTAAGAGCTGCACTCTGTAAGCCTCCAGTAACATGACTCGTCAGTGATGACTGAGGTCATAGCCTCCCTAATGTAAATGAGTTGTTAAGTCCTCTCTCTCTCTCTCTCTCTCTCTCTCTCTCTCTCTCTCTCTCTCTCTCTCTCTCTCTCTCTCTCTCTCTCTCTCTCTCTCTCTCTCTCTCTCTCTCTTTTCAAGTCCTCGCTCACTCTCTCTCTCTCTCTCGCTCTCTCTCTCTTCAAGTCCTCTCTTTCTCTCTCTCTCTCTCTTCGTCCTCTGTCTTTCGCTCTCCAAGTCCTTTCAATTCAATTTAAGGGCAGTAGTGAAGTAGATAGTAAACAAAAGTGAAATAAACAATACATATTAACAGTAAACATTACACTCAGAAGTTCCAAAAGAATAAAGACATTTCAAATGTCATATTATGTATATATACAGTGTTGTAACAATGTGCAAATAGTTAGTCTCTCTTCAAATCCTCTCTATCTTGCTCTCGCTCTCTATCTTTCTCTCGCTCTCGCGCTCTCTCTCTCTCTCTCTTTCGCTCTCGCTCTTGCTCTCTCTGTCAAAGCCATGTTGTTTATGGAACCCAGATACGCTGTGTAATCTCCCTCAGCTTTACTCTTAATAGTTCTGAGTCCCAATCACAGGGAGGGTGCTAATGCATTAGAGCCATCAACACACACACACACACTCTTTCTCTCTATCTCCTTCTCTTTCTCATTTCACTCTCTCTCTCTCACACACACACACACACACACACACACACAGAGACATGTTTTAGTGTCTGGCCCGCGTCCCTGTGCACAGTGGAAGCAGGGAGAAAGGCACAGGAAGAGTGACTCATCAGCAGATGGCGGCTGTGGCACATCCCATCTCTGCCACCAGGAGCCCTAATGCTTTTACCACCTGGAACAGGACCAGTTCACCCACCCCAGGAGCACACACATACACACAGTTCACTTCACACATTCCGAGACCGCACAGTGCACTTTGCACACACCCTGAGCCCCAGCCTGGAGCTCTCTCCCTCTCCTCTACTTCTCTGTTCCATCAGAGCCAATGTACACCCCGCCCCTCACTCTCTCTCTCCCCCAGCCCTCAGCCTCCCTCTCTCCCTCTGCTTCCCTCTATTACTCTCACCACCCATTCCCACCCCTTATCTCTCACCCATCCCCACCCCCTATCTCTCACCCATCCCCAGCCCTCGGCCTGTCTCTCTCCCCCCCAGCCCTCTGCGTCCCTCTCTCTCTCATCCCTCTCTTCCTCCATCCTCAGCCCTTACCCCTCCCCATCCCTCAGCCTCTCTCTCTCTCTCCTTCCATCTCTAGTCCTCAGGCTCCCTCTCTCTCATTCCCTCGCCCCCCAGCCCTCAGCCTCCCTCTCTCCCTCCATCCCCAGCCCTCAGCCCTCCTCTCTCTCTCCTTCCATCCCCAGCCCTCACCCTCCCTCTGCCCCTCCAACCCCAGCCCTCAGCCTCCCTCTCTCTCCCTCCATCCCCAGCCCTCAGTCTCTCTCTCTCCCTCCATCCACAGCGCTCAGCCGCTCTCTCTCTCTCCCTCCATCCCCAGCCCTATCCTCCCTCTCTCTCTCCCTCCATCCCCAGCCCTCAGCCTCCCACTCTCCCTCCATCGCCAGCCCTCAGCCTCTCTCTCCCTCCATCGCCAGCCCTCAGCCTCTCTCTCCCTCCATCCCCAGCCCTCAGCCTCTCTCTCTCCCTCCATCCCCAGCCCTCAGCCTCTCTCTCTCCCTCCATCCCCAGCCCTCAGCCTCCCACTCTCCTTCCATCCCCAGCCCTCATCCTCTCTCTCTCCCTCCATCCCCAACCCTCAGCCTCCCACTCTCCTTCCATCCCCAGCCCTCAGCCTCTCTCTCTCCCTCTATCCCCAGCCCTCAGCCTCTCTCTCTCCCTCCATCCCCAGCCCTCAGCCTCTCTCTCTCCCTCCATCCCCAACCCTCAGCCTCCCTTTCTCCCTCTATCCCCAGCCCTCAGCCTCCCTCTCTCCCTCCATCCCCAGCCCTCAGCCTCCCTCTCTCCCTCCATCCCCAGCCCTCAGCCTCCCTCTCTCCCTCCATCCCCAACCCTCAGCCTCCCTTTCTCCCTCTATCCCCAGCCCTCAGCCTTCCTCTCTCCCCCCCAGCCCTTGGTCCTGGCTCAGGCAGCAGTAAACGGCTCAAATCGGCTTGTCCAGCTCAAGCCTCTCTGCATCACTGGCCCCTGGGTTATATTGGGTAAATAAATTAGCACATGAGGGGGAGGGGCGGTCACATGATGTGATTTTCCTTCACTTAACTTAAGCAGTTTGAGGGATCGATTCCATTATCGCTCTGTCCTTCCTCTGAGTCAATGGAACCTCTACTGCATGCTAGCAGGTATGTACACACACTTTTCAATTCGATTCTCAAACTCGCAAAGCCGTTGCTTTACCTTAATGGGTGTTTTAAAAGGGGTGAATAAGAGTTTTATTTAAAGCAACAGAAATTTAGAAAACATTGCCTTGTGCCTAATCGAGGCTTTTGTAGGTTCAAGCCAATCAGGTAGACTGTACGGCTGGCAACACAGCGCAGTATTAGTGGCGTAAATGGCCATTTGTTATGTTAGAACACTTTATCACCTAAATCAAAGCAGGACTAATGCCAAAGCTTTTCTGGGAAGTTCTCTTCCCAAAGCTGAAGCTTTGAACAGGATTTATCGGGAACACTCCTTAAGTGCTACAACAAGCAGCACATGCTTGTTTTACTAACATTTGCTTCTCTTCTCCTCTCCAAAAGGAGTATGTTGCTGTCAGACTGAGCAGACAGTGAGACAGTTTGAGAGCAAGCTACATTCAATCAATGTGAGGGGGAAAAACAGCATCTTTATAACTAAATGGCAGAAGGCTTTTGCTTCTTAGCAGGCAACATGGCTTCTGTGTGTGCAGAATGGAGAGATTTTAGTGGATTAAAAGGGATTGTGGGAAAACAAATGGTGTGTTATACTGTAGGTAGATGTGTTTGAAAACAATCATCAAAACAGGTTATGGGTATAGCCACCTATATAGGCTATACAGCATTTTTCGTAGCTCTGTGACGACCTTTGAACCTGCCCTCTCTGTTTGGATGTTAATTGGGCTACAGTAATGGGTCTTATTACTCAAACATAGCTCTACGTCAGTGATACGTACATAGCCTACATACAGACAGAGCCATGTTGTCCATTTATAGTACTCCCTCATTTTCAACATCCTGAATGTCTTGACTTCTGAAGACCATGATGGCAATAGGGTTGGAAAATCTCAGTAACTTTCACAAGAGTTTTTCCAGAAATCCTGGTGGGGGGTTTCCAGATTCCCTGCTTATTCCCTCCTGATTCCAGCAATCAGGAAAACTGTGGAATTTTGGAAATTTTGCAACCATATGCAATCACAATCAGGTTACATAAGAAGTAGAGCATGGGGTTGTTTACGTACAGTACTGTAAATCCATGTGTGTGTTTGGATTCCAGGGGCTTGTCGGTGATGTGTGTGTCTGTGGATGATGACAGCTTACTGTGGTGGTCTGGGTCCAGCTAGGTCTGTGGAGAGCTTTCTCAATCTTCTGAACCTTTGCCCCCTTGGACTGTAGAGAGACAGACAGCTAGGCCTCTGTAGAGAGGTAGAGGGAGAGATGGGGGGAGGGGTACAGAGAGATAAAGGGACAGACAGAGACAGAGAGACAGGAAGAGATAGATATACAGAGAGGGAAGGACAGATCTGTGAAATGAACATCACTCCAGGACATGTTTCTAATCTTCACCACCGTTTAGTTTTTCTGATTTTGGCCCTCTGCTTGGCCTCACCATGGCCCAAATACTACAGGCTGATGAAACTCTCTGAGGAATGAGAGACGAATGGAGGGATGAAGGATGGAGTAGGAGAGATAAAGGATGTGGATGTCCTGTTAGCGCTCTCTTCCTTCATCTCACATACAGTAGGCCTCTCTCTCTGCCTTTTTCACTTTATTGGCCATGCAATACTATGCATTTGCCCCAGGTCTGCTGTTTACACTCCGCATGGTTTTATATAGGCCTGTCTGTGATGTACATACAGGGCTCTAAAGTGCGACCATTATGGTTGCATATGCGGGCCGTGTTTTACATTCATAAACCATGTCGTGGCCGTTAACACCTTGTTCAGTCATGTTACCTCATTAGCTAGCTAGCTAACAACCTGGTAACTTTACCAGTATATCCAAACATTTGGGGGGCACAGAAAGAATGGTAAAGGGACAGCTTCTTCAGGAGATCAATGATCATATGAATGAATGAATGAATGATAGATTTGCATGTGGTCACACACAAACTGACATTCTTAAAGAGACAGTGTACAGTATTCAATGTAATGCATCTCAATAGGAAACAGTGCTTTTTACACAATGTAGAAACCTAATATTCCACAAATTACTTTGTAATTTCAATGTAAGCTTTTATAATGAACAAATGTCTTTACAGGGTTACATGTTTGTTTCTAGGGCACAACATGTGCTTCAAAAGTAGCTAGAATTCATATAGGCCCAATAAAGGTTGCATCTCAATCAATTTACAAATTATTTTCTGATGCTCCTACATTTTATGTGGCGCTCCTAATTTTTTTTTAGTTGGGAGCACAAGTGCTGTAAATATTTGTTTTTAATTTAGAGCCCTGTGCACATACATACAGGACTGTACAACGCAGAGGAAAGTGCTCCCATATACAATGCATTATGCATAGACTGGTGTGATGATAGCATCCTGACAGTGTGTTAGCTGTGATGTCTCCACTTCTCATCCTCATCTGGAGGCCATTTTACCACCGGCCCACCTCACCATCTGATCTCAATTGGTACAGTAATAGATGAGATTGTGTCCTCATCACAGAGAAAGTGTCTGTGATGGCAAATAAAGATAGCACGAAGAAGAGAAGAGAGTTTCTATGGCTTTGTTTTGCCAGTAGAACATCATCCAATAAGCAGTGTTACGGCAGTGTGTGTGTCCATGTGTGTGTGCATTTATGTTTGTGCGTGCGTGCATCCATGTTTGTGTGTGCGTGCATCCATGTTTGTGTGTGTGTGTTGGTGTGGGTGTGAATGTCACCACAGTCAAGGTCATGAGAGTGGCAGCAGTATTGTTCTCTGTCGGTAGCGATTAGCAGGGGGGCTGGGAGAGACGGGAAGGCAGGGGAGCACATGTCTGGTGTGAAGCGTCCGTGCTCCTCTCCTCAGAACACGTGTTGCTGTCTAAAGCTTACCGTATGCTTCCCAGTTGAAACAGTTTGTGCATATATTATGATGACATTTTGGGAAGTTTTAGTTTGTTTTGGTGTGGACGCCTCAGCGAGCAGAAAGGAACTGATGCTAACCTGGACATATGTCAGTAATGAAAGGAACTGATGCTAACCTGGACACATGTCAGTAATGAAAGGAACTGATGCTAACCTGGACACATGTCAGTAATGAAAGGAACTGATGCTAACCTGGACACATGTCAGTAATGAAAGGAACTGATGCTAACCTGGACACATGTCAGTAATGAAAGGAACTGATGCTAACCTGGACACATGTCAGTAATGAAAGGAACTGATGCTAACCTGGACACATGTCAGTAATGAAAGAAACTGATGCTAACCTGGACAAATGTCAGTAATGAAAGGAACTGATGCTAACCTGGACAAATGTCAGTAATGATTCCCCTGACCTTTGAAATGTGATCTCGGTGGAAAAACACATGGTGTAAAGCTTGGGATAACTGGATAATTCAATTCAGGGCTCTCCCTCGGTAGTATGAAATGCAGCGCCATGGAGTGCAATACTGTTGTAGCATTGCACATTTTATCTGGAATTGTTTACTTATAGACACCAGAACTGATTACACCTCAAATTAATTTACCAAGTTGCATGCCACATTGTACTACATATTTCCTTATTCAAAGTTGCAAATCATCTTCATGTATAAAAAATGTTTTGAAACCAATCAAAAACCTAACCTATTTTCTGAACCTCCATCTCCGCATCTGACGGAGATGATGGAAGAGAGATGTGACCTTTCATTTGAATTAGCAGTCAGTTTAGGAAACAAAAGACAAAGCAAGGTCAATGGAGAAAGACCTTGAACACATGAATCCTTAAGAGTCTATTGACACACTCGTGCGTCAATCTAAGTAACATAATAAAAAAATCCCCATCAAAATCTGTCAGTTTAAGCTAGACATGTCGGCCTTCCGCATCTGTGGTGGAAGTCAGAGCTACAGCAGTGTTTTTCAGACCATGAGACAACCCGAAAATTGGTCTTCTCACGACAACGTCTGTAACGTCTGAACGGTTTTGCCTACAAACTATTATGACCACTCTATGGAAATGAGGGACTCTCACGAACGCAATGGTGTTATCCGTTTTGTTCTACGTCCCCCACAAGTGTCATGGGACTCGTCTGACGGTAACCCATACAAACGAATGGAAGTATCGAGGTAGCTCTCCTACATATAGGACAGACATCTTCAAAACCTTATTCCTGTCTTTTTTGCTATTTATGAATGTGTTATTCAATGCATTTCTATGGGCTATAGTAGTAAAGGCCAAATTCTATATTTGATAAAATAATTAGTAACAAATAAATAATAATGTATACCTAAAGGGGTACTACCTCAATTTCTGGCCAACACCTCCTTTCAGCTGAACCATAGTGCTATTTCAACAGATTAGCCTATGAAGAGCTCTTTAAATCGGGTAGAGAGGTATTTGGCTCAGTATGGTATAATGCAAAATGAATGTCTCATTTCAGCTTTATGCCAGCGGTTGAAGGACTTAGTCTTCTCCTCAGCTCAGACGGAGATTGAGCGGCATCAGCGGTACGATTTGCAGAGATTATGTTCTACGGGGTGCCTGGCACAAGTAATTGAAACTAAAAATAACTTAGGGAAAAAAATTGCAGGATCAGGATGCACCAGGCAGCAGCAGCTCAGTGTTGTTGTCAAGCTGTCTGTCACTGCTCTGTTGTGTCTGACACTCAGTCAGTCCCTCCCTCCCCTCCTCGACTCCCTTTATGTTGAGACGTCCTGTTGACGGATGTGTCTAACCTGTCCAGCATTAAGGCTACAGATATGTTACACAGCACAGTCTGTCTACCTGTTACCATCTAACAGGCGTGGCAGGAAGCAATACAGATTGCCATTGAAAAAGAACACAAGGTGCTTATAATGCATTATAAAGAGGGTATTCAAGTGTTACCTGTTGTTGTGCTTGTTGATGCTGTTTTTGTTGATTTTTTTAAAGGGCACGCATTGTTTACCCTATACAGTTTGTTTAACAGAACACTGGTGATGGGGGTAATTGGGTAACGTTGTCGTGTGTTCCTCTGCAGATTCCCATGGTGCAAAGGGTTTTTGTTTACACTGGTATGAGGTAAACAAAACAGATTTAACTGTTTGGATTAACTGATCAGCAAGCAATTATGAAACTGATATACAGTGGGGGAAAAAAGTATTTAGTCAGCCACCAATTGTGCAAGTTCTCCCACTTAAAAAGATAAGAGAGGCCTGTAATTTTCATCATAGGTACACGTCAACTATGACAGACAAATTGAGAAGAAAAAAATCCAGAAAATCACATTGTAGGATTTTTAATGAATTTATTTGCAAATGATGGTGGAAAATAAGTATTTGGTCACCTACAAACAAGCAAGATTTCAGGCTCTCACAGACCTGTAAATTCTTCTTTAAGAGGCTCCTCTGTCCTCCACTCGTTACCTGTATTAATGGCACCTGTTTGAACTTGTTATCAGTATAAAAGACACCTGTCCACAACCTCAAACAGTCACACTCTAAACTCCACTATGGCCAAGACCAAAGAGCTGTCAAAGGACACCAGAAACAAAATTGTAGACCTGCACCAGGCTGGCAAGACTGAATCTGCAATAGGTAAGCAGCTTGGTTTGAAGAAATCAACTGTGGGAGCAATTATTAGGAAATGGAAGACATACAAGACCACTGATAATCTCCCTCGATCTGGGGCTCCACGCAAGATCTCACCACGTGGGGTCAAAATGATCACAAGAACGGTGAGCAAAAATCCCAGAACCACACGGGGGGACCTAGTGAATGACCTGCAGAGAGCTGGGACCAAAATAACAAAGCCTACCATCAGTAACATACTACGCCGCCAGGGACTCAAATCCTGCAGTGCCAGACGTGTCCCCCTGCTTAAGCCAGTACATGTCCACGCCCGTCTGAAGTTTGCTAGAGTGCATTTGGATGATCCAGAAGAGGATTGGGAGAATGTCATATGGTCAGATGAAACCAAAATAGAACTTTTTGGTAAAAACTCAACTCGTCGTGTTTGGAGGACAAAGAATGCTGAGTTGCATCCAAAGAACACCATACCTACTGTGAAGCATGGGGGTGGAAACATCATGCTTTGGGGCCATGTATCGTGAGATTTTGAGTGAAAACCTCCTTCCATCAGCAAGGGCATTGAAGATGAAACGTGGCTGGGTCTTTCAGCATGACAATGATCCCAAACACACCGCCCGGGCAACGAAGGAGTGGCTTCATAAGAAGCATTTCAAGGTCCTGGAGTGGCCTAGCCAGTCTCCAGATCTCAACCCCATAGACAATCTTTGGAGGGAGTTGAAAGTCCGTGTTGCCCAGCGACAGCCCCAAAACATCACTGCTCTAGAGGAGATCTGCATGGAGGAATGGGCCAAAATACCAGCAACAGTGTGTGAAAACCTTGTGAAGACTTACAGAAAACGTTTGACCTGTGTCATTGCCAACAAAGGGTATATAACAAAGTATTGAGAAACTTTTGTCCCATATAGATTGCAAAATAGTTGGGAAGAGATCTTTGACGTACCGATCCCATGGCATAGTGTTTATGAACTGACACGCAAAACGACACCGGATTCAAAAATTAGAATCTTTCAATTTAAATTATTATATAAAATTCTTGCTACCAATATAATGTTATTTATATGGGGGATACAATCTTCCCAGCTCTGCAGATTTTGCTGTGAAGGGATAGAATCATTAGATCATTTGTTTTGGTTCTGTCCATTTGTAGCTTGTTTTTGGACACAGGTCCAGGAATGGCTAAAGGATTGCAATATTTACCTGGAACTAACCTTGCAGATAGCATTACTGGGTGATCTGAAAAGTCATAGTCAATCAATCAATAATATAATAATACTTTTAGCAAAAATGTTTATTTTTAATTCACAATCTGTAGAAGCAATGAGAATAGAAAGGTTCAGAACTTTTGTAAAACATCACAGTACGGTTGAAATATATATGGCAAATAGAAATCCTATATGGATGGTGTTAAGAGATAGATGGGAGGTATTGAATAGAGTTGAAGGATGGGACTAATAACAAATAACAACAAATAATAACAAAGATAGCTAATAATGTAAGCATACTGTGTCCATAATAAGTATATAGGTTGTATGTTGGGAGCTTTTGGGAAAGAGCACAGTTAGAAAGATATGGCATTTAGAAGCAAACCGGATGGACATCATGAAAATGATCGGAGAGGTTGAGAGTAGAAGAAGTTCAGGAGCAAATAAATAAATAAATATATATATATATATATATATATATATATATATATATATAGATATAGAATTATTGTAAAATTAACTCTGTCCATAAGGTGTAGATAGTAAGTATAGACCGGAAGTAGAGGCCTGGGCGTTGTTGTTCACTAATTTACTCCAAGTAGGGAAAGGATGGTGGGGTTGAAAAGTAATAAAGGGGAATATATATATAAAAAATAAAAATAAACATGGGGGATTGGAAGTGATGCAGACAATTACATTGATAGAAGATGCAATCTATCTGCAATATTAAGCTGATCCATCCCCCCTAAAAAAATAAATAAAAAAATAAAAAATAAAAAGTATTGAGAAACTTTTGATATTGACCAAATACTTATTTTCCACCATAATTTGCAAATAAATTCATAAAAAATCCTACAATGTGATTTTCTGGATTTTTTTTTCTCATTTTGTCTGTCATAGTTGACGTGTACCTATGATGAAAATTACAGGCCTCTCTCATCTTTTTAAGTGGGAGAACTTGCACAATTGGTGGCTGACTAAATACTTTTTTTCCCCACTGTACATCTGTATTTGGGGGTTGAATTAAAAAGCAATTAATGATGTCAATGCGTGGGGAGAAACAACTTATTTTCTTTCTGTCCAGGTTTTCGCGCATGGAGACAGGAGGGATCTGTTGAAAAGTTTTTTAAAAAGTGTGCAAAGAGAAAGTATGAAAGTGTAAAAGAAGCCTCAACTAAAAAGTAAGGCTTTATGAGAGAGGCTATCAGACTGCATTTGATTGTAGGCTTATGCTGTTGTCTGTGTTATGGAAAGGATATTGATATACTGGTCAGTGTCTGTGTTATGGAAAGGATATTGATCTACTGGTCAGTGTCTGTCTGTTCTGGAGTATGGATGCACAAGTCTGTGTATCTGTATCCTTGTGGAGTGGGATGTGTCTGTGTACTTTAGGAAGTTTGTGGGATACACTGGCTGATGAATTGACGGTGGCAGAGCACTGATGTGGAAGCTCCTCTGGGGGGGGGAAGGTCAGCGGGGACCCACTTCCTCTGGGGGTGGGGGGGAAAGGTCAGCGGGGACCCACTTCCTCTGGGGGTGGGGGGGAAAGGTCAGCGGGGACCCACTTCCTCTGGGGGTGGGGGGGAAAGGTCAGCGGGGACCCACTTCCTCTGGGGGTGGGGGGGAAAGGTCAGCGGGGACCCACTTCCTCTGGGGGTGGGGGGGAAAGGTCAGCGGGGACCCACTTCCTCTGGGGGTGGGGGGGAAAGGTCAGCGGGGACCCACTTCCTCTGGGGGTGGGGGGGAAAGGTTAGCGGGGACCCACTTCCTCTGGGGGTGGGGGGGAAAGGTCAGCGGGGACCCACTTCCTCTGGGGGTGGGGGGGAAAGGTCAGCGGGGACCCACTTCCTCTGGGGGTGGGGGGGAAAGGTCAGCGGGGACCCACTTCCTCTGCATGTGTTGCAGACGGACGATAGACAGACAGTGTTGCATCCATGCTGCTCCTCACACCTCCCCACTTCCAGGACCCAGCTGGGCCTGGCTGATTGAGGCTGGCAGGGGGGAGATGTCTGCGGCAGAACAAGGCCAACGAAAAGAGGCCACAGGATCTCTCTCTCTCTCTCTCTCTCTCTCTCTCTCTCTCTCTCTCTCTCTCTCTCTCTCTCTCTCTCTCTCTCTCTCTCTCTCTCTCTCTCTCTCTCTCTCTCTCTCTCTCTCTCTCTCTCTCTCTCTCTCTCAATTCAAAGGGCTTTATTGGCATGGGAAACATATGTTTACATTGCCAAAGCAAGTGAAATACATAATAAACAAAAAAAAATGAACAGTATCTCTCTCTCTCCATCGCACCTCTCTCTCCCCCCCTCGCCCCTCCCTCCTTCTCCCTGTAGAAACATCAGAGCTGTGTTCTCCTGTTCTCCTGTTCTCAACTGTATCCTCCTTCTCATCATGACAGTCAGTGTGCTCTCTCTCTGTGCTGCCAGGCCTCACACTAAACAGCCATGAGTGTGTGGCATTAGCGTTCCCATTACCGTACCCTAGGAACATGCACGTAGGTTGGGAACTAAGCAACTAATCTGTCTAGCAGATTAATGACCTCGTGGTTCAGTGTTTACAACTGGCTCTGGATGGAGGGAGGAGAGAGGGAAGAAGGAAGAGAGGGTGGAAGGAAGGTAGGGTGAGAGGAAAGAAGGAAGAGAGGGTGGAAGGAAGGTAGGGAGAGAGGGTGAGATGTGGTTAATAAGCTAGCAGGAAGAACACTGGCTGTGTGCTGCTGTGTATCTCCTCTTTGTGTCTTCACTGCTAGCTGGGTTGTGTAATTAGATAGGTACCTGGGATCCCTCCCCACTGCTCTCTCTCGCGCTCTCTCTCTCGCTCTCTCTTTCTCTCTCTCTCTTTCTCTCTCTCTCTCTCTCGCTCTCTCTCTCTCGCTCTCTCTCTCTCGCGCTCTCTCTCTCGCTCTCTCTTTCTCGCTCTCTCTTTCTCTCTCGCTCTCTTTATCTCTGTATGTCACTCTCTCTTTCTCTCTCTCTCTATCGCTCTCTCTCTCTCTCAATATTGAGCTAAACAGTAATGTGCAGATAGACATAAGGGGGACATCTTAACTGCTGCAAACAGGTAGCCAGGGAGCCAGCCGGTCAGTTCGTCCTTCCTCTCCTGACGGTTCCTTATTTTCCGGGTGTATTTATCGCAGCTCCCTCCCTCGCTTTCAGGAAGACAACAGATGTCCCATCAGAGCATAGCAGTGCTGTGAGAGGAATATGGAGAGGGAGGGAGGGAGAGAGAGAGAGACGTAGGGTGGCACAGTGCAGGGCATAGTCTGGTCCTGACTCCCTGACCTCTGACCTAGGAGAGTGACCTTGTCTAAATAACAGATCATCTTAACCTCATTTAATGCCATAACTGATCCAAACTTATTTTACATGGAGGAAAAGTACAAATTGTTCAAATAAGAAGGGAGTTGAGTTCAGAAGTACAGGGAATATAGGGAGGTATAGTTCAGACAAGAGGTCTTCATGGGTCCGGGTGGACCCGATATGCCCGAGACCCGACCCGGGCCCGATGAGGTTCAGGGTCTGAAACTTTTTTAAATATATATATTTTTTACTTTTACCCCTTTTTCTCCCCAATTTCATGATATCCAATTGGTAGTTACAGTCTTGTCCCATTGCTGCAACTCCCCTACGGACTCGGGAGAGTCGAAGGTCAAGAGCCATGCGTCCTCCGAAACACGAACCTGCCAAGCCTCACTGCTTCTTGCCACACTGCTTGCTTAACCCGGAAGCCAGCCGCACCAATGTGTTGGGAGGAAACACCGTCCAGCTGGCGACCAAAGTCAGCTTGCAGGCGCCCGGCCCGCCACAAGGAGTCGCTAGAGCGCGATGGGACAAGGAAATCCCGGCAGGTCAAACCCTCCCCTAACCCGGACGACGCTGGGCCAATTGTGCGCCGCGTCATGGGTCTCCCGGTCACGGGATCGAACCTGTGTCTAATGCACTGCCTTAGACCGCTGCGCCACTCGGGAGGCCCGTCGGGTCCTGTTTGATTGTCATCAGGTCTCGGGTCTATATAACTACAGCTAATAGACCCGAGTGGACCCGAATGGACCCGGCCACGTCTCTGCATTGCCTATCAGATAAATACATTCACCTTATTAGTGTAAAATAACTAACTTATAGAAGGCCTAGCCAACATTTAAGGACCTATTCGTTAACCAGAAGAGCAACATGGCTGATAAACATACTTCTTTTGTCACTCAGGTCCAATCGGGTCTAGGTCAAGTTGTCCTCGGGTCCATTCGGGTTCAGGTCTGATTGTTCTCGGGTCCGTTCAGGTCCGGGTCCCCATTTAATAAATAGTATTGGGTCCATTTGGGTCGGGTCTGATTGTCCTCGGGTCTGTTCAGGTCCGGTTCCAACTTTTTGGAATCGTGAAGACCTCTTGTTCAGACAGAGTTCACCACCACATTTGAGAGACATACATATGCATGGTGTTAGGAGCTGCACTATCGTTGCTTGTCCTATAAACGCCAGCCAATCTAATTGCTCTGAAGCACTAAAGCGCACCACATGTAATTAGAACTTGAGTGAAAAAAACAACATTTTGGTAGTGACTGAAGTGAGTCAGACAGTGGGAGAGTAAGCTAGCTGTGCTGTGAGTGGTAGCTGCCTCGGGACCTCCCCAGTCTCATCTTCCTGTCGCTCTGACTTACTTTAGAGTTTTCAACCTAGATAAACTTGTCTCCATCCGTCTGTCTTTTTTTTCTGGGAGAGGAGGAAAGGAGGAGGAGGAGGGGGAGAGAAGGTGGGAAGGAGGGGTGTGAGCGGTCGCTCCAGGCTGTGCCCGAGTGTTGCCAACGGTGCCTGCTGCAACAGGGCATCAGGTCAATGTTCCCCACCGCCAAACTGCCTGCCAACAGCCAACAGAGAAGGAGGGATGGAGGTAGAAGGAGGGAGGGAAAGGGGGAGCGGTATATAGAGGGTGAGAGGGAGAGATGGATGGTGGTACTGTGAGAAGGAGGGAGTACAGTGTAACTGTGGAAGGGAGAGAGGGAGAGAGGGGGTGTGAGAGGGATTGAGTGTGAGTGTCAAACCAGGGAAAATGCCACACATCCATCCACAGATAACATATTCATACTTCCCTGTATGTAGGCATGGCTCACCAGCAGTGGCGGCTCCTGAAAAAATTCTCAGGGGGGGCAATTTTTCTGATGATTTAGGTGACCTACACACATTTTAAAAAAGATATGTCCAGCAACAACATGAAGACAGGGGCAGCATATAAGTCAATACCAGAAGCATTTATTGACTGATCTCAAAAGTGTTGGCTTACCAGGGTTGGTGGAGCCCTCAGTTTCATCTTTGCCTCGCAAAGCTAACTCAAACACTCCGCAAAACTTCACACACTGGATTAGCCGGCTGAGGATGTGGCGGTTCTTGCTAACCTCATCGTTGTGGCGGCGGACAGCTAGCCTGTATCCCTCATCCAGTTGAGTGGCAATGTTCACTCTCCCCAAAGCAGACAATCTCAAACAGCTATCCATGTGGGTCTTTGACAGCTCATGTTTCTTAATCTTTCCTGAAAGATGGTGCATGTCCGTTACACACCAGTCGCTGTCCAAGCGGTGCTGTCTGCCGTGCCGCCTTCAGGGTGAAAGAGTAAGCAGGGGGTAGCAGAAGACTGCATTAGCTACATCGCAGCCTGCTAGCCAGGTTTTTCGTTCGTACCAATTTTTGGAAAATCCTCGGGTGTAGGACTTTCCCCCTTTAGTAGAAACCTGTTGAATTATTAAATTTGGTCTGGGAGGTCCTAATTGTTTCGTTGCCAATTTATCTTGATTTGTTCGCCGACAAAAAGTAACTTATTTCAAAGAGACAATCGAGTTGCACTGAACGCTATAGCCATCTTGACAGTAGTACGTGAATTGATTGACGCTGCTACCCGCTCTTTTCTTAGTTACGTTCATGGTTATGTTACGTATGACGAAAGCGCGTAAGTGCAAGCCCTCAGAAACCCATAGAGATTGTATTGAAAGCTCTGATATTTGAAAAAAATAGATTTTACATGGGAGTCTATGAGAGACTTCTGGGGCGATTTTCAACCTGACTGAAATCGCCCCAAAAGGGGGGGGGGCCATTTGAAGCACGACTTTAGCCTGATTGGACATTTAGTGGCAGATCAGACGTCTAGATTAGAACACTGATAACTACTGTTGCCGTGATATAATTGATTAGAAAAAAAATCCCTTCCTTTTCCCATTTGGCAGTGCGTCGCCCATATCGCCCTAATGAACACACCGCCCCTGCTCACCAGATAACAAACCAAGAGACGGGCTGGAGCAGCTTCATACTTACCCACGTCACCACCAACCAACCACCATCACCCCCACCACCGCCAACATCACCACCCCCAACATCACCACCGCCAACATCACCATTGCCAACATCACCACCCCCAACATCACCACCAACATCATCAGCTGCGTTATAGCCCTGTGTCGGATTTAGCCTTTTTAACGACCAAATGTTCCACAACATTCAACAACCCTGTGACCTCATCATGTGCGCCAGCGACCCGAGCGCCTTGGCGCCAGATGTTGTAGCTGGCCTATCAGAGGCACTCCCCTGGAACGAACGCAACAGATGCCTTGCAAGGGCACAGAATGACGTGAAATATTTAGCATGCAGAGAGAGCAGAGAGCAGGGCGGGTGGAGTGAGTCTGAGACAAGCCTGGGCATTACCATTTGAAGGGCACGGTGCGGAGCAGAGAGAGAGGGAGAGAGAGGGGCACACACTCACTCACACACACGCAGATATTTTAGTGCTCTTACTTACAGTGCTATTGTGCTTTGTATCACTTCTGACCCTCCCTGTCTCCCTCTCTCTCTCTCTCTCTCTCTCTCTCTCTCTCTCTCTCTCTCTCTGTGTCTGTCTGTCTCGATCTCTGTCTGTCTCTCTATCTATCTGTCGGTCTCTCTCTTTCTCTCGCTCTTTCTCTTTCTCTCGCTCTCTCTCTGTCTGTCTCTCTATCTCTCTCTCACACACACACACACACACACACACACAGGGGTTGTGGTACTGATCATTATTGTGGGCAGCCAGTCAGAAGGTTCAGCATTAACAAATGAGTCTGACTTCACCTCTTCCCTATTCGCCTCAGAGGTCAGCCGAGGCATCCTGAGTCAGGCAGACACACAGCAAAACCTGAAATGGCACCCTATTCCCTAGCAAGTGTGCACTATGTGGCAGCCCTATGTAGCTCCGGATCAAAAGTACTGAGCAAGGAAATAGTGTGCCATTTGAGACAAAGGTAGAGGACATTCACCAGAACATATTGTACTGAACTGCACTTAGTTAAACTATCACACTTCTCTTTTCTTATCGCTTTCCTACCTTCCTTTCCTTTCTTCCTCTGTTTTCTACTCACAGAGGTAGCTAGCCTGATGATAAACATCATATATTCTACAATCTACATGCTGTCAGAGAGCTGCCAAAATACAATCTGTTCGAATCCTCAGTGGATGTCTTATTTTTTCAACACCACAAGCTTCCTAACGTGGCAGGCATGACGTTGAATCCATTAAGGCTGTCGGCCAATCATCTCTCTGCCTGTCCTCGTGGCTCGGCAAATGAGAGCGAGGAAACAGGAGCGAGGCTAGCAACCAGGAGGCCATTTACAGACTGCAGCAGCACAACAGTCTCAAGGCCCTACGCCATGCTCACTGAATGAAACAACAAGGGCAGTGGTAGTGTGTGTGTGTGTGCTTCTGTGTGCACATGCGTGCTCTTGTGTGTGCATGTGTGTGTGTCTATTATGCTGCTTGAGTGATGCACAGAGACAGATCCAGAAGAGAAATACGCCCTGGAGTCCAAGTCATCCAAATGAACAGTGATTTTTTTTTTGTGCTTTTGTTGGCCATGATAATTCCTCTGTTAGCGAATTGAAAAGACCTTGGCTGGGGGCTGTTTTTCGGTGATATTGATACGGTTTTAGAAAATGAATAGCAGCCACCCCTCTGAGTTTGTATGAGCAGCATTGTTGATTTATGGGCAGGCTTTGATAAAAACAAAGCTGTCCCACTTTGTTGGCAGACACTGTTAAGTGGAGGATAAATCATTAAAGCCAGCTAGGGTTTGGTGGTGAGACATTGTTCTGTTGGTACTGTTGGAGCTTGTGTGTGTGTGTGTGTGTGTGTGTGTGTGTGTGTGTGTGTGTGTGTGTGTGTGTGTGTGTGTGTGTGTGTGTGTGTGTGTGTGTGTGTGTGTGTGTGTGTGTGTGTGTGTGTGTGTGTGTGTGTGTGCGTGCGTGCGTGCGTGCGTATAACCTATAAACAGACAGGTACACAGGAGGTTTTATGCATTTGTACACATTTGTATGAAATTGTATACATATTTATTATATTGATTGTTATGAACATAAAGTACAGTGTTCTCTGCATTCCTTTGAAATACTTCCGTCCAAGGCATCTTCATCAATGAATGTCAAAATCTATAAATGAATCAATCAACCTCTGGCCTGTCATCATACCTGCAGGCAGAACCTTTTGAGCTCATGTTTTAGGGAAAAAAGAAAGGTAAACTCTACACTCTGCACTCTGTGCTCCCAAGTGCCTTACAGTATTGAAAGAACGTACAGTATTTAGACCCGTAAGTCATTGTCAGTGGTAGTATTGTGTGGTTCTGTAGTAACCTACACTCCAAACTCAACTCCCTGGGCAATCGGAGAGCATGGTCCTTTTCTGTTGTCTCTGCCATAACCTAGCAGTACAGGATCAGAGAGGTTCACTGTGAAGTCTGAGGAGGGGACAAGACCCAGGGATTACACATATTTTATTATCTTTCTACCCGGATCAAAAGATGCTGCAAAGTTGCTGCCGTCTGTCAGTCCACGGGGGACAAATAGAAGCCAAAAGCCAAAACAAAGGCAAAAAGAAAAACAGCAAGTGTTTGCTGAACTGACAGCAGTTGACAAAGCCCTGTAAGGGATTAAAAGATGTCATCAAACCAGTGTATTCAGCTGAAGGGTATACAGTAGAACGATGGACACCACTCACTGACAGAGGGCTTTTCATGTCCAACCCACCACAGTATTGTAGCGCTGCTTAATATCTTACATAACAGATGAAGATGGATGGTGCAGTGGAAGATCACATCTTTATTATTCTACACCTGGATTACCAGAGGGTTGTCAGGTGTAACACTTAACGGTTCATTCCGGCAAATGATCTGGATTTCTAGATCCGTCACTAAAAGTGCGATTTAATATGATACCATTTCCTTGTTAGCTTCATTGAGTGTACTGTACACAGTAACAACACACAATCACATTCTACAATCACAGAAATAGAATTACTATAACGAACATTCCCATTCAGTTAATTCTATTTCTGTGCATACTATATCAGTCATTAGCGAGGAGAAACGGCACCTTTAAGTCAGCCCAAACCATTTCCCTTTCCCCTGCAGTAGGCAGCTAGCTACCTGTTTTGTTTGTATTCTCAGCACTTTGATAGGCAAGCTGTCGATGTTCAGGGCTCATTGTTCAGACAGAATGCCACCCGCTCAGGCCTTTTGACAACAGAACTGCTGCTCTAGCATTTAGTGTGGGTTAGATGAGACTGGCAGTCTGCATTCTCCCTCCATTCATTATGCAGACCTGTCCTACTCCAGAGAGCTACAGCCCTGGCAATTAGGGGTGAAAAATTGGGAGAACTTTCCCAAAAGTCCCAGGTTTCCACCCAAAAATGTGAACCCTATTTAGTGGGGCTGTAGCTCTACCGGCAATGTTTCTTTAGGCCCATGGACACTTCATTAACATGAATGGTGAGGTGTTTAATGTGAGGGGCAATGGTCAGTCTTTGCCTGCTAGGTCAGGGCTCCTAGGTTAGGTTTGTTAACCTTTTACTGCAGTGGGCTAAATCAGGGTCACACAGTGTTTCTTGGTAGTCATAAACAAATCTACTTTGAAACAAAAGTATACACCTCACACACATGGTTATGGGCAACAACAGAAAAAGGCACCTGTACCATGTCAGATATAGTTTACATTTATTCAATTTAGATGTTGCATCCCATATACATCACAGACTGAAATACACTGTGTGCACAATTATTAGGCAAGTCAGTATTTTGACCATATCATAATTATTATGCATATTTCCCAACTCCAAGCTGTATAAACTGGAATGCTTATTGGATTTAAGCATATCAGGTGATGTGTATTTGTGTAATGAGGGAGGGTGTGGCCTAAGGAGATCAACACCCTATATCAAGGTGTGTATAATTATTAGGCAGTTTTTTTTCCTCAGGCAAAATGGGCCAAAAAAGAGATTTAACTGACTCTGAAAAGTCAAAAATTGCAAAATGTATTTCAGAGAGATGCAGCAGTCTTGAAATTGCTAGAAGACACTTTTAAAAACTGGCAGTAGGTTTGAGAGTTGAGTTTGAGTCCATCTTCAACCCGAAAAGGTCCGACTAGCTCATCTTTAATAATACCAGCCCATACCAGTACCCCACCTCCACCTTGCTGGCGTCTGAGTCGAATTGGAGCTCCGTGCCCATTACTGATCCAGCCACGGGCCCATCCATCTGGTCCGTCAAGAGTCACCCTCACCTCATCAGTCCATAAAACCTTTGAAAAATCTGTCTTCAGATATTTCTTGGCCCAGTGGTACAGGAAAAAGTCTGCATCTTTCAAGAAGACCATGATTTTTATGCAGGACAATGCTCCATCGCATGCATCGAAGTACTCCACTCCGTGGCTAGCCAGTAAAGGCCTTAAAGATGAAAGAATAATGACATGGCCCGCTACCTCACCTGACCTAAACCCTATTGAGAACTTTTGGTCCCTTCTTAAACGGTCGATTTACGGTGAAGGAAAACAGTACACCTCTCTGACCAGTGTATGGGAGGCTGTGGTTGCTTCTGCACAAAAAGTTGATCGTCAACAGACTCCATGGATGGAAGGCTTTTGACTGTTATTGAAAAGAAGGGTGGCTATATTGGTCACACATAGATATTCTCCAAAGAAAGCCAAAACCTCACTTTTACTTTCTTAAATATTCAGGTTTGAGGTTTATTAACATTTTGGATTGACCGAGAGCACTGTAGTTGTTCAATAATAAAATGTATCCTCAAACATACAACTTGCCTAATAATTGTGCACATAGTGTATAACAAAACCGCTTGACATAGAAACACTGGATCTTCGGCGGGGTTTATATATTCTTTGGTACTTTTTACCCCCTTTTTCTCCCCAATTTCGTGAAATCCAATTGGTAGTTGCAGTCTTGTCCCATCGCTCCCGTACGGACTCGGGAGAGGCGAAGTTCGAGAGCAATGCGTCCTCCGAAACACAACCCTGCCAAGCCGCACTGCTTCTTGACACATGCTCACTTAACCCGGAAGCCAGCCGCACCAATGTGTCAGAGGAAACATTGTACAACTGGCAACCGAAGTCAGCGTGCATGCGCCCGGACCGCCACAAGGAGTCGCTAGAGCGCAATGAGACAAGGACATCCTGGCCGGCCAAACCCTCCCCTAACCCGGACGACGCTGGGCCAATTGTGCGCCGCCTCATGGATCTCCCGGTCGCGGCCGGCTGCGACACAGCCTGGGATCGAACCCGGGTCTGTTGTGACGCCTCTAGCACTGCGATGCAGTGCCTTAGGCCGCTGCGCCACTCGGGAGTCGGTGTTTAAAAAAAAATTATGTTTCTTAATTATGAAAAATATTAACATTCTATCCAGTAGGCCACTAGGTCATTTGACTGCAGGAAAGGGCTACGATAAGATAGGCCTTCGTCACAAAAAATGGCCACAGAGGGTTATGGCTCTATCATGACCATTAATTAAACTTTGAAAGAAAATAGTATTGCGTTCATATGGAGATATGCTATAGGATGCACTATTGTAGTGTGTTTGACTTTATAATGAGTGTCGAATTGTTCAATAATAGCTAAGACAGAAGCAATTAATAGGCTACCTATTGAGTGTGGGAGAACAGGGATACATACTGTACACGTAATGACATAACAATGTAATTGACTGAAAAATACATTTCCTTTTATCACACAACAAAATAAAGTCATGAGCTATTGCAATGTCATTCAGACAGCGAACGTTAAGTAAGGCTTGCCTGGAGTCTTAATGTCTAAAAGCTGAATCCTGCCTAATTTCCATCCCCACTGGACCTTAACACCGGATCATCGCAACTAGCTAGCTGCAACCGAATGGCTGTTGTTGGCTAATCACCCTTGTCCCGAAGCACCAGCTAGCTGCAACCGAATGGCTGTTGTTGGCTAATCACCACTGTCCCGATGCACCAGTTAGCCTTGAGCTAGCCTTGAGCCAGGCCCATCTCCCGGCTATCTACCTCTCTGTCAACCGGACGGGACCTCCTAGTGTCGACACGGAGCCCCGCCGATCCATCACGACTGGTCTGCCGACGTAAATGTCTGATGTGGTTTCAACAGGCTTCCCGTTGCGATGACCACGAAGATCCATCTGCTAGCCCCGGCCCGCTAGCACGCGCAATCAACAGCCGTGCCTCCTGCTCGCCTGTGCTGTAGCTGCCTACGAACTGCTCCCGGACTTACCTATTTCTGTTCACTGGACCTTATGATCACTCAGCTACACAGCTGATGCCTGCTGGACTGTTCCTTTATGCTGTACCCCATCCTGTTTATCTGTTTAGCCTCAGTCCAAACTTTCGTCGCCATTACCAGTTGTTGTCTTAGCCCTCTCGGATAACATCTGTGATTGCGTTATGCCTCTCTCCCATGTCAATATGCCTAGCCTATTGCTGTTTGGGTTAGTTCTTATTGTACTATTTCACTGTAGAGCCCCCAGTCCCGCTCAACCTGCCTCAGATAGCTACTTTGTCCCACCCCCCATACACGCGGAGACCGGCTCAATCTCTTTCATTGTTACCCAATGCTTAGGTGTACCTCCACTGTACTCATATCCTTCCATATCCTTGTCTGTACATAATGCCCTGAATCTATTCTACAACGCCCGGAAATGTGCCCCTTTTATTCTCTGTACCCAACGCACTAGAAGACCAGTTCTTAAAGCCTTTAGCCGTATCCTTATTATATTCCTCCTCTGTTCCTCTGGTGATGTAGAGGTTAACCCAGGCCCTGTAGCCCCCAGGATCACTCCTACTCCTACTCCTACTTCTGTACACATAAAAGCCTTGGTTTCTTGCATGTTAACATCAGAAGCCTCCTCCCCAAGTTTAAGTTATTCACTGCGTTAGCACACTCTGCCAACCCTGATGTTCTAGCAGTGTCTGAATCCTGGCTTAGGAAGGCCACCAAAAATCCAGAAATGTCCATCCCGAACTACAACATTTTTAGTCTAGATAGAACTGCCAAAGAGAGAGCCTGCAGAGCTTTATCACACTATCCAGGTCTGTGCCCAAACAGTTTGAGCTTCTACTTCTAAAAATCCACCTTTCCAGAAATAAGTCTCTCACTGTTGCCGCTTGCTACAGACCCCCCTCAGACCCCAGTTGTGCCCTGGACACCATATGTGAATTGCTTGCCCCCCATCTATCCTCAGAGTTCGTACTGCTTGGTGACCTAAACTGGGATATGCTTAACACCCCGGCCATCCTACAATCTAAACTAGATGCCCTCAATCTCACAGAAATTATCAAGGAACCTACCGGGTACAACCCTAAATCTGTAAACATGGGCACCCTCATAAATATCATCCTGACTAATTTACCCTCTAAACACACCTCCGCTCTCTTCAACCAGGATCTCAGCGATCACTGCCTCATTGCCTGCGTCCGTAATGGGTCCGCGGTCAAACGACCACCCCTCATCACTGTCAAACGCTCCCTAAAACACTTCAGCGAGCAGGCCTTTCTAATTGACCTGGCCCGGATATCCTGGATGGATATTGACCTCATTCCGTCAGTAGAGGATGCCTGGATGTTCTTTAAAAGTGCTTTCCTCTCCATCTTAAATAAGCATGCCTCATTCAAAAAAATCAGAACTAAGAACAGATATAGCCCCTGGTTCACCCCAGACTTGACTGCCCTTGACCAGCACAAAAACATCCTGTGGTGTACTGCATTAGCATCGAACAGCCCCCGCGATATGCAACTTTTCAGGGAAGTCAGGAACCAATATACACAATCAGTTAGGAAAGCAAAGGCTAGCTTTTTCAAACAGAAATTTGCATCCTGTAGCACTAACTCCAAAAAGTTTTGGGACACTGTAAAGTCCATGGAGAATAAGAGCACCTCCTCCCAGCTGCCCACTGCACTGAGGCTAGGAAACACTGTCACCACTGAAAAATGTAAATAAGCATTTTGCTATTGCTGGCCATTCTTTCCACCTGGCTACCCCTACCCCGGCCACCAGCTCTGCACCCTCTGCTGCAACTTGCCCATGCCCCCCCGCTTCTCCTTCACCCAAATTCAGATAGCTGATGTCCTGAAAGAGCTGCAAAATGTGGACCCCTACAAATCAGCTGGGCTAGACAATCTGGACCCTTTCTTTCTAAAATTAGCCGACGAAATTGTTTGGAAATTGTTGATTGGAAACCTGCCGCGGTCATCCCCCTCTTCAGAGGGGGTGACACTCTAGATCCAAACTGTTACAAACCTATATCCATCCTGCCCTGCCTTTCGAAAGTATTTGAAAGCCAAGTTAACAAACAGATCACCGACCATTTCAAATCCCACCGTACCTTCTCCGCTATGCAATCTGGTTTCCGAGCTGGTCATGGGTGCACCTCAGCCACGCTCAAGGTCCTAAACGATATAATAACCACGATCGATAAAAGACAGTACTGTGCAGCCGTCTTCATCAACCTGGCCAAGGCTTTTGACTCTGTCAATCACCGCATTCTTATTGGCAGACTAAATAGCCTTGGTTTATCAAATGACTGCCTCGCCTGGTTCACCAACTACTTCTCAGATAGAGTTCAATGTGGGAAATCAGAGGGCCTGTTGTCTGGACCTCTGGCAGTCTCTATGGGGGTGCCACAGGGTTCAATTCTCGGGCCGACTCTATTCTCTGTGTATATCAATGATGTCGTTCTTGCTGCTGGTGACTCTCAGATCCACCTCTACACAGACGACACCATTTTGTATACATCTGGCCCTTAATTGGACACTGTGTTAACAAACCTCCAAACGCGCTTCAATGCCATACAACACTCCTTCCGTGGCCTCCAACTGCTCTTAAACGCTAGTAAAACTAAATGCATGCTCTTCAAGCGAACGCTGCTTGTACCCGCCCGCCCGACTAGAATCACTACTCTTGGCGGGTCTGACTTAGAATATGTGGACAACTATAAATACCTAGGTGTCTGGTTAAACCGTAAACTCTCCTTCCAGACTCGCATTAAGCATCTCCAATCCAAAGTTAAATCTAGAATCAGCTTCTTATTTCGCAGCAAAGCCTCCTTCACTCATGCTGCTAAACATGCCCTCGTAAAACTGACTATCCTACCGATCCTTGACTTTGGCGATGTAATTTACAAAATAGCTTCCAACACTCTACTCAGCAAATTGGATGGAGTCTATCACAGTGACATCCGTTTTGTCACCAAAGCCCCATATACTACCCACCATTGTGACCTGTATGCTCTCGTTGGCTGGCCCTCACTACATATTCGTCACCAAACCCACTGGCTCCAGGTCATCTATAAATCACTTCTAGGCAAATCCCCGCCTTATCTTAGCTCATTGGTCACCATAGCAACACCCACCCGTAGTATTCGTTCCAGCAGGTATATCTCACTGGTCATCCCCAAAGCCAACACCTCCTTTGGCCGCCATTCCTTCCAGTTCTCTGCTGCAAATGACTGGAACGAACTGCACAAATCTCTGAAGCTGGAGACACTTATCCCCCTCACTAACTTTAAGCATCAGTTGTCAGAGCAGCTTACCGATCACTGCACCTGTACACAGCCATCTGTAATTAGCCCACCCAACTACCTCATCCCCATATTGTTATTTACATTGTGATTTATTTTGCTCATTTGCACCCCAGTATCTCTATTTGCACATCATCTTCTGCACATCTATCACTCCAGTGTTAATACTAAATTGTAATGATTTTGCACTATGGCCTATTCATTGCCTTACCTCCATAACTTACTACATTTGCACACACTGTATGTAGATTTTCTACTGTGTTATTGACTGTACGTTTTGTTTATTCCATATGTAACTCTGTGTTGTTGTTTTTATCGCACTGCTTTGCTTTATCTTGGCCAGGTCACAGTTGTAAATGAGAACTTGTTCTCAACTGGCTTACCTGGTTAAATAAAATAAAACAATTAAAAGAGGATCCAGTGTTTTCACTAAATGAGGTTTCTTTGTGATGGTGTTTCTTTCAGTCAGTCACAATGCTGTTGCATAACACCTATTCAGTGTAATGGGACTCATAACTGTCATATCGGCCATTTTGCTGTTATGGATGTCAAACCCAGCCAAGCCAGTACTGCAGCATATCTACATGACAGGCCTCATTATACAGTTGCATAAACTACAAGTCAGTGTTTTTGTTGTTTTCATAAGCGAGTGGAGTGGAGCCAAGCATCCCCCTTTCCTCTAGCTCTAATCCCTCTTACTGGGTGTAGTGATAAGCATATTTGACTTGGCCCACATTTCCTGTGTTGTTTCTGCTTTGACAAACCATGTGAGTCCCAGTCCCTGTAGAGTTGGATAATCTGAGTGATGCCTGTTAGGCACTGCTCTCCTCCTGGACCAAGCAACAGAACAGCAGGGGAGGAAAACAAAATGCCCGCTTTTCATTTGCTTTCCCCTCTCCCTCCCTCCCTTCCCTCCCTTTTCTCCTTCCCTCTTTTCCCTACCTCTTCCCCCTCTTTAAATGTTTTAGATAGATAGAATCTGTTGGTGGGAGCTGGTGGCTTTGTTGACATGTGTCGCCATCTCCCTCCCCGTATGATACGATTGAACGCCAGGGGGCCGCTGGTGACTTAGCCGTCTCTGGCCCCAGCCCATTGGCCTTCTGAAAGCTGTGATAAACTGTGCCGATGCAAGCTGTAGCCAATCAGATCAGACCGTGCTGCCAGTGTGAAGGAAGAAGCTCTTAATCTCTCTGCAATTTCCTACTAGTTCACCCATGGTGCCGTGTGGTGTGTGGGGACGGATGGGTTCTGCTGGCATGTGTTTGTCTGTGTATGCAGTGTTTCCCCTATATTCATTTAGCAGCGGTGCCCAACCACTGCTAAATAGTTGCTGCCATTACAAAAAATATGATTACAAAAATATATATACAGTGCATTCGGAAAGTATTCAGATCCCTTGACTTTTTCCACATTTTGTTACGTTAAAGCCTTATTCTAAAATGGATTAGATGTATTTTTCCCCTCATCAATCTACACACAATAATACCCCATAATAACAAAGCAAAAACAAGGTTTTTAGACATTTTTGCAGATTTATTAAAAATAGAAAACTTAAATATGACATTTACATAAGTATTCAGACCCTTAACTCAGTACTTTGTTGAAGCATCTTTGGCAGCGATTACAGCCCCGAGTCTTCTTGGGTTTGATGCTATAAGCTTGGCACACCTGTATTTGGGGAGTTTCTCCCATTCTTCTCTGCAGATCCTCTCATTCTCTGTCAGGTTGGATGGGGAGCATCGCTGCACAGCTATTTTCAGGTCTCTCCAGAGAAGTTTGATCGGGCTCAGGCTGGGCCACTCAAGGACATTCAGAGACTTGTCCCGAAGCCACGCCTGCATTTTCTTGGCTGTGTGCTTAGGGTCGTTGTCCTGTTGGAAGGTGTACTTTCGCCCCAGTCTGAGGTCCTGAGTGCTCTGGAGCAGGTTTTCATGAAGGATCTCTCTGTACTTCGCTCCATACATCTTTCCCTCAATCCTGACTAGTCTCCCAGTCCATGCCGCTGAAAAACATCCCCACCGCATGATGCTGCCACCACCATGCTTCACCGTAGGGATGGTGCCAGGTTTCCTCCAGATGTGATTCTTGGCATTCAGGCCAAAGAGTTCAATCTTGGTTTCATCAGATAAGAGAATCTTGTTTCTCATGGTCTGAGAGTCCTTTAGGTGCCTTTTGGCAAACTCCAAGCGGGCTGTCATGTGCCTTTTACTGAGGAGTGGCTTCCGCCTGGCCACTCCTCCATAAAGGCCTGATTGGTGGAGTGCTGCAGAGATGGTTGTCCTTCTGGAAGGTTCTCCCATCTCCACAGAGGAACTCTGGAGTTCTGTCAGAGTGACCATCGGGTTCTTGGTCACCTCCCTGACCAAGGCCCTTCTCCCCCGATTGCTCAGTTTGGCCGGGCTGCCAGCTCTAGGAAGAGTCTTGGTGGTTCAAAACTTCTTCCATTTAAGAATGATAGAGGCCACTGTGTTCTTGTGGACCTTCAATGCTGCAGACATTTTGTGGTACCCTTCCCCAGATCTGTGCCTCGACACAATCCTGTCTTGGAGCTCTACGGACAATTCCTTCGACCTCATGGCTTGGTTTTTGCTTTGACATGCGCTGTCAACTGCGGGACCTTATATAGACAGGTGTGTGCCTTTCCAAATCATGTCCAATCAATTCAGTTGACCAGAGGTGGACTCCAATCAAGTTGTAGAAACATCTCAAGGATGATCAATGGAAACAGGATGCACCTGAGCTCAATTTCGAGTCTCATAGCAAATGGTCTGAATACTTATGTAACTAAGGTATTCCTGTTTTCGATTTGTCATTATGGGGTATTGTGTGTGGATTGATGAGGAAAAAAAATATTTAATCAATTTTAGAATAAGGCTGTAACGTAACATAATGTGGAAAAAGTTAAGGGGTCATGAAAATGATCGGAGGAAGTACAGGAGGAAAAACAAACAAAATATAATTATTGTAGAATTTGACTGTGTCCATAAAATGTATATACAGTGAGGGAAAAAAGTATTTGATCCCCTGCTGATTTTGTACATTTGTCCACTGACAAAGAAATGATCAGTCTATAATTTTAATGGTATGTTTATTTTAACAGTGAGAGACAGAATAACAACAACAAAAAGAAAAACGCATGTCAAAAATGTTATAAATTGATTTGCATTTTAATGAGGGAAATAAGTATTTGATCCACTCTCAATCAAAAAGATTTCTGGCTCCCAGGTTTCTTTTCTACAGGTAACGAGCTGAGAGTAGGAGCACACTCTTAAAGGGAGTGCTCCTAATCTCATCTTGTTACCTGTATAAAAGACACCTGTCCACAGAAGCAATCAATCAGATTCCAAACTCTCCACCATGGCCAAGACCAAAAGCTCTCCAAGGATGTCAGGGACAATTGTAGACCTACACAAGGCTGGAATGGGCTACAAGACCATCGCCAAGCAGCTTGGTGAGAAGGTGACAACAGTTGGTGCGATTATTCGCAAATGGAAGAAACACAAAAGAACTGTGAATCTCCCTCGGCCTGGGGCTCCATGCAAGATCTCACCTCGTGGAGTTGCAATGATCATGAGAATGGTGAGGAATCAGCCCAGAACTACACAGGAGGATCTTGTCAATGATCTCAAGGCAGCTGGGACCATAGTCACCAAGAAAACAATTGGTAACACACTACGCCGTGAAGGACTGAAATCCTGCAGCGCCCGCAAGGTCCCCCTGCTCAAGAAAGCACATATACAGGCCCGTCTGAAGTTTGCCAATGAACATCTGAATGATTCAGAGGAGAACTGGGTGAAAGTGTTGTGGTCAGATTAGACCAAAATGGATCTCTTTGGCATCAACTCAACTCGCCATGTTTGGAGGAGGAATGCTGCCTATGGCCATCAAAGGGACGATGGACGGGGCCATGTACCGTCAAATCTTGGGTGAGAACCTCCTTCCCTCAGCCAGGGCATTGAAAATGGGTCGTGGATGGGTATTCCAGCACGACAATGACCCAAAACACACTGCCAAGGCAACAAAGGAGTGGCTCAAGAAGAAGCACATTAAGGGCCTAGCCAGTCTCCAGACCTTAATCCCATAGAAAATCTGTGGAGGGAGCTGAAGGTTCGAGTTGCCAAACGTCAGCCTCGAAACCTTAATGACTTGGAGAAGATCTGCAAAGAGGAGTGGGACAAAATCCCTCCTGAGATGTGTGCAAACCTGGTGGCCAACTACAAGAAACGTCTGACCTCTGTGATTGCCAACAAGGGTTTTGCCACCAAGTACTAAGTCATGTTTTGCAGAGGGGTCAAATACTCATTTCCCTCATTAAAATGCAAATCAATTGATAACATTTTTTACATGCATTTTTATGGATTTTTTGTTGTTATTCTGTCTCTCACTGTTCAAATAAACCTACCATTAAAATTATAGACTGATCATTTCTTTGTCAGTGGGCAAACGTACAAAATCAGCAGGGGATCAAATACTTTTTTCCCTCACTGTGTGTATATATATGTATATATGTGTGAGAAAAAAAGCATATGGGGGATTGGAAGTGATGCAGACAATTACATTGATGGAAGTTACAATCTGTCTGAAATATTAAAGCTGATCTACCCCCTAAAAATAAAAAAAAGTTAAGGGGTCTCAATACTTTCCGAATGCACTGTATGTATATACATTTTTGGCGAAAAATCGATCTCAATCGACATTGAAATTACTAAAACCAAATTAGAATAGACCTAAATTTAGCCTCTTCACTCGGTCCAGCTTCTTGTTTTTTGTTGTTGCTTATTTTGATGGCAAGAAAATATCTTACATTTTAAGACCGAATGCGACCCGCGGATAGAGCAAGAGAACCCCCGCTGTCTGTGTTAACTAGGTCACATGGTGTAAGATATAGAGTTGTCCATTAACCAGGGATTATCTGTCAGCGTTCACCTTTTACCCCAATACACTTTCTCTGTTAGCTCTATCATCATTATGTTGTGTAAGGCATGAGGAATCCCAGCATATAAAACCTATATTATAGGTGGTTGTTGTTATCAACACCAAAGATGGCTTCAAAAACAGCAAATCAAATCTTTGGATGTAATGGCACTATGTTCACATTGCTCACAGTTAAAACATCAGAGTATGGTTTTTATTCTAGCAAAAAATATGGATAAATGGTAATAATGGTGTAGCAGGAGAGTTTGCACCCTCCCCTGGACTAACATATAGTTGAGCCTAAGCCAGTTTAGGTCTGTGTTGATTGAGGAGGATGGTGGATGGTTGCTGTACACCAGTTGAAGGCTATTGAGATGCAGCCCAGTTGTCAGAGACACAGTCTTTGGAGCTTACAGTAATTATCTCTGAAGAGAGAAAAAAAACTATTGTAATTATATTGTTTAATAAGATCCATCTTTATTGTTTTCTAAGCAGTGGCAGTTATCAATACAAACCAATTTGATAATATAATTCCTGTTATTTCTGTTATTGTATGGGTGGTTTTGGCTTGGACAAGGTTTACTTTACTTACGTTTACAACAGTAACAGGAGTAAGGTATCTTACCATTGATTAGATGTGTTGAACACTAAACAAGGCTACACCATCCAGGCATTGTTGTGAGCCCTGTGGACAGTGTTATTGTTATGCTGGTCGGTTCCACAGACTACACCGTCCTGATTAGTGGCTGATATTTCAGGGGATGGCACAAAACAGCTGCTGTCTGTTTACATGCACACACACATGCATGCGCGCACACACACACACACGCACACAGACACACACGCACAGACACACACGCACAGACACACACGCACAGACACACACGCACAGACACACACGCACAGACACACACGCACAGACACACACGCACAGACACACACGCACAGACACACACACACACACACACACACATTCACACACACATACAACCCAGCCAGTGAATCAGAGCTGGAAGGAGGACCCTCACTGATGAGGCGGTAATTATTGTTTTCTCCCAAGGGATTCTGGGATAGACATCACACACACCTACAGGTTTTCTCTTCCCGTCTGCCCTCCTCCAGAACCTTGATCACCACCAGGGTGTAACTCTAACTCTCTCTCCTCTCTCATTATAGCATATTCACATGCAGAAAACTTTACCTCAAAAACAATCATCACAAAACAAATCCCTTATTTTTGGTATGAAAAGTTACACTAACATTTTTTTTGTTTGTTGGTTTTAGTAGAATAACTACAAGGGTCTTCAGAACAACATACTGCCCTTGAAGCTACATTAGTATGATCGCATATGGAAATGTTTACGTTTTTTCAATGTTTCCTTTAAGATAGGGCCTACTACTAGGGTTGTTGTTTACCCACCATATTCTGCTGCCAGTTAAACTTCTCTGCCTCTGTGTGAATGTCTCTGTCTGTTGGTGTCTCTGTGTCCTCCTTGGATGTACTGTACACAAAAGTGATTGACAGTGTTTCCATGGAGATGCTGTATTTCATTACCTTGTAGAGGCTATGTTATGTTTCCTATTATCTGCCCTGGGAGAGGAGCTAGTGGAATGAAATGAAATGACTGGAGCCGGAATGATTCTGTTTCCATCAGCGTTTTCACTGGACTGAATTGGGAAGGAGGGAAGGAAGGAGTGCTGAGAAGAACCTTGTATTGCAGCTTCAGGTTTTTTACTCTTGACAGGCCTTGTCTACAGGAAAGACTGATGGACTTTAGTTTACATACCATAGATAGTACTTTAGGAGTACTTTTTCATCCGTTTACACTGTCTTCTCTAAATAATATGTGCTTACCTCATGTTTTTGATTTTCCATGCTTTATAAAGTTGATGATATAGCAACGTAGTAGGCAGTGAAATCAGTAACTGGCATGTATACAAAATCTTCATAATCATTGTGGTGTTTTTGTTAAGTTGCAGGTGCTGTATACTTGTATAGTGTTCCTTCTACATGTTTGATACCTGGATTAGCTTAGTGAACTCTGTACTGAACTTGTTTATAAATAAACTAGCCTGTAGCCTATGGTGAGACTGTTAATTGGCTTTCACACTTTGGCCTACGTTCATTTGATTTAGGTCAGTGTCTGATAGGATAAGGTTTAATCATGTATAGGTCATCTCATGTAAGCAAGTGATCCACTTCACTTTACAGCATCAACAGTGTTTGTATTGTGAAATTGCTATCTGCCATTGTGTGTAGAAAGTAACCACGCCTGGGTCAAATACATAATGTCAAATACTTTGAAATATTTTAGCTGTGCTTGATTTCGTTTGCCCTAGGCCTACAAGGGAACCAGTGTAGTAGTCCCAAAAGTGCAAACTCCAGTTAACACATATCATTGATCAATGACAGCATATCGGGTTCAGAATAGTGTCCAATTCATATTCCTGTAATAATATTGTTGTGTTTTATTATAAAACAATAAAATATTGTTGAAATGGTTTGTTAAATTGGCAGCCATGAGGGTGTGAAATCAATACATTAATTGTTAATGAGGACCTTATTAAGTTATTGACCTCTCCTCAAATTAATCATAGCTGAGTATGGAATATGCCACACCGTGAATATATTGCATTCACTCTACATCATTATCAATAGCTGCTGTGCTGACATAACATAATATAATGAACTGTTTTGTTATTGGCAGCAATGTCTATGTACTGTATCATTTGACATATTTGCCCTTGAATTTACAAGGTCATATTTCCCACATCCTGTTGCATCACCATGTTATTACTGAATATGAGGTGTTATGTGTTATGACTGACTCCATATTTCCTGTTGTTGTTTTGTTTTGAACAGACTGAAGAAGAAATCCCAGTCAGTGGATATTGCCACTCAAGGATTCTCCCCTACCCTGGTGCCAGCCTCGCCGATCAACAAGACTGCAGCACCTGTTACCATGACAACCACGTTGGGGGTGCAGCAAAACAATGCAACCAATTCCCAGAGAATCTGCAGTCCACGGTGCAGCGAGCTGAAACGCGGCTACACCATAGGTAAATGAAAAGTGCTAGAATTCTGATCTGCCCATCTATGTGTGTCCATGTTCCATGTTCCTCCATTTGGCTTTCCTCCGGGACACGAGTCTGTGACAGGAAGAGGAAGGGATGTTGAAGGGTTTGTCTTTGTGAGTGTGAGTGTGTGTGTGTGAGCGTGCGTGCGTGCAGGTGCATTGTAAGTCATAATAAATACTTTTTGGGGAGTGCTGGCTGGTGCTTGCGGCAGCTATAGGCTACTTTATATTTGTGGAGGAAGATACTTTGCTATTGTCAGAGGTGTAGTAATGATACTTGAGGAAACACACTTTCTGAGTTGGTCAAATTAGTTTGGGGAGTTCATAATGTAATTCTGTGCACACTATCTCTGACTCATTCTGCCTCTGAAATGTAATTGCCCATTGACTTCCCTACTTTTGTTAGCTAGCTTCAAGGTTGGAGAGAGTACTGCACAAGGTGTTCTGCATGTGTATGACTTTTAATTAATTATGTGGTTTAACCTTGTGCAAACACACCTTGTACATCTTAACCCGCTGTTAATAGAGAGATGATTGGCTGTTTAATTGAACTGACACCAATGGCAAAGTAGGATGCATTGTCAGTCTGTCTGACACACCTTGTACATCTTAACCCGCTGTTAATAGAGAGATGATTGGCTGTTGAATCAAACTGACACCAATGGCAAAGTAGGAGGGCAATGTCAGTCTGTCTGTCAGTCAGTCAGTTAGGGCCGATGGATGGTGAAATGAATCAACTCAGTTAAGGATTATTATATTGATCTGTTGGAAGAAGGGGTCCATTAATTACCAGAAAGTCTCAGTAGGCCTATGGGGGGATGTAACGACAACACTCTCTAGTCTTGAATAATAATTTACCCAATTATGTAGCTGGGAAATAACCATATACTATTTTTGTGTTATCTCTGTAACTGGCTAAGTAATTCTAAATGAATAGTGTACAGGTTAATGTTCCCCAGAACACCATAGGCCTACAGCAAATTTCCTTAATTTAGCCTTTACCTATTTAATTTGGAATATACACTGCTCAAAAAAATAAAGGGAACACTAAAATAACACATCCTAGATCTGAATGAATGAAATAATCTTATTAAATACTTTTTTCTTTACATAGTTGAATGTGCTGACAACAAAATCACACAAAAATGATCAATGGAAATCAAATTTATCAACCCATGGAGGTCTGGATTTGGAGTCACCCTCAAAATTAAAGTGGAAAACCACACTACAGGCTGATTCAACTTTGATGTAATGTCCTTAAAACAAGTCAAAATGAGGCTCAGTAGTGTGTGTGGCCTCCACGTGCCTGTATGACCTCCCTACAACGCCTGGTGAGGTGGCGGATGGTCTCCTGAGGGATCTCCTCCCAGACCTGGACTAAAGCATCCGTCAACTCCTGGACAGTCTGTGGTGCAACGTGGCGTTGGTGGATGGAGCGAGACATGATGTTCCAGATGTGCTCAATTGGATTCAGGTCTGGGGAACGGGCGGGCCAGTCCATAGCATCAATGCCTTCCTCTTGCAGGAACTGCTGACACACTCCAGCCACATGAGGTCTAGCATTGTCTTGCATTAGGAGGAACCCAGGGCCAACCACACCAGCATATGGTCTCACAAGGGGTCTGAGGATCTCATCTCGGTACCTAATGGCAGTCAGGCTACCTCTGGCGAGCACATGGAGGGCTGTGCGGCCCCCCAAAGAAATGCCACCCCACACCATGACTGACCCACCGCCAAACCGGTCATGCTGTAGGATGTTGCAGGCAGCAGAACGTTCTCCACGGCGTCTCCAGACTCTGTCACGTCTGTCACGTGCTCAGTGTGAACCTGCTTTCATCTGTGAAGAGCACAGGGCGCCAGTGGCGAATTTGCCAATCTTGGTGTTCTCTGGCAAATGCCAAACGTCCTGCACGGTGTTGGGCTGTAAGCACAACCCCCACCTGTGGACGTCGGGCCCTCATACCACCCTCATGGAGTCTGTTTCTGACCGTTTGAGCAGACACATGCACATTTGTGGCCTGCTGGAGGTCATTTTGCAGGGCTCTGGCAGTGCTCCTCCTGCTCCTCCTTGCACAAAGGCGGAGGTAGCAGTCCTGCTGCTGGGTTGTTGCCCTCCTACGGCCTCCTCCACGTCTTCTGATGTACTGGCCTGTCTCCTGGTAGCGCCTCCATGCTCTGGACACTACGCTGACAGACACAGCAAACCTTCTTGCCACAGCTCGCATTGATGTGCCATCCTGGATGAGCTGCACTACCTGAGCCACTTGTGTGGGTTGTAGACTCCGTCTCATGCTACCACTAGAGTGAAAGCACCGCCAGCATTCAAAAGTGACCAAAACATCAGCCAGGAAGCATAGGAACTGAGAAGTGGTCTGTGGTCACCACCTGCAAAACCAGTCCTTTATTGGGGGTGTCTTGGTAATTGCCTATAATTTCCACCTGTTGTCTATTCCATTTGCACAACAGCATGTGAAATGTATTGTCAATCAGTGTTGCTTCCTAAGTGGACAGTTTGATTTCACAGAAGTGTGATTGACTTGGTGTTACATTGTGTTGTTTAAGTGTTCCCTTAATTTTTTTGAGCAGTGTATAACAAGTTGTGTCAACAAGGCTGTTTCCCAGTGGTCTCTTGAGCTCCTGACTCTACAACCTCATGCCTTAGCAGCAGTGTTGGGGGTTACGCGTTACAAAAGTAACACCGTACTTAATCAGATTACTTTTATGAGTAATGGAGTTAAGTAACATGTTACTTTTTCAAATTGGGTAATTTTAGTACAGTTACTTTGTCAAACAAAGTGTGCGTTACTTTCAGAATCATATCTCTACCGGGATGGGTGTTTCCATGATTCGATCTTGACTTGTTTCCTCATTTAGTTCTCGAGTGAGTGGAGAAAGGCTGTTTGGAGAAATGTCTTGACAGCTGATGTCCATAGAAATGTGTAGAGGGCACACCTCTGATCTTTGCCATTGATCGGTTCTTTGATAGCAAAGCCCATAGAGGGCTTTCTTGTCTAGTGGCAAGTGTACCCTCTATACATCTCTATAGATTCGTGTATGTGCGTTCTATAACCAGAACTGGCGGCTTTAGAGAGATTTTGAATGAAAAGATAAGAAATCTGTACAGATGTTTGGCTTACAGTATACTGTATATGGATAATTAAACAGCTCATATATAGCGCAGCACTTGTAGACTAGCACAGGAAAGCAACGCCACAGATGAGACTAGTGATCAAACCTGAGTTAGTAAGTAGCCTATCCTTGGAAGAGCACACGCGGCTCGCTTTGCTCCCTCCGACAGTCATTTTTTTCATGAAAGTAACACAACGTAATATAACTAGTATTATAAACTGGGTGGTTCGAGCCCTGAATGCTGATTGGCTGACAGCCATGGTATCTCAGACCGTATACCACAGGTATGACAAAACATTTATTTTTACTGCTCTAATTACGTTGGTAACCAGTTTCTAATAGCAAATCAAATCAATTTTTATTTGTCACATACACGTGTTTAGCAGATGTTATAGCGGGTGTAGCGAAATGCTTGTGCTTCTAGCTCCGACAGTGCAGTAATATCTAACAAGTAATATCTAACAATTTCACAACATATACCTAATACACACAAAACTAGTAAGGAATGGTTTTATATATACAGTGGGGGAAAAAAGTATTTAGTCAGCCACCAATTGTGCTAGTTCTCCCACTTAAAAAGATGAGAGAGGCCTGTAATTTTCATCATAGGTACACGTCAACTATGACAGACAAAATGAGGAAAAAAAATCCAGAAAATCACATTGCAGGATTTTTAATGAATTTATTTGCAAATTATGGTGGAAAATAAGTATTTGGTCAATAACAAAAGTTTCTCAATACTTTGTTATATACCCTTTGTTGGCAATGACACAGGTCAAACGTTTTCTGTAAGTCTTCACAAGGTTTTCACACACTGTTGCTGGTATTTTGGCCCATTCCTCCATGCAGATCTCCTCTAGAGCAGTGATGTTTTGGGGCTATCGCTGGGCAACACGGACTTTCAACTCCCTCCAAACATTTTCTATGGGGTTGAGATCTGGAGACTCCAGGACCTTGAAATGCTTCTTACGAAGCCACTCCTTCGTTGCCCGGGCGGTGTGTTTGGGATCATTGTCATGCTGAAAGACCCAGCCACGTTTCATCTTCAATGCCCTTGCTGATGGAAGGAGGTTTTCACTCAAAATCTCACGATACATGGCCCCATTCATTCTTTCCTTTACACGGATCAGTCGTCCTGGTCCCTTTGCAGAAAAACAGCCCCAAAGTATGATGTTTTCATTCCCATGCTTCACAGTAGGTATGGTGTTCTTTGGATGCAACTCAGCATTCTTTGTCCTCCAAACACGACAAGTTGAGTTTTTACCAAAAAGTTATATTTTGGTTTCATCTGACCATATGACATTCTCCCAATCCTCTTCTGGATGCACTCTAGCAAACTTCAGACGGGCCTGGACATGTACTGGCTTAAGCAGGGGGACACGTCTAGCACTGCAGGATTTGAGTCCCTGGCGGCGTAGTGTGTTACTGATGGTAGGCTTTGTTACTTTGGTCCCAGCTCTCTGCAGGTCATTCACTAGGTCCCCCCGTGTGGTTCTGGGATTTTTGCTCACCGTTCTTGTGATCATTTTGACCCCACGGGGTGAGATCTTGCGTGGAGCCCCAGATCGAGGGAGATTATCAGTGGTCTTGTATGTCTTCCATTTCCTAATAATTGCTCCCAGAGTTGATTTCTTCAAACCAAGCTGCTTACCTATTGCAGATTCAGTCTTCCCAGCATGGTGCAGGTCTACAATTTTGTTTCTGGTGTCCTTTGACAGCTCTTTGGTCTTGGCCATAGTGGAGTTTGGAGTGTGACTGTTTGAGGTTGTGGGCAGGTGTCTTTTATACTGATAACAAGTTCAAACAGTTGCCATTAATACAGATAACGAGTGGAGGACAGAGGAGCCTCTTAAAGAAGAAGTTACAGGTCTGTGAGAGCCAGAAATCTTGCTTGTTTGTAGGTGACCAAATACTTATTTTCCACCATAATTTGCAAATAAATTAATTAAAAATCCTACAATGTGATTTTCTGGATTTTCTTTTCTCAATTTGTCTGTCATAGTTGACGTGTACCTATGATGAAAATTACAGGCCTCTCTCATCTTTTTAAGTGGGAGATCTTGCACAATTGGTGGTTGACTAAATACTTTTTTTCCCCACTGTATTTAAGAAAATATACATATATGGACAAGCAATGACAGAGCAGCATGGACCTCGGGGGTTTGTGATATATGGCCAATATACCACGGCTAAGGGCTGTATCCAGGCACTCCGCGTTGCGTCGTGCAGAAGAACAGCCCTTAGCCGTGGTATATTGGCCATATACCAAACCTCCTCGGGCCTTATTGCTTAAATATAACGTGTTACTTTCCACACAAAGTAATATTGTAATAAGTAATATTTACTTTTCAAATAAGTAATCCCAACACTGCTTAACAGCATGGTTAAATCATGCTTAATGAAAAACAATGCTAAGAGCTCTTTGTGACTTTATTGTGTCCTGTCCTTGAGTTTATGTGATTAATTGTCAATGTAAATGAATACAGTTGAAATCCCTGCTGCAGTGGAAGCACTCTGCTACTGGAGTAGGCAGGGTATGGCTGTAAAAAGAGTGTGAATAGTGTGTGGGTCCTTTATTGGCTTGTTTTATAATGGATAATCTCTGGTGACAGACGTAAACATACATCTACATGTCAATAAATATAAAGACAGTTAGCTAGTTAGCTAATTGTAATAGTTAGCTAGCTAGCTGGTGCTAACAATATTTGGTTCTAGGTTGGGACATTAGGCCTATATAATGGGTAAGTAACTAGACATTGACAAGTGACGGTCTCTCATTCTAAACCCCTATCTTGATGTGCTTTATAATCCACCCTTCAGACTAAAGCAACATATCCAGCCAGCCCATTTGGATCCTATCATGCTAATTTATTCTAATAGGAGAATAAATAATAATGTAGCCTAGGGTGGCGATGGCAGCTTGTTGTGCTGTCTGTCTGTGATAGAACCTACCTCCTGGCAGAGCTGTCATTACACCATAAAGACGTTTTAATAACCACACAATCAATGAGCCTCCAACCAGGTTCAACGCTTGAATTTCCACTGATATTCTGAAATGAGGGAGGCGACGGTGGCACTTATTGCGCCCCAAATGACACCTTATTCTTTACATACTAAACTACTTGTATGGGCCCTGGTCAAAAGTAGTGCACTATATAGGGAATAGGGTGCCATTTGGAGTGCAGACACTGTGAAGGATCTGGATGTGTAGGAGTTGTAACCGTCTGTAAGTGCCTGTAAGTGCCTGGAAGGGTGCGCAGCCTTAAAAGTCTGTCAGTGGGAAGCTGGAGCTAATGGCTTCTGAGAGGGTTATTCACCTTGTCCTTTTGTAGCTCTCCTTTCTCTCTCTCTCTCTCTCTCTCTCTCGCTCTCGCTCTCTCTGTCAGTCTGACTCTTTATTCCCTAATGTATTAACTGTTTCTCTGACCCATGGGGTTCGTTGCGGGAATCTGTCTCAAGGACGGTAGAGGCAACAGCTTTGTGCGTTGCTCCAACCTTGGCCGCAGTGTGAGGTGAGATGTATTATCACAGTACAGCACTGCTGTTTGACTTATCTCTGTGGACACACAGACTACAGAGATCGAGAGGACGGCGGTGCATGCTAACACAAATATTCTGGTCAAACCGAGTGAGTAGACAGAGGAACATCCAACGAAAGTCACAACGTCCTCTCTAAAGGGTCTGACATTTCTGTGTGTGTGCGTGAATGGGTGCGTGCATGTGTGTGTCAGTCAGGTTGCGCTTTGGCTGCTACTGTTAACTGGAACAATGTCAGGATTTTTGCTATCTTTAAATTCCCGTCTATAAATTCTACTTGACTAGCTAGAGATGCTGCTCACCGTTATGGTTGTTGACAGTTATAGGCCTAGTCACTGCTTTAGGCAGAACATGAGTGTTCATTTCTCCTCATATTTCTACTAACTGTCTCAGGGGGTTTGTTGCTTGTGTTTACCCATAGTAACAGCTGCCAGGGGTGGCAATTACAGTATGTACACAACTGCTTGTCATGTCCCACTGACACTGTATGCATTTGGACAGTTACTTTGAATTGGTACAATCTACTTTTTCCTGCCTGAACAGCCCAAACAGTGTTTGGAATTTAATGTGCTTTGTCATGGTGCAAAATCAATGTTTTATTCTTCTGTCTCTTGTTTGTTATTATGTTCCCCACCATGCTGATCAATTGCCTTCCCTCTCCCAGTGTCTGTCTGTCTGTCTGTCTGCCCCCCAGTGTCTGTCTGTCTGTCTGTCTGTCTGTCTGTCTGTCTGTCTGTCTGTCTGTCTGTCTGTCTGTCTGTCTGTCTGTCTGTCTGTCTGTCTGTCTGTCTGTCTGTCTGTCTGTCTGTCTGTCTGTCTGTCTGTCTGCCCCCCAGTGTGTGTCTGTCTGCCCCCCAGTGTGTGTCTGTCTGCCCCCCAGTGTGTGTCTGTCTGCCCCCCAGTGTGTGTCTGTCTGCCCCCCAGTGTGTGTCTGTCTGCCCCCCAGTGTGTGTCTGTCTGCCCCCCAGTGTGTGTCTGTCTGCCCCCCAGTGTGTGTCTGTCTGCCCCCCAGTGTGTGTCTGTCAGACAGAGGTAGTGTTCCAGTCCGTGTCTGAAATGACACCCTACTGTATGCTCTATATCAGGGGTGTCAAACTCATTTTAGCTCAGGGGCCACATGGAGGAAAATCTATTCCCAAGTGGGCCGGACCGGAAAAATCATGGTATATATAACTTAAAAACAACAACTTCAGATTGTTTTCTTTGTTTTAATACGATCAACATACAACATAAAGCTGGAGCCTGAGGACTGTGTGTCCAAAATAGTACAAGCACAACATCACTATTAATCATAAAACACGTCAAGTTTATTTGAACATTCTAAAGAAAAAGAACACACAAACACACAATGCCTCAGTGATTAACAGAACTGTTTCACAGATCACAGAACTATATCAGGGTGTCATTTCTCAGGCAGAAATGTAGATAAAAATAATGAAATCCTGTTCCCCAAACAAGTGCAAGAACCACAGAGTCAAGAATAGGTTAAATATACAAATAAATTAAAAACAATAGCACATCAACATAAAAACATATAAACATAAATCTGAAAGCGTTGCTCAAACTCCCGTAACAGTCCAGTTATTTTATCTTTGAACCGCTTCATGTCTGCCACATGTTGGGTCGCGCACACATTTTTCAGACAGGGGAAGTGAGCTGCATCACCACCGGCAAGTTGCGTCTCCCACAATGACAGCTTCAACTTGAAAGAACGTATGCTGTCATAATACTGCGTGACAACTTTGTTGCGCCCTTGCAGCTGTTTGTTCAAGTTATTCAGGTGCTCTGTAACATCCACCATAAATGCAAGGTCCGGCATCCATTCTGCGGAATGAAATTCTAACACTGGTTTGCCCTTTTCTTCCATGAACTGTTCAATTTCTTCTCGTAAATCAAAGAAACGCCTCAGCACAGCACCTCGGCTTAACCATCTTACCTCAGTGTGGTATGGCAGGCCATAGATGTGGTCTTTCTCTCTGAGAAGGCTGTCAAACTGACGGTGATTCAGGCTTCTGGATCGGATGAAATTAACAGTTTGGATGACCACCTTCATGACGTTATCCATCTTTAATGACTTGCAACACAAAGCCTCCTGGTGCAAAATACAGTGAAAAGTCCAAAAATCACGTCCTCCATTTGCAGATTGCACTTTCTCTCTGAACTTTGTCACAACGCCTGCTTTTTTCCCGATCATTGAGGGCGCACCATCTGTAGCCAGGCTGACAGCGCGGGACCAGTCCACTCCGACCCTGTCCAGCGCGCCGACGAGTGCGGTAAAAATATCAGCTGCTGTCGTTGTATCTGTCATCGGCACCAACTCCACGAACTCCTCGGTGACGGTCAATGTGTCATCAACTCCGCGGATGAAAAAATGGCCAGTTGTGCAACATCTGTAATGTCCGTGCTTTCATCAATTGCAACCGAAAACGCAATAAATGACTTTACTTTTTGCTTCAACTGGCTGTCCAAATCCACTGAAAGATCGGAAATCCTGTCTGCAACTGTGTTTCTTGTCAGGCTGATATTTGCAAAAGCCTGCCGCTTTTCAGGGCACACAATCTCCGCTGCCTTCATCATGCATGTTTTTACAAATTCACCCTCACTAAATGGTTTTGAAGCCACAGCGATTTCATTAGCAATGAGGTAGCTAGCTTTCACTGCAGCGTCACTGATGTCTCGGCTGTGAGTAAACACAGACTGCTGTTTCTTCAGACCCGCCAACAGTTCATTCACCTTCTCTCATCTCCGCTGTCCTTGAAAGTTGTCATATTTGTCGGCATGAAGACTCACATAGTGGCGACGAAGGTTATATTCTTTCAGCACTGCAACATGCTCTGAACACACCAAACATACAGCTTTCCCATTCAATTCCGTGATTAAATAGGATGACCATTTTTCTTGGAACACTCTGCACTCTGCGTCCACTTTTCTCTTTTTTGACAGAGACATATTGGGGCAATGAGGGTGCCAAAGCACATAATGTTAAAAGTAGAAGCCGTAATAAATATCGCGGGCAAAACAAAGTAGCTCATTGGCTGCACGTGCTTG
>NC_139990.1:58783067-58825322 GCF_964263955.1 Coregonus lavaretus | reverse complement strand
AGGTAGGTTTACACCAATAACCTCCAGAGATGTCAAAACCTACAGTGGAACAACCTGATCACCGTTACTATGTTACTGCGTTAATACCTAGCTGATAGCTTTAGCAGTGCAGGTACAGTGATAATGGGGCTGCCGACAATGTGTTATAGAACTACTGACAAGTTCCTTATTTTGATTCACATAGCAGCCTACTGTGGTGTCTGAATAGAGGCACACATTATACAGTAATAATGACACCAGCACCATTGAGACATTGTACAGAAGCTATAATAAAACCAGTATGTGTTTTTTAAATATCCAACTGCCACTCATAAATAAGACAATTAGAGATTCAAACAATCAAACAAGAGGGAAAATGCTTTAAAATGAATAGACAGACAAACAGACAGACAGACAGACAGTGTATGTGTGAAGATGTGTGCAGTAGAGTAGAGTTGAGTCTCAGCCTCCTCAGCCTCCTCAGCCTCCTCTCCTCTCATCTCCTCCACAGGGATTGAGTGTTCTCACAGTAAATGGAAGTGGCACAGCTCTGACCTTTGAGCTGAGCCCAGTGGAGTGAAGGCTCTGTCAAAATATTCCTTCAAAAATGACAATCCACCACACTAGTCTGTAGGCTTGACATGGCAGGGAAGTGGAGAGCCATAACCTGCTGATCCTAACATTACAAATGAGAGGATTATCATGACAACACCACTGCTGCTACAGTCACAGACAACACACCGCCCTCAAGATATTCTGCCATTTTATTCAGTCTAGAATGTCTCAAATCTGATAATGCCAATATGTCATAAATGAAAAATATGACAAAACGAAATGTTTGTGTAACGCAAAAAATTATGTATTATGATTGTTAATGGTTATTTGTATAACTGTATTATTATTATTATTATTATTATTATTATTAAATGTATTATTAATAGTATTATTACTTCATTAACAATGTACTACAATAAAACCAAGAACCATTCCATCCTTCAAATCCAGAGAATATTCCTGTTGAAAAGACCACCACAATATCACAGCCTCCGTTTTCCAAAATGCCTCCGTATTACAACCAAATTACTAGGGTCTCTGTGAGGAAGCTGGTGAGGAACAAAGACAGGCAGTCATAATTATATCTTGGCGTGTATAGCATGTCAATGGGCAACTTCGTTCTGGAGGGCATTCCCCTGGGCCCTCAGGCTTCAAAATCATGTCCAAATTATGTGGTGCTCTATAGCAGCACGCTGCCATGATTATCATATTTATCGGAAGTGCATTATGACAACAGTGATGTTTACACCTGTCTCTCCCAGAAGCTCAAGGTTTGTCTCTCTAATTTAGCAAATCTACAATATGCATATGAGTTTGTTGGCAGGGATTTAAATTAGGTCAGATATGGAATACATCAATAGCAACCCCATATGTGCTTCTTCTTCTCTTCTTTTTTTCTCTCTCTCTTCTTTGCTCAGAAGCTTGGCGATGAAGCAGCCTGGCGACTGCAAAAGTGTGATATGTGCAAATCACATTTGCAGATGAGCTTGAAACTCGCTTTTAATATTCAGATATCAGCCATCCCGCACTGCAAGCCCGCTAAGACTCGATCCGGGGGGGGGGGGGGGGGGGGGGGAGCAAGATCCCCAAGTCATTAAGGGAATCGTTATAGCCCGGTTTACGTTTAACATATTTCACATAAAAATGTACAACCAAGTAAAAACATCACCAGTTATCAGGCGATAACAATGCAAATTGTCAAAAGCGCATGAAGATTCTGTCAAAATCCAAAGTCGTCTCTCAGGTCTTTCTTATGTCTGGGTTTAACATCCCCAGCTTATTGCTGCTTTGATTTCCTTCTCCTTTTTTTTCTCGGAGAAGTCACATGTCTGTTGAGTCTGACTCTGTGAAAGGTATGTTTGCCACGAGATGCGAGTACACGTGTCTCTATAGCCTGCCAATTGCTCATCAAACACAGCTCTGGGAGGGAAGCTTGGCTGTGGTTTAGGAGGACATCCAAACAGCAATGCAGTGCCACCGGACGAATCAGACTAGCATCCAGCCTCCTGTTTACCTGTTTGGTTCAAAACGAACGGCAACAAGACACCGACCGTTCACCACCAACTGTTCATGAACCAACCGCCTTCTGTAGCCTACAACAGCAGCCCTCAATAACAATAACAACAACAACGCCACCCAAAGGCTCATAATTTTCTCTGCTCGCCTCACACCCATCCTCTTCCTTCGCCATATATCCTCTCTGACACCCGTTTTGTTAAACGCTTGTGGCCCAAACTTTTTCATTGGATGACAGAGAATGTTGCCCCCTGCAATTTCCCCCTACCTCCCTCATTTCCCCGTGTCTTAGCCCCTGCGCCAGATTTGTCTCTGTGCCATTTTAATTACAGCAAGGCAATCTTTATGGTGGTATTCTGCGAGAACACCAATCTGCAGAAAAGGTGATAAGTAGAACTGCCACCCAGCTTTGGTATCAGTAATAAACAGACACTTAATTGAATAATTTGACCCAAGTGGCTGATCCTCCGAAATAGCATGTTGAAAAAATTATTTGGAATATTAAGACAGTTGAAATGTTTTGCATGACGCCTGCAGTACAAAAACATCAGTCTCTTTGGCTGGTTGCCCGCGACTCTCCAATGTGGGCTATGGTAGGGTGTTGAGGAAGGAGATAAGTAAGCTGCTGGTATCCTGGAAGGGTTGAGACATGTGAGGGAGATGGAGGAGCAGTGTGCCTCCCTACCTACTGAATCTGGTTCTGGGTCCAGCAACAGCCTCATGGAACTGCCCCCAGCCAGGTTCTCTCCTCTCCTCCTCCGCAGCGTCTTAAAGACAATGTCTCCCAGTCGCTTCCTGTTTAAGGATAGCGGTTACAGAATGATGACACAGATTCAACACTGCAGCAGGTTTGTACAAGGCTGTCTTCCCGATAAAAAAAGAAAAACCTCTACAGTTCAACGCTGATTTGACTGGTAGCATCATTTTGCTGGGAGACTATTTACAGATGCAGCAGAGTTATCAATCGAATAGACACACAATCCGGGTCCAATGTCACTTCTACTCATTATGGTAATAGTTAATACATGCAAATGAAAACATTCCGGCAATTTGATTTCTTTGAAGATAGTTTGCATATTGTCTTGGCCATAATGATGGAACACTTTCTCTCCCTCAGCTTCAATTTATGCAAGGCTAGTTAGTTCATTTTTATCAGGTCCCAGTTCATTTCTAGGGCTACTGGAATGAGTTCTCCTCCTCACTATTTAACTCATTAGGATTCAGGTACCATAAGCAGATTTTTCACGCTATTGGTGTTTTTCTTAATTAAGAAACAAATGAATTCTCTCCAGCAAAATAGATGGAACAACGGGATAGGGTGCCAGGGGCCAGATGCAGCGCGGCTTAATTAGAAGTCACTCTATTGTCTGAGGTTTTTTAATGAACCTCCAATCTAAATGGATATCAAAAAAGCTTCTAGCAGAAAAAAAATACCATCCATTTAAAATAATACGAAAATAAAAGATAATGAAAGAGAAGATATGTACTGGCAGCACCGGGCTCACACCTACAGTTCAGAGAACATGGTGCACTTGTCACCTCTGGATGAGGCCTGTTTAAATGTCTCGATCCCTCCGCTCCTCTTTGCTCTGTTCTGCTCCACAGCCCCTCCAGCTATGTCAAGTATTGTGCCAAGCCTACACAGCAACACCTGTTTCAACTTCTCATCAAAGGTATAGGTTCCATTAGCCTGTGGATAGTTATCAACTAACTACTTCTGAAAGAGTTGCAGCTGTCCATTTGTTCTCTTAGTAGAAACAATTTGGTTGGTGTTGATAATTAACATATTGGAATCATTTTTGATGCAGCAATATAACTTTCCAGTTAGATAGTTCAAGGTGTTACTCTATACATTTCAACATTTAGGAGTGATATTAATGATATTGCATTTTGATGTCACCTGAGATGAAACAACAATTAATGAGAACAAAATAAAAACTTCAGTTCCATTTTGATGCGTTTTTGAAAGAGAAGAATTTGTGTGAAGCAAAATCATTCAGGTCAGCTTGCTGATGCTGCCTGTGTAGGGTTGGGTGACTGAAGGCGATAGCATCGGGGCTGTTTTGACTGAAATAAAAACCATAGCATGCCCACATGTTCTGCCAACCCCATCAGTTCTTCTTCAGACGGCATGGCTTAGAAGCTCCCCGAGGACGGCCCAGTGCCCACTGATACGGGCCCAGGAACCGTCCATCTTGTCCAGGCCAAGTATCCCCGTGCCCAAGGGCTGTGCCATCAATGCCACGACTAGTGCCAGGACTGGATCCAACCCAGGCCCTGCAATCCATTTCAAAGGCTTTTTTATGGATCAGGTATGCAGTGTGATTTCCCTTTCCCTTTGTAATGCACCGTGTCAAAGGTGAGCTAGGCCGACTTTTAAGTCATATAGTCGTTTTTTCCTTTCATTTGGGTAGAGAACACATAATTGATTTCCGAGTTTGGAAGAGATTAGGTGGAATTAAAAACTGCCCTGAAATCAACTGGCATATATGGGTAAATTGATTCAGAAGAAGGTAGGTATCCTCCAGTATTGAAGCTTTTATCATTAAGAAGGTAGTCATTAATCTGAAGTTAAACAAGTGTTTCAAGAGCTTCTCTGACCAATAGAATCCCCAGGGGAGTTTGTGTGCTGTGAACTAACTTCTCCAATACTAGAGGATCACATTCACACTGGAGGATTATTTAAGACAACACCCTTTTAAACATTGTATTTCTATTACTTTCATAATGAGTTCAAAAATATGTCTAAAAACCTGTTTACTGCAGCATGCATCCATGCATAGAGTTTACAGAAATGGTGTTGTTTCTATGTTAATTATTTGCATATTAATTACAGGATAGAGTTCAGACAGTACAAACTGATCTGTTTAAGGAAGTTACTTCCTCCCTTATTAAAAAGTCATGTTTTAAACACCTCTACTTATCCTCAAAATTACCATAATCCCTGCAATGCTCACCCATGTGCTTTCTCTCTTTTATTTACAGCATTACTTGTTTATTTATATCTCTGCATGAGATTAGAAAAGCAGATTATAGTGCAGACACATGAATAGCCATCAAATAATGTAAGTCTCTCACTGATCTCTCTCTCTGTCTGTCTGTCGGTGGAGTAGCAGAACAATACATGTTGCTCCATCTGCTCTACATAGTTTGACAGCAATGACACACAATCCTCCGGGACAGACAGACACACAGCAGGTAAACATACCAATGTAATATACGGCAGTACATTACCACTGTCTTGTCCTCTAATGCTACAACATTAGCTTTGATCCCAAGTACTACGTGTTAGAGAAACCATCAGTTCAATGCAATGACATCAGTAACCTAGTTGCATAAGCCTAGTGATAGTATACCAAGGCAGGCACAGTCTGCTTGACAGCTCAAAATAAAATAGGTGGCACGGAAGTATAAATGAATTATATGGGTTATTAAAATGAGGTGAATATGTAAACTAACTGTGAACACTGGACATGTCAAATGCATGATGACCTCAGCTTACTCCACACAAACATTCACTCCAGTATGACACCTTCTCTTCCGACTGATTTACAAACACAATTTTGACAACTGAATTGTCACAAGCGTTCTGTCTAACGTTGAAACGAACGTCTCAAAGAGGAAGTCAGCTGACCAATTATTGGCAGGACAGAGAGGCCTGTCATAGCGATAATTCATGAAGAAAGGAAAAACTTAGCAAAAGAGTAACAGCACTGACTTTCATGCCAAAAAGTAAATAAACTGAGTTAAAAACACACCAAAGACAAAAACTGACATCAGCCACAGTTTTGACAAACAGTGAAAACTAAAAGTTAGTGTGGAGTGAGGCAGATTTTCCTGTGGCTGCATGGATCTTGGGGTGGATGGTTGGTTGCCTAATTATTTATCCTACTGGCTTTATGGCTCTCATTAATTTCCCCTCTCTTTACCTTCCATTGAAAGTCTGAAGTCAACCTGCATCTGGTGCAGATAACGACCATGCGGCCGGGGTCTACGCAGTCTCCTCCCCTCCCCTCTCCCCACCTTCAGAAGAGAAAAGGAGTGCTCTTTCATAGAGACTCACAGGATAATGGTGTTAGAAATAGGCCAGGCATTTTCTGGCGCTCTTAAAAAAAAATAGGAAGGAGAAGCCAGCGGAATCTAGGAATTTGTTGAACTGCGTGTATCTCTTCATTCAGTGGAATCTACAGTGCCTTCTGAAAGAATTCATACCCCTTGACATATTCCACATTTTGTTGTGTTACAGCCTGAATTAAAAATGGATGAAATACTTTTTTTTTCTCAGCAATCTACACACAATACCCCATAATGACAAAGTGAAAACATGTTTCTAGAATTTTTTTGCAAATTTACTGAAAATGAAATACAGAAATATCTAATTTACATGTTAGAATTACCTTTGGCAGCGATTACAGGTTTGAGTCTTTCTAGGTAAGTCTCTAAGAGCTTTGCACACCTGGATTGTACAATATTTGTCAATTATTATTTTCAAAATTCTTCAAGCTCTGTTAAATTGGTTGTTTATCATTGCTATACAACCATTTTTAAGTGTTGCCATAGATTTTCAATCTGCCAGTGTCTGGTGGAAAGCAGACTGAACCAGGTTTTCCTCTAGGATTTTTTATCCTGAAAAACTCTCCAGTCCTTAACGATTACAAGCATAACCATGACATGATGCAGTCACCACTATGATAAAAAATATGGAGAGTGGTGCTCAGTAATTTGTTGTATTGTGTAAGGGTTGGTGTGAGGTGTGACCCAGGTGCGGTGCAGGTTAGAGAGTAGGCAGTAGGCAGAGATGGTGAAATAAGGAACTTTACTGATGGCACCGAAGCCAGGATACAAAATAACGGACTTTACACGAAAAAGAAAGGCAGAGTAAATAAGACTCCAAAAAACAGGCAGACAACCAAAAATACGAAATACTAACCATGACTGAAATAATAAATAAACAGGGAGAACACTTACATTTACATTTTAGTCATTTAGCAGACGCTCTTATCCAGAGCGACTTACAGTTAGTGAGTGCATACTTTTTTCATACGTACCTGTCCATACGTCACGCAATCAGACACTGATTAGTACTGCTTGGCATAGTGAAACTAGCAGAGAAAACTGAGCAAGGGAACACAGGGAAGTGAGGGCATAAATACACAGGTAAATCAGATAGACACAGGTGACACCAATAGGAAGATGATTAGTTCGACTGTGAGTGAGGAGGTGCCTAAGGTAGTCGGAGGATGACACCTAGTGGGTTGCTGCGACACCCTCCTGTAACAGTGACCCCCCCCAGCCATTCACCTCGGCGACGGAATGTTGTTATCAGCCCTGGGTCCAGAATGTCCCTCCTGGTCACCCAGGACAGCTCCTCCGGCCCATAACCCTCCCAGTCCACCAGAAATTGGAGACCCCTCCCCACCCGCCGGCAGTCCAGGATCCGGTCCACAGTAAAAGCCGGCTGCCTTCCGACGAGGCGCAGCGGGGGAACAGGACGAGGAGGGGGAGCCAGGGGACAGGTGGCGACAGGCTTGAGGAGGGACACAAGGAATGTGGGATGCACCCGCATGGTGGGGGGAAGTTGCAGGCGGTAGGCCACTGGGTTGATTCGACGGACCACTCTGAATGGCCCGACGAACCGGGGGGACAGCTTCCTGGACTCCACGCGGAGGGGAAGTTCCCGCGTGGAGAGCCACACCCTCTGTCCCGGGCGAAAGACTGGGGCTGGGCGACGCCTGCGGTTGGCCTGATGTTGAGACCTGACCGAGGCCCGCTTAAGCACCGCCCGTACCTGCCTCCAGGTGTGGCGACAGCGACTGATGTGGGCCTGGACCGACGGGACCGCCGCCTCCTCTTGCTCTGGGAATAGGGGGGGTTGGTACCCGTATTGGCACTGGAAGGGGGACAGGCCGGTGGACGAGCAGAGAAGGGTGTTGTGGGCGTACTCCGCCCACGCCAGTCGTTGACTCCACGTAGCTGTGTTGCTGGAGGAGTAGCACCTCAGCACCCCCTCCAGATCCTGGTTGACAAACTCCGTATGCCCGTTCGACTGAGGATGGAAGCCGGAAGACAAGCTGACGGAGGCGCCGAGGCAGGTGGCGAACGCCTTCCAGAACCTGGAGGCGAACTGAGGGCCCCGATCCGACATCACCTTGGGGAAGGCCATGGACCCGGAAAACGTGCTGCACCAACAACTTAGCCGTCTCCCGGGCCGACGGGAGTTTGGGAAGGGTAATGAAGTGGGTAGCCTTCGAGAACCAGTCCACAACGACCAGGATGACTGTGTATCCATCAGAGGGGGGTAGGGCGGAAATGAAATCCAGTGAGATGTGGGACCAGGGGCACTTGGGGATAGGCAGGGGTCGGAGGAGCCCTGCCACGGGCTGACATGAGCTCTTCGTGAGCGCGCACACCGGGCAAGCAGCCATGAAGGCACGCGTATCCCCCTCAGCAGATGGCCACCAGAACCTCCTACGCAGGAACTCCAACGTCCTGGCGCCCCCCGGATGGCTGGTGAGGTCGGACGCGTGCGCCCACTGAAGCAGCCGTGAGCGCACAGCCTTGGGTACGTACATCCTCCCCGATGGACGTCCACCCGGATCGGGCTCCCACCGTAGCGCTGCTCTGACCAGCCTATCGATTCCCCACGAAACTGGGGCAGCAATCAGGGCGTTGGGGACAATGGGGTCGTCCCTATCCACCAGGTCCACAGGGTCGAACTGCCGGGAGAGCACGTCAGGCTTGGTGTTCTTCGACCCTGGACAGTATGAGATGGTGAACCGGAACCTGGTGAAGAACAATGCCCATCTGGCCTGGCGCGAGTTGCTTAGCCCCATGAATGTAGGCTAAGTTCTTGTGGTCAGTCCATACAACAAATGGATGGGCGGCCCCCTCTAGCCAATATCTCCACTCCCCCAGGGCGAGCTTGACCGCTAGCAGCTCACGGTTCCCCACGTCGTGGTTTACTTCCTCTCCTGCAACTGAGTTAGAAAGGATGCCTCTATCTTTGTAGTGACTGGGTGTATTGATACACCATCCAAAGTGTAATTAATAACTTCACCATTCTCAAAGGGATATTCAATGTCTGCTTTTTATATTTTTTACCCATCTACCAATAGGTGCCCTTCTTTGCGAGGCTTTGGAAAACCTCGCTGGTCTTTGTGGTTAAATCAGTGTTTGAAATTCACTGCTCGATTGAGGGACCTTACAGATAATTGTATGTGTGGGGTACATAGATGAGTCTTTCAAAAAATCTTCTTAAACACTATTATTGCACACAGAGTGAGTCAATGCAACTTATTATGTGACTTGTTAAGCAAATATTTTCTCCTGAACTTATTTAGGCTTGCCATAACAAAGGGGTTGAATACTTATTGACACAAGACATTTCAGCTTTTCTTTTATAAAAATTTGGAAAAACATCATTCCACTTTGCCAGAGACAAAAAAGCTCAATTTTATCCATTTTAAATTCAGGCTGTAACACAACAAAATGTGGAAAAAGTCAAGGTGTGAATACTTTCTGAATGCACTGTACAGCAAGCTTACTGTATCACACTGCAAAGACGTTGTAACAGAAAAATAACAAGTTGGAGAGATGGAGATGGAGAGAGGTAGGGTGAGATGGAGAGAGGTAGGGTGAGATGGAGAGAGGTAGGGTGAGATGGAGAGAGGTAGGGTGAGATGGAGAGAGGTAGGGTGAGATGGAGAGAGGTAGGGTGAGATGGAGAGTCATGGACATCATTGAACAGCTCAGTAGTCACACACACACAAACACATCTGAAAGAGTGTAGTACTAAGATCACACCCCAGCAGGGCTAGGGAGGTCTGGGCCAGCAGGGCTGTGATAGGGGCATCTGTCCTTCCCTCATGTCCCCAATCTGGAGCCCCGCTCTGCTCCTCTCTGCTCTGCTCCACCAGACTCACCTTAGGCCGACACGGACAACAAACCTGACCTGCATGCTATTCTTTTACAAACCACTAACTAAACAACCAATTGGAGGTGTTCCTCCGGCCGAGGAGCCAAGAAGCAAAGTGAATTGATAGAGATGCTTTCACCGCCTGGTCGGTCACACTTTCAAACCAGCAGAGACACAGTGGGAAAGAATTGCTGAAAAGCAAATACAGTCAGGGAGTAGGACTTCAAAAGGCAGTCAGACGGCACAGACAGTAGAACGCTGCATAATACACAACACACAGAAAAGGTTTAAAGAACTCTCAGTGATTGCTTTCAAGTTTGTCTTTACAGGGGAAGCTTGGCCATTCATTTCTCTCTTTTGCAATGCAAAGGAAAATAAATATTGCAGTCTTTGATGGCTCATGAATTTGTACAGTTCTCAGCATATCAGGCAGACATTTTATTTCTTGTGTTTTTCACTTCCATATATTAGGCCTTGGGCCTACTGACAGAGGTATCTGTCAAACGTGGAAAACTCCCAAATAGCCAAAAAATCCAAGACATTCAATTCAACAAATGTTTCACGTCATTGTGCACTGTTGCATGAGGCACTTCAACTGTCTTTTTGTCCTTCTCTATAAATATATACAATACCCAAAGTCAAATGTATATTAATATTACCAATTAATTTAATTGAAAATAAGTATTTTCACACTAGATTTGTCTCCTTCCACTGCCCTAGTTCTGTCCCCCAGTCCTGGGGCCATTGTCAGAGCCAAGAGGTCATGAGTCTGGCCAGTCAAGATAATACACACACACACACACACAGACCCTGATGAGATGAACTATCTGGGAGAAGAGGGCTACATCGTCTCTCTCACTGACTGACTGACTGACGGACTGAAGACAACAAGCTGGAGGTAGAACCGTTAACACTACCATCCCTAGCCGTACAGGTCACCTGGTTGGCTCCTCTGCCAATAGATGCAGACACTGATGGGACAAATGAAATGATGCCCATAGGGTTAATTGGAGAATAATTTGTCACAAATAGGATTTAAGTCCTATTACATTCAATAATATAAACAGGCTACATGTAACTTTGCCACCAATGGCCTAGGTTTTGCTGATCAAAAGCAGTGAAAAAGGATAAGATGCTGTTCTTCTTTAGTACAGTACATATTATGGTTGTTCCCTTCTGGGATCTGGGTGTATCATATAGTCCTGTAAGTTCTATTTGATTGATCAGAGAGCACAAATAGTTATTGACTCTTTTTACTACAGTACAGGGTCTGGAGACGTAGGCAGGTTATTATTGAGCTGGTCAATATACATCACTTCCCCCAAAGGATTACACTTCTTATCTGAAATGATATTCAATAAAGTATGACCCCAGATATACCAGCGGAGTCGAGTGCCTTTGGATCTGGCTTATACTGTAAAAAACACACTTTATTGGAATTAAGATCACAGTCAAGATTACCTGAGGAAACAGCAGTGGGATTTCTGTTTCTGCTCCCCTCCATCCACATCCTGCACGTTATTCTTTCACTCTTGGGAGCCGCTGTGTGTGTGTGTGTGTGTGTGTGTGTGTACCACTATAATGTGTGAAGGCTGTTGAGCATTGCTATACATTTCAGAGAAACGCCCCATTACATTCTCTGAGTATGTTTCTGGAACGGCACCCACCCCCCCCCCCCCCCCCCCCCCCCACACACACACACACACACACACACACACACACACACACACACACACACACACACACACACACACACACACACAAACGTACAGTATGCCCATTAGTTGTAGACAGGCAGGAGACAGAGTCACAGTGACATGGACAGTGGACAGAGAACAAAGAACAGTTACACACACCGCTGAGCTTCACTCAAGAGTGCTCTGTCTGCATGGTTAAAGCCCCGTCTAGGGAGTTGCCTCCGAAGTAGAGTTTGCTGCCTCCATAAATATATTTGTTTACCTAAAACCTCTTGCAAACTGCTTCCAGCGAACACTCGTTTTTACATTTTTTTCTTCCATAGATTTTTGTATTTTTATTTATTTTAGCTCTGCTAGCTTTTCCACTCAGGTGAATTTACATAGTGACTAAGCTGAGTGTGGTTAGACAGACAGACAGACAGACAGACAGAGAGCACTTGGACATGGGATCTGATGATGAGCATAGGGTGTATGCTATCACACAGACACTGTAAGTACATTCTAATTAGCGGATGTATGCAGGAAACCGTCCATATTGGAGGGGTATCAAAAAGCAATCAACGCTCCATCACTGATGAGCAGCCTGTGTGTGTGTGTGTGTGTGTGTGTGGATGGATGGAAAGATGTGCTGCTGCTGCTAGTGGTGGTGGTGCTGGACTCAGAGGCGAGATGGCTTTCAGAAACCTCCGTAGTGCCATGCAATCACAAGACATTATGCACAGATCTGAACTCGAAAGCCCCAGGATGAAAGAAAAAATCAAGGGAATTTTGTGAGTTGAGTTCATCACTCAAAAAAGAACTGATTATGATGAGCTCTCTTCTCTCCACTTCTTTTTTTCATGCAGATGTTGAGAGTGAGAAGTGCTGAAATTGACTTTCCAATGTTAAAATATGGGTAGGAAACCCACAATCAGCCAGAGAGAGAGCCATCAGATAATCACCATAATATAATAGAGATGAAACACAAATTCAACACAACAGTTTGGATAATTATTTGTGTACTGGACCCTTAATGGATAAAAAAAACAACTTCAAAATCAAATAAACTACAAAACTTGAGATAAAGAAATTACAGAGAAAATATATGTTTTGAAACATTTAGGATGAACAAAAGTCTGGCACTGGAGACTAATCAACAACTCACTGTGGTTCAACATTACTACTAATGTTTAAATCATTAACATCCCAACCACCCATTATCTGGGTAGTTATCCACCCCTCACCTAAATACAACCTATACATTCCTTATGACCAGTTGTAGCCCCAGGCTCTAAGCAGAGGCCAGGCATGGGCAGTGACACACACAAAGAGCATCCGTTAGCTAGCGACGTACCGAAAGGGACTCTGTATCAAAATCTTATCTTCAAAGGACTGGGCATGGGCCCAGGGGAGCAGTGCCACCGCCTCCACACAGACAGGCAGGCAGGCATGCACAGAGGGGGGATTTGGACCAAGCAGGAACCAGGCAGAGATCTCTCGGCCAGCGCCCAGAGCCCCAGACCTCCTCCAACTCGCCCGCGGTGTGGGGAGGCGGGGGTTGAACAGGCAGGGTTCCTGCACACGCGGCACAACATCAGTGAGCTGATCCCCAACCATCAATTGCCTGGCCATTTGCTTCCTGGCCCCGCCACGGCTGGCGGTTGGGATCTGAACTCAACTTAGACACAGAGTTTCCGCATTTCACAGATGGCTGGGAGAGGCTTTGCATTGAGGGGGGGAGCGGGGTAGCAGGGCCCATCGCCTGGGCCCAGAGCGGGGCAGATTTCACACCGTGGTAGAGTAGCGCTAAAGCAGGCCGATGTTAATCCACTCACTGAGGGGAAGGCCCAGGGCGATTCCGCTGCCCGACCGCCATCTCCCCCCAAAAAGCCATAAATGGTGCATTATACAACTGGGCCTCAGACACACTGCTGATATGCTGATAGGTGGCAGACAAAGACCAAAGCAACCACAGGAACTGGAGCCATAGAGGAGCACCATGCAGGTATGAATGAAAAAACGCAGTGGAACTGGCTTCGAGGTCCAGAGTGGAGTTTGAGGGCTATGCTCTACAGTACAATAAAATAACTAGTGTATCACAGTGAATACATTTCTAAAGTTACCAGAAGTGTTGAAGAGTCTTTGAACTTATGAAAGGCAATCACAGGAATGAAAGGAGAGTGAAACATATAAACATGGGGGATTTAAATAAATGACTAGGAAGAAGTCAGGGAAAGCAGTGTATTACGTAACGATAAGGCAGCTGCAGCTAAAGCCACAGAATGAGATGTTTTACATGAAACCAAGAACTGTATTTCAGATAAAACCAGCCACCCTGTTTAGACATGAAGCCAATTGGTTGGAATCACTTGTAGGGACATTGGAAAGATATGAGTTGAACTAAAATGTATCTGGTCAAAACGCTAACACAAAAACTTCAGTATATTGGTCTTCACCCAAATAACAACATTGACTGAAAAACATCTTTGATAAATAAAGTTCATTATTTTTCACTTTGCATAATGAGTTTTTTATCGTCACACTTTGCCAAGCATTGCTGAAGCAGATTCTGACTGAGGATTGAAGCATTGTAGCCGGATACCATAGGTCAAACACATAGGATATCATTATTACGTTAATTACAAATACCTTTTATTCTCCTGGAGGAGTCTTTGACAAGAAGGTTGTCATTTCAACCACTTCAAACAAACCCAGTGGTTGCTTTCCCTAATGATGGTCGGATGGACGGTTTCTATTGTCTGAACATCTCTTTGGGCTAATCCATGTTTTGTCAGGTTAGTGGTTGTAGTCAATAGAGGGGGAATGGGTTTTCAATGGAAGATGATTAAAAGAACTGATTCATAATAGTGCAGTTTGACTGCTATTATCATAACCACTTCATTCCAAGTGACACCCTGATGTTGAAAGCGTCCCCTAGACAAAGCTCCTGTTAAATGGAGATGGCCCAGCCTGGCTGACTGAAGAGACAGAGTGTACCGCATCACACAACACTGAATCATCATATCATCATGGTGCTCTTCATAATCATTTCCATAAGGCTGTGTGTGTGTGTGTGTGTGTGTCTCTGTCTGTCTGTCTGTCTGTCTGTCTGTCTGTCTGTCTGTCTGTCTGTCTGTGTGTCTGTGTGTCTGTCTGTCTGTGTGTGTGTGTGTGTGCGTGTGTGTCTATGCACACATGCGCAATATCACAATATCACATAAACATTGGCAGAGAGAGAGAGAGAGAGAGAGAGAGAGAGAGAGAGAGGGGGGGGGGGGGAGAGAGAGAGAGAGAGAGGGAGAGAGAGAGAGGGAGAAGGAGAAGGAGAGAAGCCCTTGACCTTTTTGTCCTTAAGATTTGCCTAGCTTCTCCTCACTCCAATCTAGTGAGTGAAATCATCTGATCCTAAACTAACTGTCAACTGCTTGTGATGGTGGCAAAGCCAGAGACATCAATCAATCAGTTTCTTCTACTTTTTTCCCCGTTTTGCTCAAGCTTATCATCTGAGCCAGTTGTTATCCTGTTTCAGAAGCTTAAGAAACGTCATTATGGTCAAATGTGTCTCTTTGGAGAATCACAGACACATGCTTCACACAGAGAGACCACGGTCTGCTCTGGGCTCTAGGTCTGTGTAGACCAGCAGGTTACAACCACTAAAGCATCACCACCATTTTATCAAGGGGATGGATGTTAATACCAGCCTTTTATAGAGACAGAATCAATAGTTTTCAGTTAGACTAAACTGGGACTCTAACTCCAACATCATGTCTTGAACGAGAGGATGCTTTTAGCTTTTAGCCAAGCTATCTGTGGTTTGGGCCTGGGGAATGCCTGATTGGTCTAACCTTTGATTTTAAAAACCACATCTGATATAATAAGGCAAAGCATTTTGCTCAGCCAAAGCTACTCGGTCACTGTCACCAAACCAGTCTTTAGCCATTACCAGATTAGAATTGTTTGAGATGAGATCCACTGCTGCCTAACAAAATTGCCTGATTCTGAAAGGCTGGTAGGCCTTTCACCATCTCAGTTCATAGCTATTTATTTTACATAGTTCAAACTGCTAGGGACTAATTACAGAACAGGATAAATAACACTTTGCAACCTGTCACTCTTATCATCACAGCCAGCCTTTCAGACACACTTCTTCCTCCAATCTGATTTGCATAATCTTGTTTAAAACATAATCGATCAACATCCACCAGTGTCAATTGGCATATCATTCCATTATGGATATTTGTGTGCATCCAGGCTAATCATATGCAGATATGCCCTCTGATCAGGGGAATGTAAACTGGGCTGTCAACAGCCGTACACGCTTTGCTGCCACGCTATGCTGCGAATCAAAACAGAGCCTCTTTAAAGTATTAACATGTTTTGAAGTTTGTTTTATATTTTCAGCACATTTGACATAAATTGTTTATCAATTTACAAAGCTTTGTCATTAGTGATTTTCCAGTGAACCGTTAGCAGTGCTGTGTGTTTTGTGCTGTTGGGCCCAGAGAAAATTCTGATGTACAAATTGAACTGAAAGGCTTGCTACTTAATCTGCTGTAGCATCCTATCCCTTAACTACGAAGCCTGCCGCGTTTTATCCTTAATGCCCAAGAAATGCAAAGTTCTATCTTTCACTGTTCTTGTCCTTCACAGCCTTGGCTAATTCCTGCCAAGCGAGAGACTTAAAACGTAACAGCTATTAGGACTTAATCTTCTGCCGTGCCAACTCACATCCTGGTCAAAAAATGATGTTGACTAAATCACCCCTTTTCAGTCACCTAATATGTCATGGAAAATAAAAACAAAGGACGTTGTTGCTTCCTGTGAGGGTAAAGTTGTAGAGTCACTGGTTGGGATGTTTGTTATTACATCATGTTCACAACTAATTTTTACATTCACAGCTGCTAGGCTGAGTCACTTCCTCTCTCCTCAAGGGCCTGGATTCAACCAAACCTACACTGCAGGACCGGCAGCCCAGAAAGAGAATGTGTAGTGATAATGCATGTGAAGACCCCGTAACTAATAGCACATTATTAACACAACATTTGCCCATTGAAACAAAACAGAACTCATTTTGATTTTAATTTAAACATTTTCTCCCCAAAACATTTATACACAGGAACTGTATTTCTCCACAGTGTCCCGCGAAACACATTCTGAATTCTAGAATACTAGTCCTTGAACATTCTGCTTTAGAATAGAACAGAGGAAGGCAAGTGTTAATCTTCTAAGCTGTTTAAAAACCCAAACAGAACCCATAATATCCATATTCATAATATAACATGTCGTCAGATGACAAAAATACAGTGGATTGCAAAAGTATTCACCCCCCTTGGCATTTTTCCTATTTTGTTGCCTTACAACCTGGAATTACAATAGATTTTTTTGGGATTTGTATCATTTGATTTACACAACATGCCTACCACTTTGAAGATGCAAAATATATTTTTGTGTGAAACAAACAAGAAATAAGACAAAAAAACAGAAAACTTGAGCGTGCATAACTATTCACCCTCCCAAAAGTCAATACTTTGTAGAGCCACCTTTTGCAGCAATTACAGCTACAAGTCTCTTGAGGTATGTCTCTATAAGCTTGGCACATCTAGCCACTGGAATTTTTGCCCTTTCTTCAAGGCAAAACTGCTCCAGCTCCTTCAAGTTGGATGGGTTCCGCTGGTGTACAGCAATCTTTAAGTCATACCACAGATTCTCAATTGGATTGAGGTCTGGGCTTTGACTAGGCTATTCCAAGACATTTAAATGTTTCCCCAAACCACTCGAGTGTTGCTTTAGCAGTATGCTTAGGGTCATTGTCCTGCTGGAAGGTGAACCTCTGTCCCAGTCTCAAATTTCTGGAAGACTGAAACAGGTTTCCCTCAAGAATTGCCCTGAAACAAGTTCTTTTTTTCATTTCACTTCACCAATTTGGACTATTTTGTGTATGTCCATTACATGAAATTCAAATAAAAATCAATTTAAATTACAGGTTGTAATGCAACAAAATAGAATAAACACCAAGGGGAATGAATACTTTTGCAAGGCACTGTAACTGCGATATTGGGGAGTAACCTCAGAAAAACCCTTAATTGAGCGATATCGCCATCCATCGCGGCGGATAGACGTGCAGCCATCACCAAGGTGAAAGGGAATGTACAAGTTAAATGAAAGAATTCATGATGTGTGGTGGCTCTTTTACTCCCTGGCTGTTTCCCCTCTTGGCAGGGGCCAAATAGAGAATGTTAAATGAGGCAATTGTGTCCCGAAGGCAAAAAGAGAGAGAGAAAAAAAATGTGTGCCTGTGTGCTCCTAGCCTGAGGACTATTCTCCTGCTGATGAGGTAGAGGCATGGTGTGCAACCCAAATGTATCCCCTATATACTGTAGTGCACTACTTTTGACCAGGTCTCTGGTCAAAAGCAGTGCACTATTTAGGGAATAGTGTACCAATTGGGCCGTAGTCATAAAGGGACCCAGCAGATCCCTACACCACCAGGCCAACTTCCTCTGGGACCAGACCCTAGTCCACCTCCCTGACACATCATGATGATGCACAGACCCACACATGATTATATTCATATCATATCAACATGCACATTACAAAGTCACATCCTGGAAAAACTGGCCATATTCATAATATACACAAAGACTTTATCGAAACAAACTAGCCTACCGCTATGTTATCTACAATACAGTTTTTTATGAACTGTGCACCAAGATAAATGTGGATGATATAGGGATATACCAAAATCGATCAATTTACTTATTATTCAATATGCCAAATAATATATTTGAATGTTTATAGTGTCATGATTAAGAGAAGTGTCAGGATGTGTATAGAGAAGGGTCTGTAAACATTCTATTGTGTGTCTGACTTGGCATCCTATTCCCTACATAGTGGGAAGGATGGCATTTCAGACACAGCCTATGTCTGTAGCAGTAGGAAACGTATCCCGCAGCAGCAGCAGTCCCCTACTGTCAGACAGCTATACAGACATACTCCGTGGTGACACGCTGACACTCAGATAATCAAAGCTTTGTTTGGGTCTTAAAAGGACGTACTTGAACAACAGCTGGACTAGAGGCCATAGCTATCCTATAATGGCCTTTGGAGAATGATCAATATTCAAATCTTAACATCTCTGTTGTGATTAGAATGCAGCCCTCTTTTTTTCTCCCCTCCCGAAACAACAAGAAAAAAAGCTTAAATGGATGATCTTAGAGTCTAAACTAGATTCCTAAGCAGTTTGCCACTCTCGGCAGCAAGATAAGATAAACTCTCTTTGACCTATGAGATGAAGTTGCCATGACGATCAGGGAGTCCACTTTCTCTATTGATGTTATGCTGATGTAACAACAAATGGAACCAGATCCGGCTCCTGATAGCGGTGATTAATTAATACACATATTGATCCGTACTAGCTAGAGACAAGGCTATTAACTCAAACGGCTGAAAGTCAATTGTTACCTGGGGCTCAAAAGGCATCATTGATATCAAATCTAAATAAACTGAGGAACAAATGATTAGGATTTGTTGGGGCACAATTACCTATTCTTCTATTTATATTTACAACAGCATGCAAATGAAAAGGGACCTAAAATAGAAATTCTTTGAAAGTGACTGAGCCATCTATGTAGCCAGCAGAGTAGCCCTAAAACTGTTCAACATTGTTGTGATCAGATCCTGAAAAACAACTTTAGGACAACGATCCATGTTGAATAATCCATTGACAACTATGAAAGAGCAGATAATGACTTGCTACAGTGAATAGTCACTGGAATAATGGTGGTGGAATTACAGGAAGCGGAAAACAAAGAGGAAACAGTGCCAGGAAATGACCTCCACCTTTTGAAACCAGCGACCCAGCGACCAATGCCCACATCTCACTGTGCTGTTCAAGCTGCACTGCAGCACCACTGTAACACACACACACACACACACACACACACACACACACACACACACACACTCACTCACACACTCACCAGCCATGCCAACTTCAGCTCAGCCACCACTTCAGCTGGCAGTGTTTTCAACAAAGGAAACACATATCCATCCACATTCTACATTCCGTTTCATAGTTAGTAATGTTATATCAGAAATGTGGCCTATAAAACTGCCGCTTAATGTCAATGTGACATACAATCGTAACAACAATACTTGAACGTATAAATGTTAAATAAAATAGCCAGAAATCATGTGAAGACTGGAGACAGCATGCTATTTGCATATATTGGGGGTGCAACATCAGTACTTGAGAAAGAGAGTGAAGGCGAACCGGGATCCTTCAGCTAAAACGACGAGGCAGCAACACAACACAAGCTGTTATTGGCAGGGAACAGATGTTTGAGGGAAAGTTGGCATTCAACAACCATTCTTCATATGACAGAAATCTATGAGGAGCACAAGAGAGGCAGCGTGATTGTCAGGCGAATGAAAAATAAACCCTTAAATATGAGAGGCTGGCATCCAAACACAGATATGATGATTTCCCCCCCGAAACATCAGACTGCTTGAGTTGGTTTACAAGTTGATTCAGCTGTGACAAAGAGGTCAGATAGAAGACAACACTTCTAGTAGGCAGATGACCTTTCATGACAGAGCACAAGCCTAAAGTTGACCACAATCACCAGTCTCACACACACTCACGTACCGAAAACACACACACTCAAACACATACACCTTACACACTCACACACACGTATGCATGCACAGACAAGCACACACACACACTCACTCATTCTCTCACACACACTTATGCATGCACAGACAAGCACACACACACACTCACTCATTCTCTCACACACACACACACACACATAATGTTGGCAACCAATTCAGTAAACACTCCCCTTATCCCATACAAACCACTGTAAGTTGCCTCTGATAAATACTGCTCAAAGATATAAATGTATAAATGTCACCTGATATGATCAACTGTATGCTGATGTAACATCAAGTCTTTCTAAGCAGTCAAAAAGATCTACACCCTTAAATATAATCTAGTAGTAATCCTTCTAGAATTAACATATACATACCCATCACAGTCTAGTGGCATTTCTGTGCTGGACTCAACTGAATGATTTAACAGCAGAGAGGAGCAGTCCTGTATCTGGTAAAGGGCTAGCTAACGCTACAACAGGAATTCATGAAGTCACAGGCAGCACCATGTACTGTAGTGAATACAACAGTTAGGCCAGGGAAGAGTACTAAGTCAATTTAATAAGCACATCTGACATCGGATGTCTTACGCACGGCCCTCTCAACACCCCTCCAATAGGATTCCTCCATAAACAACACTGGGGGAAGAGGCTCCCACATCATCTTGGCTCATCTACACGCCACCAAACTTTGGGAGCAATTTTACAGAAAAATTACTCTGAGGAAGCCGGTTTCCATTCAGCTCTGTTCATATCTCTGCCTTCCTATTAAGAATCAAAATGTACCCCTCAGTGGGAGGAGAGGTATGGACACACCACACCATAATACTAGGAGCCACAGAGAGGTAAGAGGGGGGAGGGAGGGAGCCTTGAAGGAATTCACACATCATATTCTCCTCTAATCACAATCCGCTGAGCATGAGCCATATTTCCATCATTTCAGTCAAATTTAGCTGACCTGCATTGGAGCGGCTAGCTAGCAATCTGGGCAATTTATTGGCATATTGGCACAGGGTGATAAGGCTAGAAACAACAGCAGCTAGCAGCTGGCCCACAGAGATGGGCTGATAACATTGATATGTGCTCCCATACAAAACACCTCCTTACTATCTCCTCTTTCTATCAAACTCTTATTACAATAAAAGTGTATGGGTTTTTATCCCTTTCTTGAGAGAGGAAGAGAGGAGAGGAGGGGGGATACAGGGACGACCTAGAAATATAGAAGAAAAAAATCAGATGTAACGTTTCAGAGGGAAAAAAACAAGGGAGAAATACATAATTTATCACAGTATTATCGGGATATCCAGGCAGCCTAATCAAGGAGCACTGAGTGACTATTTTTTGCCTTATCATCCAAAGTGGTGGAAATGGAGAGGGAATTATCAGCCGGCTGCAGATTGCTGGGTTGGAATTTTAATGGTAATAATCGGGTTTCTGATGGTATATCTTCCCTGCTTATCTTTTCCATTATCTGTCCTTATCTCCCCAGTCATCGGAGCAAATTAATGGTGCTCTTTCAGCTTCGCCTTTTTATCACCGCTCAGAGAGCACCCAAGGGGAAAGAATAAGCAAAATATTAAAATACTGCATAAATCACAATTTTAGATAACGGCCCAATGTATGCAGGATGGGGGGAAAACTGCGCCCAACAACCTTTTTGTCCTTTAGAATGACTGTCTGCACTGACTTTCTGTGCAGTGCCTGGTTCCTGGTCCTCCGGCCTTTCCTTAGCTCCTAGTTCCAGGGGTAGGAGGACACATCGAGGCTTCCCCTGACCTTTCTGTTTCTAACTAGGGCTCTAGTTCTTTCAACACTGTATCCTCACTACTCAACCCTCATTAACAACCTCTTACACATGACATAGTAATTCAGACACGCCTGGGTCACAGTGGATATGAGGACGCTCATATCAAGGCAGTATTCTCTTTGCCTCACAACAAAATTCAGAGGCATCCTCCTTGTGATTGGTTCTTACACAAGTGGGTTTAGCACATCATGCTAGGCTATAGTATACAGGTTTGTGCGTATTCCTCATAGATCAGCAGTGCTTTCTCTGCTCAAAAGAATCATGAATAGCAACACATGCATACCAATTACACTGTAATTATTCAGAGCAGCAAAATATAATTTATTTATTATTATTAAATTACAACAAACACAATCTCAATAGTTCGGTCTACATCAATAGGGTCTTGGAGCGTTTGCATTTTCTAAGTGTTCTTTGAAAATATATTTATAGGTACTGAAAAAAATATTCCGACTTTCAACTAAAATGCTAAAATGTCCGAAAATAGTCAAAATTGTTGAAGTGAAATAAAAAAAATAACTTGTTTCAAAAAATTCAAAAAACTAAATAACGGAAAAGTGGTGCTTGCATATGTATTCACCCCCTTTGTGATGAAGCCCGTAAATAAGATCTGGTGCAACCAATTACCTTCAGAAGTCACATAATTAGTTAAATAAAGTCCACCTGTGTGCAATCTAAGTGTCACATGATCTCAGTATATATACACCCGTTCTGAAAGGCCCCAGAGTCTGCAACACCACTAAGCAAGGGGCACCACCAAGCAAGTGACACCATGAAGACCAAGAAGCTCTCCAAACAAGTCAGGGACAGAGTTGTGGAGAGGTACAGATCAGAGTTGGGTTATAAAAAAATATCCGAAACTTTGAACATCCCACGGAGCACCATTAAATCCATTATTAAAAAATTGAAAGAATATGGCACCACCACAAACCTGCCAATAGAGGGCCGCCCACCAAAACTCACGGACCAGGCAAGGAGAGTATTAATCAGAGAGGCAACAAAGACACCAAAGATAACCCTAAAGGTGCTGCAAAGATTGGAGTATCTGTCCATAGGACCCCTTTAAGCCGTACACTCCACAGAGCTGGCCTTTATGGAAGACTGGCCAGAAAAAAAGCCATTGCTTAAAGAAAAAAATTAACAAACACGTTTGGTGTTCGCTAAAAGGCATGTGGGAGACTCCCCAAACATATGGAAGAAGGCACTCTGGTCAGATTAGACTTAAATTGAGCTTTATGGCCATCAAGGAAAACGCTATGTCGGGCGCAAACCCAACACCTCTCATCACCCCGAGAACAAAAAAAAAAAAAAAAAAAAAAAAAAACACCATCCCACAGTGAAGCATGGTGGTGGCAGCATCATGCTGTGGGGATGTTTTTCATCGGCAGGGACTGGGAAACTGGTCAGAATTGAAGGAATGATGGATGGTACTAAATACAGGGCAATTCTTGAGGGAATCCTGTTTCAGTCTTCCAGAGATTTGAGACTGGGACGGAGGTTCACCTTCCAGCAGGACAATGACCCTAAGCATACTGCTAAAGCAACACTTGAGTGGTTTAAGGGGAAACATTTATAAGTCTTGGAATGGCCTAGTCAAAGCCCAGACCTCAATCCAATTGAGAATCTGTGGCATGACTTAAAGATTGCTGTACACCAGCGGAACACATCCAACTTGAAGGAGCTGGAGCAGTTTTGCCTTGAAGAAAGGGCAAAAATCCCAGTGGCTAGATGTGCCAAGCTTATAGAGACATACCCCAAGAGACTTGCAGCTGTAATTGCTGCAAAAGGTGGCTCTACAAAGTATTGACTTTGGGGGGGTGAATAGTTATGCACGCTCAAGTTCTGTTTTTTTGTCTTATTTCTTGTTTGTTTCACAATAAAAAATATTTTGCATCTTCAAAGTGGTAGGCATGTTGTGTAAATCAAATGATACAAACCCCCAAAAAATTTATTTTAATTCCAGGTTGTAAGGCAACAAAATAGGAAAAATGCCAAGGGGGGTGAATACTTTCGCAAGCCACTGTATGTTCAGACTGTAAGTTCACAATACAAGCTGTGACGGTGAGTGACAAGCGGTTGAAGATCTTTTAGAAAATATAGACATGTGCAGTAATGTATTGCAATTTTGCTGATACTGCAAAAATAAAAAAACATAACTGTTGAAAAATCTTCATTGAATATATACGGATATTTTGTTGACAGCCATGTACAGTGCAATCAATTACTGACTAATCGTAACCCCTATTAAGTAAATTCCTCATGTAAAAATAGAATAATCATTTACACACACACACACACACACACACACACTCGCACACGTACACACACACACTGTATAAATAAAGTACCTATTTCTCCCTCTTACTGTTTCCACATTACCAATCACACTATTACTGGAATAGACATTTCATATATTGAAAAAAAACATATATTTTAGAGTTGTCTAAAATAACTTGAGAGTGGACAGTATTATTATTTTTTTCTCATCATGTCTATGAGTCAGACAACAATAAGACATCCCAAAGGAGCTTCCTCCTACCTGCTCTTTCAAATAAACGCAAGTCTGAGGACAAGGGTTTCCCAGTGAATCAGCCCAGCGTAAATGACATGGCCAATATAGAATAACCACATAGACAGTCATACAGCTAAATGACATGGCCAATATAGAATAACGACATTGACAGTCATACAGCTAAATGACATAGCAATATAGAATAACGACATTGACAGTCATACAGCTAAATGACATGGCCAATATAGAATAACGACATTGACAGTCATACAGCTAAATGACATGGCCAATATAGAATAACGACATTGACAGTCATACAGCTAATTGACATAGCAATATAGAATAACGACATTGACAGTCATACAGCTAAATGACATGGCCAATATAGAATAACGACATTGACAGTCATACAGCTAAATGACATAGCCAATATAGAATAACGACATTGACAGTCATACAGCTAAATGACATAGCCAATATAGAATAACGACATTGACAGTCATACAGCTAAATGACATAGCCAATATAGAATAACCACATAGACAGTCATACAGCTAAATGACATGGCCAATATAGAATAACGACATAGACAGTCATACAGCTAACTGACATGGCCAATATTGAATAACCACATATCGCTGTTTATACAGTAGGTGTTCCTTAACACCACAATCCACTACACTGCTTATAACAAGAAATGTATGATGAATACGATGAATCTTTGCCAATAGAAAATTAATAAAGGCACAATAAAAAGTCACCGTTGTTTTCAAGTCTCTAAAGAGAAGACCTCTAAAGAGCAGACCTAAAATGCAACGTTGTTATGACCACCGTGAGTATGACACACTTCCACTGGGAAGCCTGCTAGGCCATCCATTTCAATTCCACATTTGGAATTACATACACATTTCACAGTTTGTTTAAAATCACAGGAATTAAAATCCATATAGAGCAATTCTGTCTCATGTCACTTGGTATTTCACTCAAAGCGTTGGTATTTGAAGTGACTGAAATAACCCTTGAATTATCAGAGATCCAGAGCCACAATGCTTTGTTGAAATGGGGGATGAAGCACAGCAACAAGTACATGTAGTACTATCAAAAACACTGTCCATTGTATTTGACATATAACTTGTAGTTATTAACACTTTTCTGTATTTCTCAATGTATATAACCTGTCCAGTTATAATTGTGTATAACCAATTATATATTTATACAGTGACACAATCACAACCTATATCTGGGTTCATGCTATTGTTGTAAAGTTTTAATTTAGGTTTAATTTATTTATACAGAGAGTGTGTGTGTGTGTGTGTGTGTGTGTGTGTGTGTGTGTGTGTGTGTGTGTGTGTGTGTGTGTGTGTGTGTGTGTGTGTGTGTGTGTGTGAAGGGGGACATTACCCATTTGGTGTAGGCTATTCGGTACATCTGACATATTTCCTTCATTAATATTACTACATAATGGCTTTATTGGCTTAGGTTTAAGATATAATACTTCATTTGTTTCATTGGAAACAGAATTCCAAAAATACAGTTTGCAAAGGATATGTACTCTTTAGCTTTAGGTGTTTAATGTCTGTAGATCATATTTATTTTGACAACAATATTAGCACATTATAATATATCACAAGAATAAAAGATATCCTGATTTGCTTCACATAAATAATGTCAAATATTATAAAGTAACCTATCCACTTATTAGCAAACACCAAGCAAACTTTAAAATAACATAGTCTCGCTCCTATATTTGTAAACACATAATTTGAAAAATCAGAAGAGGGAACACCTTTCTCAGCAATAGCCTATGACAGAATATGATTGATCAAAACTATAACTAATTTATCAATGAACGAAACTACATCAACAGTATCAATTAAGTCTGGGATTGGCAATTGACATCGGTGCCGAAGTAACTAGTCCCTCACTAACCTAATTTAACTTCTCCAACAAGCTTTGGTAGATAACAGAAGGACAGCGAGGCTGAAAAACTTACGTTTAATTTGCCTGGGGTTGCTCTGCTTCCTTCGGGACATGCCTGCTCGGAGCTGGTCAGGAGATCCAGGTGTAGCACTGACTGATCGATAGGTTTTGGTTCATCCAAGCGCCGGTAGGGTTTGTGATGAAAATTGAGAAAGAAAGGGTGACGAATTATGGACACTTTTTTCACAGAGTATGTCGCTCTGTCTCTTTCCTTTCTCTTCCCCTGCTCTGCTCTATTTCTCTCTAGCTCTCTCTCTCTCTTTCACTCACTCTTTCTCAATGGCGTTCTCCGAGATGAGGCTGCACTGAGTTGCGATCCGCACGGACTGACTGGGGAGGTGAAAGCGTTTCGCGCTTTTGTTTGAAGATAAGGTTTGTGCCTCCACGGGTACCGTAGCCACCACTCTTAAACTTGACTTTTAGAGTGTGCTACCCAAGTAGTGATTTCTTAATTGTTAACTACTAGTGGAATGTCACATTTTGTGGGGTTAGCCAAATGATACTCAACACATTTTGAACCACCAATATTTGGCGCGGGTTTTGGATGGGCGTTTCAGTCCGCTCATTCTGATTCCCACCATGTCAAACTTGAAAAATGTCCGTTTTAGTTTTTAGATAAAATAATTAGACACTACTAGATTAGTATGAATATTTAAGTTATCTGAAGGATATTTTATTTGTTCATTTATGAAACCCAACTGATCATTTCATAGGCCTAGAGTAAACATAAACAGCTGTAAAATGTTGCACACACAGACAGAAGCTCTCCCTCTCTGCACACACACTCACACACACATGCTAGCCTTGTAATTACCAGACTGATTACCTCGGTGCTATCCGTGCAGCGAACTCTCATGTAAGCTCGCGAGATCAGGCGGCTTGCGAGGCTACACATGCACACCTTACTTTGTTCTGGACTCTGGCCAATCCTGACTATCAGAATATGACACCATAGAAGCTTCAAATCATTGCATTGTAGGAAAAGAAAAGTACATTTCATATTTGTTGGTTTATTAAAATTGCATAGTAGACCTACTTTACAATGTAAAATGCGTTGAATTCCAAATGTTCCCTCCGGTAATACTGCTGCTGCAGCCTACCACCTTGAGTACATTTTTGACATTTATTTTTTATCCCCTTTATTGTTATTACTCTGACTTTAAGTAGCATTTCTTAAACATTCACAGAAACTAGAAATCGACTTCTTCAATTATTCAGTTGAACTGTCAAGTAAGGTAAGCAAGTCACCTGTGAAATGACCCAATCCAGGACTTTGGAATGGGGGTCTGAGACTAGGCTATAATTGAAAGGGTTAACTAGTCAACTATGCTGCACCCTAAAGGGATACTTCAGGATTTTGGCAATGAAGCTCTTGATCTACTTCCCCAGAGTCAGATGAACTTATGGATACCATTTGTATGTCTTTGCATCCAGTATGCAGGAAGTTGGAGGTAGTTTCGCGAGCCAATGCTAACTAATGTTAGCGCAATGACTCCAACTTCCTCCATACTGGATGCAGAGACAAACAAATGGTATCCATATGTTCATCTGACTCTGGGGGAGTAGGTCAAGGGCTTCATTGCCAAAATCCCGATGTATCCCTTTAAGGATGGAAGCATTTATCTTCTTTATTTCAGTTGGCCCCTGCCGCTGCCTTCACTTTCCATATCCCAGTGACCAACATTGAACTTGCTTGCTCCTCTCCTGGTGACAGACAGTTCTTGTCATGTTCCAGGTTTAGCTAAAAGTGCAAGATACATGTTTCAAAATTGCCCTCTGAATGTAATTTCCTATAGTACTGTAAATTACACTGTATCAAATTACAAATTAGACTAAATCAAATCAAACTTTAAATGCACTTTAAATAAAGTTTGATTTGATTTAGTCCTATTCTTTCACTTAGATTTTTTGGGTTGAGATGGAGATGTGAATCCAACATATAATTGTTTATTTGTAGGCACAGATGGAACTATCCAAGCAAAAGATACATCTCCTTCAAATGTTGATATTTGGTTGCGTTGGCACACAATTCAATATCACTAATTATCATTACATTTTAAATCAACCAGAGCTTGAAATCCTAGGCCTATTGTATTGTCTATTTTTAGTGGAATTCTGGGTTGAATTCGAACAATAGCTATTGATGACTTTGAAAATGCTATATAGGCCTAATTAACATAATTGATGATCAATAAAGTATGGTCACATTTCATTTGCTCTATTAAACCTACCCTTTGGAATGACTTCGATAACAACAGTGAATCTACAGTATTTAGTTTTTAAGTGGAGATCTCTCAACAATCATTCTCACGATAGCACATTGGCAATAGTCAGTGACAAATATCATAGCTAAATTGGGCTTGGTTCAAACTTTGGATGGGAGATCAAAGGGTAGCTGTAGATTCTCCAGTAGGAGACGCTGCCAAGCCTAATATATATTTTTCTGATAGTGGATATAACGTTGCAATATCTGACATTGTTTTAAAGGTACAAATTCAACATATTTTATGCAAGGTTTGTCAATGTGGAAATGTGGTTACCATGATGACATAATCCTGTGGTTGAAATTTCACCCTCAAAACAACGTTGATGACTTTGTTCAAATCCAATGTATTTTCCACGTAGATTCCACATCACAATAGTTTCCAAATTACATTGAAACAACGTTGATTCAACCAGTTTGTGCCCAGTGGGATGTGACTTATAGTTATAGAAAAATATTTATGTAAACACGCCCTGCTACAAGCAGAAAACAAGTTATGGACGAAACAGAAATGTGACATACAGTATCTGTTTGATAGTAACCCTGAATGATGAATGTGTCAACTATCTTGTCATCTTTTTGGCTAACCACTTTGGAACATTCTAATCTTTAAGGGCATCTACAGTAATCTTTAAGAAAGAACAGGTTTAACCAAAGTATAGTGCCATCGTTTTCAGGAAGGTGTACCCATGGCGATAGGAGAGCAAGAGGCAGACTAAGGGCAAGGGCAGGGCAGCCAACTGAACTGAAGGCAAACAGTGAATCTGAGAAAAATGGCTTTAAAGTTTTTTTTTGTTCTCCAGCCAAATATATTGTAGGTAGATAAGTGATAATGCACTGATGTATTATCTTAGGGTTTTTGTTTTTCAATCACTTTGGCACATTTTTCAGATGTAAGTGTTATATTTGAAAAACTCTTAAGTACAAAACTCTAAACTGATAACACTTGTAATGCCCCCTATCTTATGTTCAGAACCTTTGATTGTGCATTTATTGGGGTTTCACACATCTGTCACCCCTGAGTCATTCATGCAAAATCAAAGTTTCTGTGAAATACCATGATGAGAAGATTTTGTTTAGTCACCAATACATCAGATAATGATAGGCTCACCATGTAGTCATTTGAAATACTATGTAATCCATAGCAAAAAAATACAAGATACACATTTCAAAACGTATTTTTGAAACGCTGAATAGAAAGAATAGCAGATGGTAAATATCATTTTCCATACAGTATTTGACATGATTTCTTTTAAATAATTTGAATCCAATGGCAGGTTGTGAGCATGTTGAGAAATATGTCAGTCTTACAGTTTCATTATCCTTATAAAGTATATATGTAGGATCAATCATCAGAAATAGGGGTATTGTAAAGCAGTTGGCTACTGTAAAAATGCAGCATGCAACATTGTACAAGATCACTTCCTGTTTTTTACGTGACTTGTCAACTGATACAGTATCGCCTGTCTCTCTGCTTGAAATTCATCAGCTCACAGTGTATCAATGAAATTCAGACAATGAGTGTAATATACTGTTTTATATAACTCAGGTATTTCAGCAGTGCATTGTACACTACACTATCATTCCAAATGGTAGCACGTATAGTGACTCTTTGTCCTATTGAAGCACACTGGCTGATGGAGAATGATGATGAAGTATTTAAAGCTACATCCATATATGATTTGGTTTTACCTTCCAACATAAATTCATGTCAAATTGATAGAAGGAAGGCCCAAACATTTTTCAAAAACTCCAGTCACCCTAGTCATTGACTGTTCTCTCTGCTACCGCACGGCAAGCGGTACCAGAATGCCAAGTCTAGGTCCAAAAGGCTCCTTAACAGCTTCTACCCCCAAGCCATAAGACTGCTGAACAATTAATCAAATGGCCACATGGACTATTTACATTGCAGTTTGATTAAGTGATAGTTAATTGTATTGTCAACAAATAACAAGAAAGTCATATCAAAAGTAAAGTGAATATTACATTTTAAAAAGCAGATACTTAGATTGAATATGTAAGCAAATTGAAAGAGTGATTTGGTGCAGGGAACAAGTGACTGTGAATTTGTTTGTTGTAATTAGTCAATTTAAAATGTACTTATAGTTTTAAAACATTAGCAATTTTGATGATCTGTTTAGATTTTTGTGCTGTAAGGTACCACATACCACAAAAACTGCACCAGTGAATGAAAAAAACGGTATTATGAAGGGCATATAACAGCTTCTGGAGAAGGTTGGGGAAGGGGTTAAGGTTCAAGGGTCTGGGTTGTTGAAAAACACAGGAGAAAATCAGCTCAGTCAACAACGGATTTTACATCTGAAATGTCATGTTTTTTATGTTACAGGCAGGTCTACTGTTTGACAAAAATTTAGTGCAGTGATGTAGTCACTCAACCTTGTAGCAGAGTCCAGTCCCTGGTGTCCCAAGCCCGAGTCCTGGATTAGAGTACTATAACTCTGTTTTGGTACAGGCCTAGTTACCATCTGTGATAGGTCCCCTGTAGCTCAGTTGGTAGAGCATGGCGCTTGCAACGCCAGGGTTGTGGGTTCGTTTCCCACGGGGGGCCAGTATGAAAAATGTATGCACTCACTAACTGTAAGTCGCTCTGGATAAGAGTGTCTGCTAAATGACTAAAATGTAATTTTTATACATATAAACCATGACCACTGATCTGACCTATGACCCCTAAAATGCTGATACTACACTCTGCCTTTGCATGACCTTAAACAATATTTGGGTAAAGCAAAAGCAAAGTGCACTATCTAAAATCTAAATGTGTTTATCCAACTTTCTTGGCTGTCTCATAGTGTTGTGAGATTGTGTCATAATCGGGATGGCTTGAATTCGGAGCCCGATAGAATACCAAGGCAAACCGCAGTAACTGCAGTCAAAACACAGTGGAACAAAGCCAGAGTGCAGTAACTTTCCTTCCTGCTGTTTGCCTTGGTTTTTACTTGGATTTTGTAGTTACTGCAAATTTGATACTCCATTTTCTCTGAAACGAAAGATAATTGAACCAGGACACTTTGTCACAAGATAAAACAGATACTAAATAGCCTGATTTCAGTCTTAACTCAATTTTGACCAAAGTGTAGTTACTGCTGTTTCATTTGCATGGTAGAGTAAATCTCTGATCTTGTCAATATTAGATTGTTTAAAACTTACTGTGAAGTAAAATCATAATAGTCATAATTGTACATTACAGATATATCATACTTTATATGTTTATACTTTACAAACATACATTTTCATTATGTAGTTATCAAAATCTATGGTAGAAAGAAAACAGTTTAAAATGTATAGGTTTACCAAAAGGTTAAGTGATTATCAATTAAGGGCAGTCGGATTAAGTCAAATGTATTTTAACAAATGAGAAGACAATCATATCAAAAGTAATTGAGCATTGCATTGTGAAAAGCAATTACTTTATATGAACATGTGTTGCAATGTGAAACATGTATTTCTAGATGAAACACTGATTAAGTTTGGTGAAAAGTGACTGTATGATTTTGTGTGTTGTACTTAGTCAATTGAAAATGTGCTAAGAGTTTTGAAAAGGGAAACTTTTGAAATGTACCAGTAAACTACCAGAATTTTGGTATCTTTCAAGGATTTTATGTAATCTATCACATCTAGTGGCCCTTTTGGGTACTTCAGATTATCACAGGATTGTGGCTTTATTTTACATTTAAGTCATTTAGCAGACACTCTTATCCAGAGCGATTTACAGGAGCAATTAGGGTTAAGTGCCTTGCTCGAGGGCACAATGGCAGATTTTTCACCTTGTTGGCTCGGGGATTCGAACGAGAGACCTTTCAGTTACTGGCCCAACACTCTTAACCTCTAGGCTACCTGCCGCCCTTATCACAGGTAAAATATATGAAATAATTCAATTATTTTAAAATAAAAAAATGTAATGACAAAGCTGTAAAACATTATCCTAAATATAAACCATACATTTAGTGAATACCATTGGTGTTTAATATGTAGCCTCCCTACTGTTATTTTATTTTACTTCTTCTCTTTTTTTCTCAACACTTTTTTGTTGTTGTTTTATTTTACTTTTTTATTTTAAAAAAATCCATTGTTGGTTAAGGGCTGTAAGTAAGCATTTCACGGTAATGTCTACCTACACCTGTTGTATTCGGCGGTGTGGCAAATAAAATTTGATTTGATTTGATATGAGGGTTGCATGTTTTGGGTGTCAAACTGGTGGCAGTTGTGAAAAAAGTCAATAGTTTGAAGAGTTGCAGAGTTAATTGAAAATAATGCCATTGTTGATTAGATGCTTTTTTTTTTTGATTTTCTCTTGAACCATATGGTCTATCTACTAGGAACTCACGGACAATATGGACACAGATATAATAAAATAATACTTTACATGAGTCATTTTTTAAAAAGTTATTAAAGTATAAATTACCAAAGTTACGATAGATTGCCGTAGACTTCCTGTTAATTACCAAAATTACTGAAGATTCCGGTAACTTTGGTAAATTACCGGTAGCTTTGCAACCCTAGTTTTGAAACAACTGCCATTTTGATGATCTGTTTTGAGTTTTGCATTAAGCGTTGTGAAAATGTACCACATACTTGTGAAAATTTCAACAAAGCGATTGAAACTGTAATACCTCTTATTATCACCATGTTATTTACAACACAACACAATAAAGTTATCATTTTGTATGTCAGGGTAAATTCAGCATGCCAGCGTTTTATTGTCTCATTCGACTGAAAACGTAATCTTCACTGAATACAATCAATTACATTTCACTGAAGGAATACATACTGTGAAGAAATTTGGTTGTCTTTTTAAAAACACCACAAATAAATATCCATGCAGCAAAAGGGTTTCCAGTGTGAACCAACCAAGCACCAAAATCAATAGTGATTTGTGGTATAGGAGATGCGAGCAACAGTATTGTGAGAGAAGGAGAGTCAAATTGCCAGCTGAAGATGAATCTAACGCCACTCCTAAATCCCCTGAGACTGAAGCTACAGTAGCGTTCGTGGTCTCTGCTGCTCTGCTCTTCCTAAGCCCTGGTGACTTGTTTGAAGACAGAGGGTTGACTGACTGACAGCTACAAATCTGTGAGAGACAGGCAGAGGAAGCTTTTTCACTGTCTGGACCAGATGGTTGTGATAATTAACATGATAGTGTTTCCATCGCTGGGGAAATCAATGACACAAGGTTGATCATATTAATAGGTGAAGGTATACAGTGTACAGAGACACAGTACAGTGCACTCATAATCTGATTACAGGGAGAGGGTTGATACGATGCAATGCTAAATCATTTGATTAGAACTGTCGAGTCACATTTGAGTATCGTCATTCACAATCACAGCACAGAAGGTGGTGTGTCAGGTGGGTGGGTTGCTTGCGTTCATTTTCTGAAAATTCAAACTATGTTTTAACTGTGCCTGAAAAGGAAAGTAGAGTATGACATATCTTCTGTTGGTTGCTGATGTGATAGTTAGGGGTTGGCCAGAGAAAGTGAAGTGTGCATGGGAGTGTGTGTGTGTGTTAGTGTGAGTGTGTGCGTAGATGCATTCATGCGTGAATGTGTGTGTGTGTGTGTGTGTGTGTGTACGCATGTGTAGGTAGTGGAGACAGCTGGAGGCTTGGGCAGTTTCAGTGCCAACCACGCCTGTCCTTCTGGCCTCAGATAAGAACACAATTACTTTTTTTGTGAAAATATCAGGTACGGTACCAAAGTTCAAGAGGTTATAGATTTATTATATTCATGTTTTCTCACAAATCCAAATGCCCTCTGAAATAACTCTGACAACTTATCTACGTGGCCAGTTGTGGTAAATTTTGTCACATCATACATTAACATTTTCTTAATCTTGTCATATAGCATCTTGGACACTACATTCTACTCTCAACAACAAGCACTATTGTCATTTAAAACCACACAATGAGGTATATGCCCTATTAATACATCCATTTTTGCAAGAGTCCATTTTCAACCGAAGGTAGGGTAGGTGCTGGTGGTGGTGGTTGTTGTGCCGGCTGAGTGCTCCCCCCAGCCAGTAGTTCCAGCAGCAGCGTGCAAACAGATGTCTGAGAGTGTGCCCACTCCACTGTCCCCACTGCCAACAGCACCTCGGGCCTTGGAGAAGTACACAACACAACAGCCAGATCTGTCTCTCTCTCTCTCTCCCCAGAGATACACCACTCCCTCCTTCCTCTGCTCTGCACCCACATCCAGGTACTGTCTGTTTACTAGGGAAGATACTCAACGACGGGGTCTTATGATTATCACTTGGTTAGTGACAACAAAACACAACAACAACATAAAAAAGATGGACTAAAACAATCTAAATGCCACACAACCCCAAAGCATTTTAAGATTAGGCTAAAATGGGGTTTAGGGAAGTGATGAAAGGAAAGAGAGGGGGCCAGATGAACACACTATGCCGCTCCCATCGGGAGTGATGTGTAAATCTGGAAATAAAACCTTGTTGTTGTTATAAAGGAGGAAAAGAGTGACATGGGACAGTGCTGTCCCTTAGCATTTTCTTATTGGTAATCTGGATGTCTTTTTAAATGGTCAAAAGTCGGAGATTGTGACATCATTTGGGATTTACATGACTTACATCCTTTTAAAGACTCTAATGTTTAAATGTAGAAATAATCATTAAAGTATCTTGTAGACCTAAAGTATCTTTACTTTGCAATAGTTATATTTTGGTGTAAAGAGAAGTCAATGTCATATGTTGTGTGGGGGAAATTGCAGAATGTAAAATACATAATCAAAATAGTTGAAATAGCTAGTCCCTATGATCTCCTGTCATTAGTATCTTGTGACAGACTGTTAACGTAAATGTTAATCATAGTAGCTAGCTAGCTAAGATGTGATTTGGTTCTAGGCTATGAGATTATCCTGATTTTATCCTCTGGTACAATTCAACAGGAGTTTGCCTCGGTCAGTGTTTTCACAATTATAGTGATTTCCCCCTTTCATTTACAGTGCCTTAAGAAAGTATTCACACCCCTTGACTCTTTCCACATTTTGTTGTGTTACAGCCTGAATTTAAATTTGATTAAATTTAGATTTTTTGGTCACTGGCCTACACACAATACCCCATAATGTCAAAGTGGAATTATGTTTTTTGAAAATGTTACAAATTAAATGAAAAGCTGAAATGTCTTGAGTCAATAAGTATTCAACCCCTTTGTTATGGCAAGCCTGAATAAGTTCAGGAGTACAAATTTGCTTAAAAAGTCACATAATAAGTTACATGGACTCACTCTGTGTGCAATAATAGTGTTTAACATGATTTTTGAGCGACTACCTCATCTCTGTACCCCACACATACAATTATCTGTAAGGTCCCTCAGTTGAGCAGTGAATTTCACACACAGATTCAATCACAAAGACCAGGGAGGTTTTACAATGCCTTGCAAAGAAGGGCACCTATTGGTAGATGGGTATAAATAAAAAAAGCAGACATTGAATATCCTTTTGGATGGTGTATCAATACACCCAGTCACTACAATGATACAGGCGTCCTTCCTAACTCAGTTGCCGGAGAGGAAGGAAACCGCCCAGGGATTTCACCATGAGGCCAATGGTGACTTTAAAACAGTTACAGAGTTTAATGGCTGTGATAGGAAAAAACTGAAGCTGGCTCAACAACAATGTAGTTACTCCACAATACTAACCTATTAGTCAGAGTGGAAAAAAAGGATGCATGTACAGAATAAAAATATTGCAAAACATGCATCCTGTTTGCAACAAGGCACTAAAGTAATATTTCCCAAAAAATTGGCAAAGCAATTAACCTTTAGTCCTGAATACAAGGTGTTATGTTTGAGGCAAATCCAATACAACACATTACTGAGTACCACTATTTATATTTTCAAGCATAGTGGTAGCTGCATTATGTTATGGGTATGCTTGTAATCGTTAAGGACTGGGGAGTTAATCAGGATAACAAATAAACGGAATGCAGCTAAGCACAGGCAAAATCCTAGAGGAAAACCTGGTTCAGTCTGCTTTCCAACATACACTGGGAGACAAATTCACCTTTCAGTAGGACAATAACCCAAAACACAAGGCCAAATCTACACTGGAGTTGCTTACCAAGAAGTCAGTGAATGTTCCTGAGTGGCCAAGTTCCACTTTTGATTTAAATCTACTTGAAAATCTGTGGCAAGACTTGAAAATGGCTGTCTAGCAATGATCAACTACCAACTTGACAGAGCTTGAAGAATTTTAAAAAGAATAATGTTCAAATATTGTACAATCCAGGTGTGCAAAGCTCTTAGAGACTTACCCAGAAAGACTCTGTAATCACTGCCAAAGGATCATGTATTGACTCAGGGGTGTGAATACTTATGTAAATGAGATATTTATAAATTGCATTTTCAATAGATTTGCAAGAATTTATAAAAACATGTTTTCACTTTGTCATTACGGGGTATTGTGTGTAGATGGGTGAGTCATTTTTATTTATTTAATAGATTTTGAATTCAGGCTGTAACACAACACAATGTGGAATAAGTCGAGGGGTATGAATATTTTCTGAAGGCACTGTATATCTATTCATACACAAAAAGCATATACTTACCCATTGCCTGTTTCCTTTAAAAGGGGTAGGGTACATGTTTTATTAATCAAAGTGTCATGCTGTTGTCTTGAAATAGTTTTGAAGGCTTTATTTTGGAAGAGGTATCCATTAGGATTAAACCTCATTCAATAACTTAAAGAGTCATATTTTGGGGTTTTGTCCTCACATTATAAAACCTTTAATTGTATCCATGTTGGACACACCACTATTCAGTAGCTCATGTACACAACATTCAGAGGTTTGTTTCAGGAGTGTGTCTTTATACAAATCCTATATCAGCATCAGAGGGAAACGCCATGCCAGGCTGCAATAGGGAAAACTATTGGCATAACATTTGGATGCTAAATGCATAGCTACTGTAGTGTCCCTACTCTCTATTCTGTCAGATTAATTCCCCGGAATTACAGCTGTATCCAATTGAGGCAACATCTTAACTGGAACTACTGCCAAGAAAATATACTGAATATTGAGTTGATCTATCTATCATTATTACATTATTTTCAATAAGTACTGTAACTCCTACACATGTGAAATGATTATTACTAATAATATACATCTTAAATGTTTTTATGTGTTTAATTTGTTTTTGAAACCTGTGCAATGGCAATAACAGAGCTGCTTCTAAAAACCAGAATGATGCCACTGTCAGTTGGTTGATTTTATAACAGTGTGTGTGCTAGTTTATTACATATGCAGAGGCACCAGTGCACAGCAAAATGGGAAAATGCATCAATATATTCAGGGAAAGGCAGAGCGTAGACAGCTCAGAAAATAAATCTACATCTGCCAGGCTCCATGCAAAATAGCCGAGCCATCCTTAATGGTGAAACCATAGATGAAAACAGATAAAAATATTAAATATTCAGACATTCCTTTCAGCCAGTATCAAAAGCGTCCAGATGTGTGGAAGCTGAAGTTGTTATCATCCAGCCAAACGACAGGCATTGAAAGAAATTCCTCTGAATTTTCAACCATATAAAAGTATTTTATAGGATGCAAATGAATGGTAATTTTTTACTATGGGGAAAAAAACATACCAATAAACCCTATCATTTTGGGACTAAAACTCCACAAACAGGAGACACTTTCAATTTGCTTTGCCTGTCTTCATACATTAGATGCCTGCGATTGCCGCGAAATTAATCCATTTAACAATCTGTGGCTTAAATTTTAAGGATTTCCTTCTTTTTTTTGGAATATCAATAACTTCCAATTGAAGAGAGGATTCTTTTGCAATTCAGGCATGTGCAGGCGATAACGGCAGAGTTGGCATGAAGAGAGGCAAAGATGGATTAATTATGCAGAGAACATGGAAATTCTGCTTATCATCGCTTAGCAAAGGAGCCCAGCTCACATAATCAGAATACAGGGATGAAAAAAAATAACAATGCAATGGCACCTTCCAGCCCATCATCTAACAAGTTAGATTTTTCCTGTAATTAAAAAGTAACATATGCAGACTATGAGTGGGTGTATATTAAATAATTGCATTGGGATATAAGGCTTGAGCTAAATAAAATAAAAAGAAAGAAGGGAAAAAAGTATACAAATCTGGTTTCACTGGGGTATACAGTAGTACCCCAGGGTTAGATGGAACTACTTAGCAGCCAAAAAACTTATCTCTTCACAGCAAACAAAGACCAGGCTGAGGAGAGAATACAGAAACGATATTTACTTGTAGTATAAACCGTTTTTGCAATATGCTTGTGTGCACTGAACAAATTAGAGTAGTAATGTCCATGGGCAGCCTTAGTAAATCCCCTGTGAGAATGTATGATACTGCCAGATATATAGCATTTTGTTTTCCCACTTAATTTAGCTTCAGATTTAACCATCAGAAAGACTAAAGGATATTTGAGTATATAGTACAGTTGTTGCATTTTAACTGCCAGTTTTGTGAACATTGCAACAGCTACTATTGCTTTGTTTATTCCCATTTCACCTCCTTATGACATGTATGAAAAAGTATATTCTGGTATATTAATTTGCTTCAAAGGCCCTGAAACTACAAGTTTACACAATACCTCTTGAAGGGGGAAGTGGTTGTTGTCCAGTTACTTTTTCCATGGTCCAAGTTATAACAAGAAATGACTCAATTATATCAACTGAAACAGTAAAGTAAGATATTTTGGTGACATTTTCTATGACCCACTATGTACAATGCATTACAGGTGCATTTCTTATGCTGAATGGCACACACATAGAGCCCTATAACCCTTGCATAGTGCCCTTCTGCTACAACACCTCAACAGTTCAATAGGCCCTTTCCAATCCATCAGATAAACTGTGCAGTACATTTTTATTAGTAAGTAACACATAGAAAACATTTAGAAAAGAAATCTAAGCATCATCAACAGTCTTCTTGTTAACAGAAATCACAATATTCTACACAACACAGAGATCTCTTCCCTACATGCAACCGTACTGTCCACATTCATAACAACATACCCCTCACTGGTTTCACTGATCAAAGAAACAATTGTAGTTTGTATGATCTCAGAAACAATACATGGGAATATGACAAACAACACTAACCAGCGGATAACCTATTGTAAAATAACCTTACATTAACACAAACACATAGATTTCAAAGAACAGCTAAATAAACAGGGAGGTCCTCATTTCTGGCTCATCTCAACCTTATGCCTGTCTGAGTCTCTACAGTCACAGAGAGAAGAAGCAGCCTACAACCTTTGAAGAATGGTAGATGATGTGTTATATTGTACTGTATTTCACCTCCCCTCCCTGACCTTGATACTTCCTGTTGACCTTATGGCTGTTAATCTTCCCCTTTCTCCTGAAACATCTCAGATCTGCTTTCTCTCCCCTTAAAAGCTTTCAGGTCCACTTGCAGATTCCAGCAGCAGCTTTTCAGAGAGTGCACCTGTTGCTTGGCTTTGGTCTTGATTTCGTTTTTTGATCAGGAGGCCCCTTTTCTTTGACAAAGAAGAAAAAGAAGAAGAGGACGAAGAAGAGGGAGAGAGAGAGAGAGAGAGACGAGAAGAAAAGATTCTTATCGAAATGCTCTCCACCGGACAATGAATTTTCTCCAACCATTTAAATGTATCTTGCAGAATGCTTGAGTGATTCATTACAGCAGATTCTGAAGTGTGACAAAGGGCCTCAGAAATGAGTGATGGTATCTTCTTCCTGATGTCATTTCCCTGATCCTCCTTATCCCCTGGCCTGTGTACCTCTATTAATTAGAAAGCAGGGATTTCCACTCATCAACTGATGGGTTTCATGCTCTGCTCTGTCACAAATCTCCTGCCCACACTATCTCTCTTACAAACCCATGGCCGCCTCAGCTCAGCCCCTGGAATGTATTTAGGTGGAGCTTCCATTCTAGCTGCTGCAAGACGGTGGGTGGGGGTAGCTTTGGCGATTCATAAATATTTATAAACCGATTAAGAAAGAATAATAATAGTTATAAGACAGTGGTTGGTTACCCTTGAACAGTGCTGATGGATCAGGTCCCCAGGAGGGGAAAGTGTTCAAACACATCAGCTACCTATTTACCTCATTTTGCTGCTCATCGTATATGCACCTGTCATATAAACTTTCTCCTCTCATTATGGAAGAGGTGAGAGAGAGTAACATGTTATTATGAACAGATATTTACTAATGTCAAAGAGGTGCTGCACTAGGTCCCTTTGTCAGGTAGGCTATTTTATTTTATAATGTAGTCTTATACTGTAAATATCTTGTAACATTACCTTTTATGTAAGATATTGTTGATTAGCCAAACACATTTGCACATCAGGCTTTAAATGCAAGGAAAATCGTCATTTGAAAGGAAAGTATGCCGAGTTCCCAACATCTCTTGGTATGGTTTTTGGGAGTTCTCCAAAAACTGCTGTTGTAAAAGTGTCATTATTTATTAACGCCATACCGCTAAAACTACCAATTTCACTTGTTGTCTTTATGACTGTGAGTGTGCTGGAGGGCCAAGACCTGCAATTAGCAGTTTTATGTGGGCGGCCATTCTAGACATCAAGCCTTGTTAGTGCCATGACTGTACTAAGAGTGGAGACGGGAATCGCTGGCCTAATTATGCCACCCTGCTTCACTAAATATGAAGACATTAACATTGATTAGTCTTTCTAATTAAGTTATGCTTTTTGATACCATTTATGGTTTTGCTTACGGCATTTATGGACATTTATTGGGTTTTCACTCCACTTCTTTTTGCAAGTGTTCAAAATGCTAAGGGATTTCCTACACATCTACACCAACAATATGTTTTGTGACAACAAATAAATAAGTTAGTTTTCAATGGAAGTGATTTATTAAATAATCATGGATAATTGTAAGATATTTTGTCTTGACATACCTACTACATGTACAGTGCCTTCACCCCTTGACTTTTTCACAATTTGTTGTGTTACAGCCTGAATTTAAAGATTTTTTGTCAGTGGCCTACACACAATAACCCATCATGTCAAAGTGGAATTATGTTTTTCTAAATTTGTACAAATTATTTAAAAATGAAAAGCTTGAGTCAATAAGTCTTGAGTCAATAAGTATTCAACCCCTTTGTTATGGCAAGCCTAAATAAGTTCAGGAATAAAAATGTGCTTAACAAGTCACATAATAAGTTGCATGGACTCAGTCTGTGTGCAATAATAGTGTTTAACATGATTTTTGAATGACTACCTCGTCTCTGTACCCCACACATACAATTATCTGTAAGGTGCCTCAGTCAAGCAGTGAATTTCAAACACAGATTCAATCACAAAGACCAGGGAGGTTGCCCAATGCCTCGCAAAGAAGGGCACCTATTGGTAGATATCCCTTTGAGCATGGTGAAGTTATTA
>NC_139990.1:58643067-58780567 GCF_964263955.1 Coregonus lavaretus | reverse complement strand
GTTCAGCAAAGAATGTGATGCAGTGGTGAGACTAACAGGTCGGTGCAGAAACTAGCTAGCCGGCATCTGTGGAATGGATTGACTTTGTGATTACTTCTGCATTGACATCAATAGAAAACATTTGACATCTGGCCCAGGGAGAAGGCATCAGACTGGAGCAACTTTGATTAAATGAAAAAAGAAAACTTCATCAAATTTTGCCCGATCACCTTGTTGGCCCAGTCTCCTCTTCTATCAGACAGGGGAGCTCTCTCAACACCTGTACATTTCTCTGGGCTGAAAATGAAAAGATGAGACACGCGGTTGATAAAAACAGTGGTGGTGGAATGAAACTCCGATCCTTTGGCTTTGATATAGAGTCACTGAGCAACAATTTGCTCGCAGGACAATTTTCTGCTCTTTGAATTTGAATGCTGTGCATGGCATGGCACACAGGGATATACAGGGCAGTGTCCACAGAAGTGTAGAAAATATGGGTGTACACTGAACTACACTGTTTCTGATGATGGCTGAAACGTCATGATTTTTAATATTGAGAGAGAGTAGTTTCCACCCTAATGTACACTGAACTAACATATTTTTTTAGGTATGTTGGGGGGAGAATAAATTGGTACAACAATTCAGTCAAGTCACACCCATCTTTCAATATATTAATGTATGTTTATTTGTGGAACAATAGACAACAATACACCACAAAACGGAAAAGCTATATTGGATACACTGGTAATACGCCTCTCAACCCCAACAAACAACACACCCACACAACACACACATACAACCCCCCCACCCCCCCTTCAATTTAGTGCATTTGTTTTGTTTTGGTCACAGTGAGGATAACACCTACCTCTTCCCAGTTAATGGCCTTTTTAATTCATGGCTCAAACCCATTTACAGAGCCAACCCTTTCACAATTTACCTTAATTTCTGATGTAATTTCCCCCATATAATTACTGTTCTCTTCCTCATAGTTATCTGTCCAATGTACCTGCAATGAAAATATAAGACCTTGACTCCACTTTCGCAGAATCAAAACACTATTTCATTTGATGTCATTGGCTGTCCAACAACATTGTTCGAGGGACGTAATTAGGAGAGATTTATCATTTTTATTTTGGGGATATTGCTAGGACATGTGGGACCTTTATGATAAGCAGGGTGGGGGGAACGTTTGAACACTGCTGCCATGGTTATGTGAATGGCTTTCAATACAATTAATGGCATAGGGAGATTGCAGTGTTGCCATGTTAAAACAGGAAACATATGTGGTTGTAGGCATGCAGGTAAGGAAGCAGTTGTTTCCTAAACATAGCACGCGCGCGCACGCACGCACGCACGCACGCACGCACGCACGCACGCACGCACGCACGCACGCACGCACGCACGCACGCACGCACGCACGCACGCACGCACGCACGCACGCACGCACGCACACACACACACACACACACACACACACACACACACACACACACACACACACACCAGAATAGAAATATGGATCTATTTAAACATTTGCTTACTGTGAGATCTCTCTCTCTCTCTCTCTCTCTCTCTCTCTCTCTCTCTCTCTCTCTCTCTCTCTCTCTCTCTCTCTCTCTCTCTCCCCTTTTCTTTCCCAGAAATTGTCAAGAGTTCTTGACCTTACAGTACTTTACATTAGAGTGGGTCTTGTTAGTTTTTGAAAGTACACAATTGATCGAATATTGCGGTATCTGTGTTGTTACCATGTAGAAAAGTATTCAATTCCACAACGGATTCTATTACAACACATTCACTTGAACCGTCTATATTCACAATAGTTTGAAATCCCCACTCTTACGTTACAATGGTATGTCCATGATGTAAAATGTAGGCATCACTACTGCTCGCCCAAGGAGTGAGAAATTAGTCTTGGGGAAAAACATATTTTCGTAGGTTATTGTTCTTGTTCCGAGCAGCGCCAGATTTTCTGTACACAACCTGCTATATGTTATGTTGTCAAAACTGAAGGTATCCCCGGCAAAGATAAATTAATTGCTATGAGGCAGGAGAATTTGTTTTCATGTTTCAGTCAGTATTGTTGTGTGCCAGAACGCAGGGGGACAGCTGTAGGGGATGGCTGGTCGACCCACAGCCTTCTGCCTCTACCATGGCTAGCTGCACAGAGCTTCACACAACCACTGACTGATTACACACACAGCCCTCAGGAAGACTGGTCACACACACATACAGTCTCCCAACAGAATATAAAGAACTTTCTAAGAGCACCAAAGACAACACAGCCGGTCTTCCAAGTGACTCTTTAGAATAACTTACATGAATATGCATTAATAAGCACATTAATAAATACATATTTCATTATTTATAAACATATATAAGCATTTATAATGGCTTGTTAATGAAAGTTACGATAAAGAGTAACCCAAAAATCTTCTGTATTCAATGTATGACAGAGGAATTATACAGTACTGTAGTATCATAGCACATACATTACAAATGTGAAATTTGAGAATCACACAGCAGGGAGAGTCTGAACTCATAATAAACAAACATGTTCCTTTAGATGCTTTAACAACTTGCAACAAGAAATAAGGTCAAGCCTGTTGTAAGTGATTCCTCCTCTTCTCAATCTGCTCCAGTACGTGCTCTCACTGTACGAGGAAGCAGACGAGGCTCAGTCAGGAGAGATGGAGTTAGATAGGGCAGTCGAGGTAGGAAGCGTTTTCACACCACCACAATTACAGAAATCATCATTACATTGCTCACTCTAACTCGAATACCGATAGAAGACCAAAAATTATGCGAAGGCTAGGAGGAGAAAGTGGCTCACTTCTGTTTGCTAAATTAATCGCTTCCTAAATGGCTCCGGGCCAGGCAAAGTTAACATTTGCAGTTTCAAAGGTTTTCAGTGCTTGCAATGAGCCATGAAATTACTGCATGCCGTCGAAAATGGCAGCTGATGAAAAGCCCAAGGACTGCAGCGGATCCCACAGGCAGAGAGAGAGAGGCTTGGAAGGGAAATCACAAACACAAAGTCTCAGTCATTTCTGATGTGCATCATGGATGGTGAAATTCACAACCAAAAACTTTAGAAAATACCCCAACATGAGATGAGAAGGCTAGTGAGACAGGCAGTGACAAGACAAGACAGATGACGAACAGCTGTTCCTGCTTCTCTCACCAGCTCCTCCGGTGACCAGCGTCCATTGTGGTTCTGGTAGGGGCAGGGGTGGGGCTTTAAGGACCATAATAATGAGTTTGAGATGTTCACCTGGAGCCAAAATGGCTGACCCAAATGAGGTTTGTTTGATTAAATGGCAGGGGTGACACTGCATGTCTCAGACGTCGTTAACAACAAAGTGATTATGGGTAGGAAGACATTTTGGCTCAGCGCTGAGCAGTCAAACAGAGCATGTGATGTGGTAATTCCCAACTCTGTGTTCATCCTTTTGAAGATATAAACATCCTTATCAAATCAACATTGTTGTATGTTATTTTTTTTATACATAATTTGTTGTGTTAGACATTCTTTCATCTTTGCTCTGAATTACATCAAATCCATCAGTCAATACTGCAAGTGGCTAGAATTTTATAGTGGCAGAAAACGGAGCCTGTTTGACATATGGATATGATATGGACATGTATGGATACAGAATAGGGTTTAACCTCCAGAGAAACATGTCTTTGAGAGATTAAAGCCAAACTGGAAAGGACCAAATCTAGCCTATATCATGTTATCCCCCAGTAAAGGCCTGGTACTCCTTTAACTAAAACTGGAACATCATCATAGAGAATGTCTTATCAAAATGTTAACATTATGTATTTTGTAAATAATTTCCAGTAAAACCCTAAAATATTCTCCAGTACGTTGGGTCGTTTGATTTCCCATTCCTCTGAACATGGCTAACACACCTTGGAGATTACCCATTCTCTAAAACTCCCACTGTGCTTTTGGCTGTCTGCTCTTGGTCCTGTCTGGGTACCACTGATAATTAAACATTACCCCCAAGATCAATCTGAGACTAATGTGGACTCTGGAATGCAAAGATGCTGACCCTCTTGAAAATGTTTGAGTGACCGCCTCTAGGATGTTATGGAGTAGGCCAGTATTGTATGGTTTCTAACCTGGCTATATCATGAAATCATACCTTGAGTTAATAGGACGTCCCACATTTGTTTGAGAGTTGTACATTATTGCCTTTGTAAGTCTCAAATTAAGAAGTTCATGGCTAAAATGTAAAACGTTCTCTTTGATATACAAGCACTTCTGCACCAATTTAACTAAAATGTTACCATGACCATGCCGGCCAAAACGTTAAATGAATGTGTAATTATTATTTGGCCTAAAATGGGGGAACCCTCTTTTTTTAAAGACATCACCTAATACTGCTAATAGAATTTAAAAAAATATGTTTATCTTGGTGTCCATGTATTAATGACATTTAAATATGTTATGCCTCTAACATAAAACATGAATACTCTATTGTTAGGTCAAATTTGGAGTGAGTGGGAAGTGTTGGATGTTTATAAATGAGAGCTTAATTAATTAAAGAATGCATTACATTTTAATGTGAATTGTTAACACGTCGGTGTAGACTCATTAATATGCGCCCCATGGGGATTCCAATGCTATAATTTCACCAGCAACCTGCAGGCAGCTCGCTCAGTGGCTCTGTGGCTATTTCATGGTCCCACAGATTGACGGATGACAAAGTAATTAATCCTATGGAGAAATTAACCAACTATTTAGCCTGTGTGTGCAAGGAGGAAATGAAGAGTCAAGACCAGCCTTTTGAGTGTGTTACATGAAAGGTGTGTAATATAACATTTAAAATAGTTGCATTAATTTAGTTGAGAGTGAAGTGTATGTGGCCCTCAAGACTATCAATTGTCATTCCTTCTGCTTCAGGTCAGGGCATACAGTATGTGTGTTTACATTTACGTCATTTAGCAGACACTCTTATCCAGAGCAACTTACAGTTACTTTTATTTTTCATGCTGGCCCCCCGTGGGAATTGAACCCACAACCCTGGCGTTGCAAATGCCATGCTCTACCAACTGAGCTACATCCTTGCCAGCCATTCCCTCCCCTACCCTGGGCCAATTGTGCGCCGGGTCTGCCGGTCACGGCCGGCTACGACAGAGCCTGGATTCGAACCAGGATCTCTAGTGGCACAGCTAGCACTGCGATGCAGTGCCTTAGAACACTGCGCCACTCGGGAGGTTACTGTGTTCTTTATACAATGTTGTTTCTTCAGAGGGATATGCTTTTACTGAGATACCCTTGCACCCAAGCTCTAACTTCTCTGTTCCAGTGCTGTTATATTACATAATAACAGTGATTTGTAACATACAAAAGAGAATATATATTAACACACATCAAAAAAAACTTGTACATTCTTGTATCTATATTTTTTTTATATTTTGTGTAAGTATCATGTACTGTAAATACATATTTTTTTTCTCCAAAAGTAGGGGAAAAGACATGTAATGTGAAAATAGTCTAGCAGAGTGTAACAGTGGCATGTTGAGTGGCCAAAGGGCAACACAAGCCCCCGTGCCACTCGGGTAGTGTTGTTTAAGACTTCACTGAACTCAGTGGCTCTGAAGCTACCGTTCTCTCTCCTTTCTCCCCCTAATTACCATCGCCCCTCCACAACGTCCTGTCGCTCCATCTGTTGTCCCCTCAGACACAGACATAGATACTCGAATCACGTCTCATAACGTGTCTAGTACCATGGGAGAAGCCTACACAGCCACAGCCACAGCCACCACCGTGGCTCAGTAGCAGTAGTACAGCATGCCAAGCCTCACAGGGGGGTATCCACTTCCTTACCCTACTCTACAAACACTGTCCATGGGGCTGGGATAAGATATGATACGTTGAAATAGAGCCATGTTTTAATGTTACAGATCTCTCACAACGAGCAACAACATAAATGTTAACACCAAATGTGTGTTTGTGAACTACATGGCACATGTATAGAGGCCAGGCCGTCTATCTGAAGTCCACTTCAATCCTTCACTGAGACCTTTAGACATAACAGCCCAGTTCCAAAATGACATTGTAGGCTACATTTGTGAAGCCACCGATATCAGGGCATAAAACCCTGAAAAATGAAGATGACTTTCCTTGCATCACAAATAAATGTAGATGGCTGTCTACTAAGGAATTAGGGACCTTTGAATGAAGCCTGGGCCACACATATTTTTTCTCCAATTAAAATCTCCATTCAAACTTTCTGACTTGAGATATGTAGCTATATGTACAGTTGAAGTCGGAAGTTTACATACACTTAGGTTGGAGTCATTAAAACTCGTTTTTCAACCACTCTACAAATGTCTTGTTAACAAACTATTGTTTTGGCAAGTCGGTTAGGACATCTACTTTCTGCATGACTCAAATAATTTTTCCAACAATTGTTTACAGACAGATTATTTCACTTATAATTCACTGTATCACAATTCCAGTGGGTCAGATGTTTACATACAGTGGGGAGAACAAGTATTTGATACACTGCCGATTTTGCAGGTTTTCCTACTTACAAAGCATGTAGAGGTCTGTAATGTTTTATCATATGTACACTTCAAATGTGAGAGACGGAATCTAAAACAAAAATCCAGAAAATCACATTGTATGATTTTTAAGTAATTAATTTGCATTTTATTGCATGACATAAGTATTTGATCACCTACCAACCAGTAAGAATTCCGGCTCTCACAGACCTGTTAGTTTTTCTTTAAGAAGCCCTCCTGTTCTCCACTCATTACCTGTATTAACTGCACCTGTTTGAACTCGTTACCTGTATAAAAGACACCTTTCCACACACTCAATCAAACAGACTCCAACCTCTCCACAATGGCCAAGACCAGAGAGCTGTGTAAGGACATCCTTGTGGGGCATCAATGATCATGAGGAAGGTGAGGGATCAGCCCAGAACTACACGGCAGGACCTGGTCAATGACCTGAAGAGAGCTGGGACCACAGTCTCAAAGAAAACCATTAGTAACACACTACGCCGTCATGGATTAAAATCCTGCAGTGCACGCAAGGTCCCCCTGCTCAAGCCAGCGCATGTCCAGGCCCGTCTGAAGTTTGCCAATGACCATTTGGATGATCCAGAGGAGGAATGGGAGAAGGTCATGTGGTCTGATGAGACAAAAATAGAGCTTTTTGGTCTAAACTCCACTCACCGTGTTTGGAGGAAGAAGAAGGATGAGTACAACCCCAAGAACACCATCCCAACCGTGAAGCATTGAGGTGGAATAATCATTATTTGGGGATGCTTTTCTGCAAAGGGGACAGGACGACTGCACCGTATTGAGGGGAGGATGGATGGGGCCATGTATCAGGAGATCTTGGCCAACAACCTCCTTCCCTCAGTAAGAGCATTGAAGATGGGTCGTGGCTGGGTCTTCCAGCATGACAACGACCCGAAACACACAGCCAGGGCAACTAAGGAGTGGCTCCGTAAGAAGCATCTCAAGGTCCTGGAGTGGCCTAGCCAGTCTCCAGACCTGAACCCAATAGAAAATCTTTGGAGGGAGCTGAAAGTCTGTATTGCCCAGCGACAGCCCCGAAACCTGAAGGATCTGGAGAAGGTCTGTATGGAGGAGTGGGCCAAAATCCCTGCTGCAGTGTGTGCAAACCTGGTCAAGACCTACAGCAAATGTATGATCTCTGTAATTGCAAACAAAGGTTTCTGTACCAAATATTAAGTTCTGCTTTTCTGATGTATCAAATACTTATGTCATGCAATAAAATGCAAATTAATTACTTAAAAATCATACAATGTGATTTTCTGGATTTTCAGCAGTGTATCAAATACTTGTTCTCCCCACTGTATATTAAGTTGACTGTGCCTTTAAACAGCTTGGAAAATTCCTGAAAATTATGTCATGGCTTTAGAAGCTTCTGATAGGCTAATTGATATCATTTGAGTCAATTGGAGCTGTACATGTGGATGTATTTCAAGGCCTACCTTCAAACTCAGTGCCTCTTTGCTTGACATCATGGGAAAATCAAAAGAAATCAGCCAAGACCTCAGAAAAAAATGGTAGACCTCCACAAGTCTGGTTCATCCTTGGGAGCAATTTCCAAACGCCTGAAGGTACCATGTTCATCTGTCAAAGAATAGTACGCAAGTATAAACACCATGGGACCATGCAGCCGTCATACCGCTCAGGAAGGAGACGTGTTCTGTCTCCTAGAGATTAACGTACTTTGGTGCGAAAAGAGCAAATCAATCCCAGAACAACAGCAAAGGACCTTGTGAAGATGCTGGATGAAACAGATACAAAAGTATCTATATCCACAGTAAAACGAGTCCTATATCGACATAATCTGAAAGGCCACTCAGCAAGGAAGAAGCCACTGCTCCAAAACCGCCATAAAAAAGCCAGACTACGGTTTGCAAATGCACATGGGGACAAAGATCGTACTTTTTGGAGAAATGTCCTCTGGTCTGATGAAACAAAAATATAACTGTTTGGCCATAATGACCATCTTTATGTTTGGAGGAAAAAGGGGATGACTTGCAAGCCGAAGAACACCATCCCAACCGTGAAGCTCGGGGTGGCAGCATCATGCTGTGGGGGTGCTTTGCTGCAGGAGGGACTGGTGCATTTCACAAAATAGATGGCATCATGAGGATGGAAAATGATGTGGATATATTGAAGCAACATCTCAAGACATCAGTCAGGAAGTTAAAGCTTGGTCGCAAATGGGTCTTCCAAATGGACAATGACCCCAAGCATACTTACAAAGTTGTGGCAAAATGGCTTAAGGACAACAAAGTCAAGGTATTGGAGTGGCCATCACAAAGCACTGACCTCAATCTTATAGCAAATTTGTGGGCAGAACTGAAAAAGCATGTGCGAGCAAGGAGGCCTACAAACCTGACTCAGTTACACCAGCTCTGTCAGGAGGAATGGGCCAAAATTCACCCAACTTATTGTGGGAATCTTGTGGAAGGCTACCCGAAACGTTTGACCCAAGTTAAACAATTTAAAGGCAATGCTACCAAATACTAATTGAGTGTATGTAAACTTCTGACACACTGGAAATGTGATGAAAGAAATAAAAGCTGAAAGAAATCATTCTCTCTACTATTATTCTGAAATGTCACATTCTTAAAATAAAGTGGTGATCCTAACTGACCTAAGACAGGGAATTCTTACTAGGATTAAATGTCTGGAATTGTGAAAAACTGAGTTTAAATGTATTTGGCTATGGTGTATGTAAACTTCTGACTTCAACTGTAACTTGAAAATTAGCACATAATCATTCAATATGTTTATATCGCATAAAGGACTCAGAAAATTGCAATTAAAAAATCTACCAGATATTTCCAAAAGGCTTGCTGCATAGGACATTTCCCAGAGTACTCTAATCTAATATTTCACTCTCATATCCCTTTAGGAACCTTGATTTATTTGCCTTCGATGTAGGTATTTGATTCTGTGATTTTCACCTATAGGTTAAGGCACCTCCAGACTTTTTTTGGTTCATTCGTTCAAACAACTGTAATAAGTTTTGCAAGGTGACTTTTTTCCAGAAGTGCAACTTTTTGAGGCCGAAAGGCAGAACAAAAAACGTGTCATCTTGGCTGCGAGGCGCGAGGCGGCTGGGCTGAGGGGAACTCTCAGATGATGACAGCAGTCGTGAAAGGGCAGATAAACCCGTGTGGCTCTGCCTCTGAATGTAATGTTCATCTCATTCTGATCCGGCCGTCGATTCTAATCCCCTGTCTGTCTCACAGTCTCACAGTCTCCCCTCTCCAAACAGTTGATTTTCTGCACGTTGAAATCGCCTTATAGATGATCCAGGAGACGACGAGGGGAACGTGGCTGTTTGTCACAACACTTTGGTCTGTTCTTGGCATAGAGAATCATGATTGTTTTGCGCAGTATAACTGTGGAGTCAGTGTGACATGACCAGTGCTCATTACTTAAACAGTGGGGAGAACAAGTATTTGATACACTGCCGATTTTGCAGGTTTTCCTACTTACAAAGCATGTAGAGGTCTGTAATTTTTATCATATGTACACTTCAACTGTGAGAGACGGAATCTAAAACAAAAATCCAGAAAATCACATTTTATGATTTTAAAGTAATTAATTTGCATTTTATTGCATGACATAAGTATTTGATCACCTACCAACCAGTAAGAATTCCGGCTCTCACAGACCTGTTAGTTTTTCTTTAAGAAGCCCTCCTGTTCTCCACTCATTACCTGTATTAACTGCACCTGTTTGAACTCGTTACCTGTATAAAAGACACCTTTCCACACACTCAATCAAACAGACTCCAACCTCTCCACAATGGCCAAGACCAGAGAGCTGTGTAAGGACATCAGGGATAAAATTGTAGACCTGCACAAGGCTGGGATGGGCTACAGGACAATAGGCAAGCAGCTTGGTGAGAAGGCAACAACTGTTGGCGCAATTATTAGAAAATGGAAGAAGTTCAAGGTGACGGTCAATCACCCTCGGTCTGGGGCTCCATGCAAGATCTCACCTCGTAGGGCATCAATGATCATGAGGAAGGTGAGGGATCAGCCAAGAACTACACGGCAGGACCTGGTCAATGACCTGAAGAGAGCTGGGACCACAGTCTCAAAGAAAACCATTAGTAACACACTACGCCGTCATGGATTAAAATCCTGCAGCGCACGCAAGGTCCCCCTGCTCAAGCCAGCGCATGTCCAGGCCCGTCTGAAGTTTGCCAATGACCATCTGGATGATCCAGAGGAGGAATGGGAGAAGGTCATGTGGTCTGATGAGACAAAAATAGAGCTTTTTGGTCTAAACTCCACACGCCGTGTTTGGAGGAAGAAGAAGGATGAGTACAACCCCAAGAACACCATCCCAACTATGAAGCATGGAGGTGGAAACATCATTCTTTGGGGATGCTTTTCTGCAAAGGGGACAGGACGACTGCACCGTATTGAGGGGAGGATGGATGGGGCCATGTATCGCGAGATCTTGGCCAACAACCTCTTTCCCTCAGTAAGAGCATTGAAGATGGGTCGTGGCTGGGTCTTCCAGCATGACAATGACCCGAAACACACAGCCAGGGCAACTAAGGAGTGGCTCCGTAAGAAGCATCTCAAGGTCCTGGAGTGGCCTAGCCAGTCTCCAGACCTGAACCCTATAGAAAATCTTTGGAGGGAGCTGAAAGTCCGTATTGCCCAGCGACAGCCCCGAAACCTGAAGGATCTGGAGAAGGTCTGTATGGAGGAGTGGGCCAAAATCCCTGCTGCAGTGTGTGCAAACCTGGTCAAGACCTACAGGAAACGTATGATCTCTGTAATTGCAAACAAAGGTTTCTGTACCAAATATTAAGTTCTGCTTTTCTGATGTATCAAATACTTATGTCATGCAATAAAATGCAAATTAATTACTTAAAAATCATACAATGTGATTTTCTGAATTTTTGTTTTAGATTCCGTCTCTCACAGTTGAAGTGTACCTATGATAAGAATTACAGACCTCTACATGCTTGGTCAGTAGGAAAACCTGCAAAATCGGCAGTGTATCAAATACTTGTTCTCCCCACTGTATGTAGCTTTTGAGTTTATAAGGGAAAAACACTGAAGTCAGAAGAAAGTGTGTAAGCATACAGTACAATTAGGTTGAGAATCAACCAAAAGCGCATTATAGACAAGCACACTGCACCTGACTTCTTAAGGTCATTTACACTTGAGCTGACATCTGCAGCGTTTACCGTGAATGCGTTCTCTGACAACTCTTTTAACCATATGATGGCCAAAGTTATCCATAATACATTTATTAGCATAAAGACGTGTAGCACATGACAAAATCATTACATTCATTATTTTAGCCACTCCAAATTCTTATTGAATAAAAGTTAACTATGCCTTTCCTGTATCTCTATCTGATCAATGACATTCAGTATTAGCAGACCATTTCCCTTTTAAACATAATAGCCTATAGGAAAAATAACAGGACAGGGGTCGTAGTAACATCACCCATACACACACCATAGGGACACTCACCACCATGCTTATTAGAGTGTGTACAGGGCCCATAGGCCATACAATCCCCTTCAGATAGCTTGACATTTCCAATAGCTATGTCTCTGTGGCAGAGAGACGTTCAGATCAGAGCAGGGCCCTGTGTGGTGTCACGTCTATAGTCGTGTGGCAGTCTGCTGCATGTAGAGCTGAATGCTCCGAGTGCTAAATGAGATCCCAAAGGGAGAAGATGAGACCTGAGAGGGCATTATCTACCCTTGCTAATGAACAATTGTATAATTTCTATCAAAAGGCAGTCATAAGGCCTATCAAATTTATATCAAAAGGCAGTCTTACCATATCTTCTCTAAATACTGTCATGATAAAGGAACCGTTAAAAGAAGAAGAGGGTGATGGTGGGGGGTTGAAGCTGTCAAGAGGGGTGCTATGGTCAGGAGTGTGGGGAAAGGAAAGTCTTTCCTCTTTATCTACCATTTCCTGCTCTCCTTCCTGGCTACATTAAGTACAGACAATCACGCACGGCCATAAGAGATAAAACACGGATGACAAAATATCAACTTCCTGGCTACAAAACTCAAAGCCCTGTTATTAGAATATCAGCAGAGACAGTAATTAATTTTAACTTTAATTGCTTGTACTGTTCGTGTAGATTAGATCACAGGTCTGAGATGGGTTATTAAAACAACTGGGAAATGTTCAATGTAAAAAAGAAAAATTAATATGTTAATTTCTCCAGCCCTCCATCTTAACCTGCTTGTTGAGTGATGCAATTACATTTCTGCAGTACAGACGGGGTGATATGGTGCAGATGAGAAAGACACTGTATCGTTTTGTTGGAAGTGGAAAGGTTTCACTACATGCAGAAAGCGGGACTGAGACAGGAATCTCATTGATGATATCGTCGGCTCATTGGGATACTTTCCTTTTCCATTCCTTGTAATAATCTATGATACAGTATTTTTTTTTTTTTCTTTAACTCTTATTTTACCAGGTAAGTTGACTGAGAACACATTCTCATTTACAGCAACGACCTGGGGAATAGTTACAGGGGAGAGGAGGGGGGACGAATGAGCCAATTGGAAGCTGGGGATGATTAGGTGGCCATGATGGTATGAGGGCCAGATTGGGAATTTAGCCAGGACACCGATAAGTGCCATGGGATCTTTAGTGACTACAGAGAGTCAGGACACCCGTTTAACGTCCCATCCGACAGATGGCACCTTACACAGGGCAATGTCCCCAATTACTGCCCTGGGGCATTGGTATATTTTATTGGGACCAGAGGAAAGAGTGCCTCCTACTGGCCCTCCAACACCACTTCCAGCAGCATCTGGTCTCCCATCCAGGGACCGACCAGGACCAACCCTGCTTAGCTTCAGAGGCAGTAAGATGTCAATGCACACTCAATATGAGTTTTCTGCAGTATTCCACTGGCCAAGGCTGTATGGTGAGAAGACACTACAGCTTAGTTATCACCATGTGCATGCAGAAACAAATAAGACAATTAGACAAATCTAAAACAAATTGTCAGAGTACTAGGCCTACAGCTGACATCTTATTGCTTCAGATGATACTTGTTTTAAATGAATACCCATGCAGACTGATTCTGGGTATTAAAACAGAGCATTCAGTAACCAATCCCCATCTTTCACACCATGACGTACTGTATGTGTACAGTAAATTATTATTTTTATTAAATTAGATATGAGGATGATGAGGCCTTGATTTCTTTGCAGTAAATATACTCTAGCTAGAGCTGCAGTCATTCAGCCATGTGCCTTAAAGCCCATGCAGCACACAGCACACGCTAGGGCTAATAGCCATAATAGGCTAATAGGCTAATAGGCTAATAGGGCTAATAGGGCTAATAGGGCTAATAGGCTAATAGGGCTAATAGGCTAATAGGCTAATAGGGCTACTCTCAGTTGATTCAATGCACACTTTTCTTCATCAATCAAATACTATCAGACACCTATATGCAACAAATCTGCTGGGATGATATACTATTATATGGGCAGCAGACAGGGTATTTTCCGTGGGATTAGCTATTGAATAAAAAATGCATTGCCATATATGCCATTTCAAATTAAATGCACCAATTTTTGGGCCTATCTTTCCGCAGTCTAATTAATTTACATAAACTATAAATACATATTTAGTTCCTTCCTAGCACTGCACTGGTCTGCAGACTGCAGTGCACCAGCGTGCAATGCAGCTGGACTGGAGCTAGCCTTCATTATAAAATGGTGTTAGGAGTATGTGGGAACAGCTAATCTTCGAACCCCTGCCACACAATAAACAGAGTGACAGAGAGGAAGGATGTATGAGATAAGTCCAGTAATGAAAGTGGATGCCAAAAGAAGAGGACAGTATGTAATGAAGAGAGAGCATTGGGGAATGTTTAAAATAAGTTCAAGAACAGAGATAAAGCCAAGGATGATGTTATCGTCAGGATTGCAGAAAGCATTTCAGTAACAGAATGTTCCCAATCACTTAATCAGTACGACTCCACCCAGCACAGACTCTGTCTTCCATCATATGCTATTTCCCCCGCTCTAAACAGTCAATTTTCAGTGTGTGTGTTCGTGTTCGTGTGTGTGTGTGCATGTGTGTGTGGATGTTTGCGTGAAAGCCAAAGATGATACAGATAATAGTTGAATTTGATGGCACTAAGTTACTGAATCAAAAGACCTCTGATGTCACTTTCGCATTGGTTAATACAGAACTGTAGCTTTCCACCACAGCAGTGGCCTATTTCATCTAAATACATCTCTACTACCCCTAACAGTATCAACTGTCTAGAAACAGACAGAGGTTCCGTTTAATCTCAGTCTCCATCCATTATGCCAGAGCAACATCTCCATCACCCACAAGCTTATTTTCCTAAAGCTGCAAATGCTGTGTTCAAAGACTCTCTATCCCCTGTCCCACTGGCCCCAAAGGCAGCCAAACAGAATGAGGCCCCAGATCCACAGACAAAGACTGGCCTGCTGATCTGTTGCCTTGGAAGGCCCCCATATCCGTGCTCGGCAAACACTATCTCTGTGCTCATTTGTGAGGTCTTTAGTCGCTCATGAGTTTGTGATTAACAGTGTTTTGGTTCGATGGCAGCTCACCAGTTGTAGAAGTCGGAGCGGACAGCGGACCCCCTCTGAGAGAGGGGGAAGAATGGGGCACTAATGCATCGACCTCACATGTACCAAGACCTGACTCTGGGCCCAATGCTGGCGCATGGAGAGAGAGGATGCCCCTCAGGGGTACGTGCTCAGTCCCCTCCTGTACTCTCTGTTCACCCATGACTGCATGGCCAGGCACGATTCCAATCCAACACCATCATTAAGTTTGCCGACGACACAACAGTGGTAGGCCTGATCATCGACAACGATGAGACAGCCTATAGGGAGGAGGTCAGAGACCTGGCAGTGTGGTGCCAGGATAACAACCTCTCCCTCAACATGACCAAGACAAAGGAGATGATTGTGGACTACAGGAAAAAAAAGAGGACTGAGTACGCCCCCATTCTCATTGACGGGGCTGTAGTGGAACAGGTTGAGAGCTTCAAGTTCCTTGGTGTCCACATCACCAACAAACTATCATGGTCCAAACACACCAAGACAGTTGTGAAGAGAGCACGACAAAGCCTATTCCCCCTCAGGAGACTGAAAAGATTTGGCATGGGTCCTCAGATCCTCAAAAAATTCTACAGCTGCACCATCGAGAGCATCCTGACTGGTTGCATCACCGCCTGGTATTGCAACTGCTCGGCCTCCGACCGCAAAGCACTACAGAGGGTAGTGCGTACGGCCCAGTACATCACTGGGGCCAATCTTCCTGCCATCCAGGACCTCTATACCAGGCGGTGTCAGAGGAAGGCCCTCAAAATTGTAAAAGACTCCAGCCACCCTAGTCATAGACTGTTCTCTCTGCTACCGCACAGCAAGCGGTACCGGAGTGCCAAGTCTAGGTCCAAAAGACTTCTCAACAGCTTCTCTGCACCGGTACCCCCTTGTATATATAGCCTCCCTACTGTTATTTTATTTTACTTCTGCTCTTTTTTTCTCAACACTTTTTTGTTGTTGTTTTATTTTACTTTTTTTTTTTTTTAAATAAATGCATTGTTGGTTAAGGGCTGTAAGTAAGCATTTCACTGTAATGTCTACACCTGTTGTATTCGGCGCATGTGGCCAATACAATTTGATTTGATTTGATTCGATTTGATTTGAGAGAGAGAGCGAGAGCGAGAGCGAGAGAGAGAGAGAGAGAGAGGGGGGGGGGGAGAGAGAGAGGGGGAGAGAGAGAGAAAAAGAGAGAGGGGAGGAGAGGAGAGAGAGGGAGAGATAATGTGAGAGAGATAGAGAGGGAAGGGAGAGAGAGAGATAAAAAGCAAGAAAAAGTCAAGAGAGAGACTGGGAAAGGGTGAGAGAGACTGGTAGATATATAGATAGGACTGGCAGAGAGAGCGGCAGATACAGAGACACACAGCAAGCCTGTTGACTGTTGGCTGTACGTGGCTGATGGGGTTAGTGGCAGGCAGAGGCAGCCTGCTGAAAAACAGTGTGAGGGAAACCAGAGCAGGGTATGGTGTGGTGTGCTGTTGGACTGCTCCATAGAGCACTAAGCTCCTGGCACACCTTGGCAGGCCTGGAAGAAGCCTGGGAGAAGCCTGGGAGAAGCCTGGGAGAAGCCTGGGAGAAGCCTAGGAGAAGGGGCACATGGAGACAACCACCAACCAACCTGACTTCACCTCTGTCTATCTGTTCGTCCGTCTGTCCGTCCGGCCGTCCGTCCTATTTCATATAAAAAAGATTGTGCTTGCTAAACATATTGCAAACACATATTCCACCTCAATCCCTTCATTTTCTTTATAATGTTGAGACAATTTCCTTGCAGAAATACAACAGAATGGAGCCTCAACATGTTCAGGGGCTGGCAAAGTGGAACGTCTTCGCTCCTCTGTTTAAACAAAGGGTGAGATAAGATTTAAAGGAAATACTTAAGGTGAAGCCAGCTGGCTGCCCTCTCCCAAGCTGCAGCAGCCATGCATCACCCAGAGAGGGGACCAACCTCCAAAACCATCCAGTTTCCTGGTTGTACATTGGAATAACGATTTCTCTGGACTGGCAAATGGTTGGAGATAAATAAATTCATCCTCACATTCCCTCCCAGCTTATTCTCCTGAGATAAAGTCCCTAACCAAGCAAGCCTTAGAGAATGGGAGACGTCTTTGTTTTGGTGTTTCGCACCTGTCTATTGTTTTCTGCATGGGCCTCTGCATGTACTGTACTGTACTGTACTGTACTGTGTATTGTACTGTACTGTATTGTACTGTGTATTGTACTGTACTGTACTGTACTGTACTGTGTACTGTACTGTACTGTATTGTACTGTGTATTGTACTGTACTGTACTGTACTGTACTGTGTATTGTACTGTACTGTATTGTACTGTACTGTGTATTGTACTGTACTGTGTACTGTACAGTACTGTATTGTACTGTACTGTACTGTGTATTGTACTGTACTGTATTGTACTGTAACTTATAGCTACTCTAAAACCACTGCAATCACAGGTGCATTGTGTGTCACACGGAGGGTCAATCATCTGCCATTGTCCATTTCATTTACTATTTATGATGTACATTTATATTAGTTTAAAAAACTAATCATTGACTTTTTTTTCTGAATTATTCTGTTGTCTTTTTTATTTTCCCCTCTGTGCCATTCTAATTCCACGCAACTAACACTGAACAAAAATCTGTTAACTGTCAGAAAGCATTAAGAAAATAGAGCATTCTGCATATAAATGCATGATTACATTACATCAAAAGAATGTTTAACATTTTGTCACATCAACATTGTAATTAATGCAAAACATATTTGCACGAACAACGATTTTACAATGAAAATCATTATTCATAACACTGGGACAATCCAGCGTAGGTCTGGGACAATCCAGAGTAGTTCAGTGAGTGAAAAAAAATAATTAGCAGGAAGAAACAGATTGGACTAATGAGACGACCATTTGACTAGGATCCTTTACTTGACCTGCAGTGTTTCCTCGCCTCGGCCGTTCAAGTGAAAAGACACATTTATAATTATACTCTGCAATGCACCATGAAATTGTTATTGTGGAATACCTTTTTGAAAAACGCTATCAAACAATTACTTTAAAATGTTCCCTGCGGAGACTGTTGCATATGTATACTAAATAAAATGGGAAGTGGGAGCTAGCTGTCTGTGTATGTAGCCTGTCGCCTGGCCTGCCTGTTGACACTGCTGCTGCTGCTGCTTCAAATGGTGCTGTTCTCTTCATGCAGATGAGCTGTCTGTTCAGAGGGGGGATGCTGTGGCAAATAAAATAATACTCTGATAAAACTGAAACATTTTATGGCACAGTGATAATCATTGCAGGCATACGTGCCACTGATATGAGGCTGTTGCAGTTGGGGGAAGAGAGGAAATAATCCTTTTTGTTGGGCTTTAAAAAATGAATCTCAGTTGAATCACATCAAAAAATAAAAAAAACTCAAAAGACAGTTCCAAGATGAGCCAACTCCACGAGAAAATGACCTCCTCGTTTTGGTGATAAAGTTCTAGCCAAAATGATATCAGGCTGGGACGTGACTCATTAGAAATGTGTGTATGGCGTTGAGGCAGCTCTCCCTATCTGGCTGTGCCTGGCTTGCCGACTGATAAGAGGAAAATGCAAATGTACTGATAAGAACTGAATGCAAATATTCATGATATGATATTCCCTGGGAATTATGTGTGGATAAAACAAAGTGTATTATTTCGCCTGTATTCCCTTTTAGGTTTGCCAAAAAGCCTTTTTTTTTTTTGCTTTTTGAATTTGCATTTCTTCTAAATTGATTGGGCCTGCATATTATGTTAAGCTATTTGTTTGCCTAGGATGGTAATTAGTTACTGTAATTACAGCGATGACAGTTGCTAAATTGTTTTTAAAGCATTACAGTACGTCTGTGCCAGAAGATTGCAGTACTTATTTTAGGATTTAAGCATTTGCTGGAAAAACTCCCACTCCAAGGCCAAAGTGAAATTTGTTTGAACTACAAAGCAGCCATTTTCTAAGCAAAGACATTTTTTAAAATGTCTGTTAATTTGCACTAATTGCTGGGTTGACTGTGTTTCGCAGTTTCTTCACCGATCAGGGACATGTTACTGATAGGATGTCTAGAGGGATCAAAATGGCCTTGAAATAGTTTGAAATACATTTGTTTGTTAGCTTTGTGTGCTCATTTTAAGACCAACTTTTTATGTTTTCTGTCAACCAAGAAACAAATTGCTGTTGAAGGCATATTTGTAATTATGGTTCTCAGTGTAGCCTATGCACTTTCAAGTTTAGTAAACATGAATTAGTGTGGATGCTGACATTGGGTAATTTAGAAAGTGTTTCATGTACTCTGATTAAAGAACTAAATGTCAAAATCACATTGATCAGGAGTAGGAGAGCTGCTATGCTTATTTGTAGTGCAGCAAAACAGAACATATCCTTGTGCAATGTCACATAAACAACAGTCTGCCAAGTATTAGTGACTCATAATGATTACATTTTCACTGCTATTGAGGTTAGTTGTCAAATACAATGCCATACAGATAGTTTCGACTTGTCTTACAGTATGCATTATGTGATCTACCTATACGTTTTCATGTGGAGGGGCAGGGCATTGAAAACAAGTAAGTGTAAAAGGTGTGACATTAACAATCCTTGAACACACAATCTACTGGTTGTGGTCTACTATTTGTGAAAATGAGACATGAGTTGGTTACACTTCACAATGGTAGACCCCATTGGCACCGGTCCTTGTTAGATTCTCAGGCATTACACTACAGCTAAATGCGTCATTTGATTTACTATTAACATAATCAGACAACGTGCATGTTGACTCTCATATTCCTTATGAAATGCATTTCTCTTCCAAAATGTTTAGGATGGGAATAAACGTACCACTGAGGTCCCAAGAGCTCCTCTTGTATCTGTCTACTTCCTCTGTCTTCACAGCTGAGAGAAAAACATAATGTCATTTGTTTTTAGAATGTAAAAAGTGGTCATTTCTAATGAAGGCTTGAATGAATAGGAACAGTATTACTCTGGGTGGATGATTATGTGCATGCATATGCATTGGTTGTCCACAAAAGAGTTTGAAGGAAACGGTTACCTTAAATGTTTTGGTGGAATGAAGAGCGTGAGGAGTGGACAGTAATCTGGGGGACCAAGAACTTTAAGCTCCCACTTTCCTATTGTGAGATGTTTACTTGTAACTGCTGTATTACACACCTACACGTCTTAGCATGATTGATAAAGACATGTTTTGTTCTTGAAAATCCCAAATACAGTTATAAAAGAAAATATTAGTGAAAAGAAATCTTCTAATATATATTCAAACAAACTGAAGGCTTCTTCATTGAGTAAAACAAAAACAAAAAAACAAAAAAACAAAAAACAGAACTTCTTAGTGGAAGAGGAATGTGGCCTTGGTGTGAGGGGTGAATTCCCAGCCCACCTCTTCCTTAGCAAGCCTGCTCCCTGGCAGCCCCGAGCCCCCTCCCTGCTAACTGCCACAACCCCTCCCCACTAGATGTTCCAGCCCCCTCCCCACTAGATGATCCACCCCCCTCCCCGCTGGATGCTCCACCCCCTCCCCACTAGATGCTCCACCCCCTCCCACTAGATGCTCCAGCCAGCCCCCTCCCCTCTAGATGCTCCATCCCCCTCCCCACTAGATGCTCTGCCCCCCTCCCCACTAGATGCTCCAGCCAACCCCCTCCCCACTAGATGCTCCAGCCTACCCCCTCCCCACTAGATGCTCCAGCCTACCCCCTCCCCACTAGATGCTCCACCCCCCTCCCACTAGATGCTCCACCCCCCTCCCCACTAGATGCTCCATCTAACCAGCCCCCTCCCCTCTAGATGCTCCATCCCCCTCCCCACTAGATGCTCCACCCCCCTCCCACTAGATGCTCCAGCCAGCCCCCTCCCCTCTAGATGCTCCATCCCCCTCCCCACTAGATGCTCCATCCAACCAGCCCCCTCCCCTCTAGATGCTCCATCCCCCTCCCCACTAGATGCTCCACCCCCCTCCCACTAGATGCTCCAGCCAGCCCCCTCCCCTCTAGATGCTCCATCCCCCTCCCCACTAGATGCTCTGCCCCCCTCCCCACTAGATGCTCCAGCCAACCCCCTCCCCACTAGATGCTCCAGCCAACCCCCTCCCCACTAGATGCTCCAGCATACCCCCTCCCCACTAGATGCTCCACCCCCCTCCCACTAGATGCTCTACCCCCCTCCCCACTAGATGCTCCATCCAGCCAGCCCCCTCCCCTCTAGATGCTCCACCCCCCTCCCCACTAGATGCTCCACCCCCCTCCCCACTAGATGCTCCATCCAGTCAGTCTCCTCCCCACTAGATGCTCCACCCCCTCCCCACTAGATGCTCCATCCAGCCAGCCCACTCCCCACTAGATGCTCAAACCCCCTCCCCACTAGATACCTCAGCCCTCTCCCACTAGATATCCAGCCCCCTCCACATTGACCTGTATATAGCTTGCATTCTTCTTGCATTTCACTGTACTGTTTTACACTTGCTGTATCCTGTGCATGTGACAAACAAACGTTAAACTTGAAGAGATGGCCCAGCCTTTCCACATTAGATGCTTTACCCAGCCCCACACTAGATGCTTTATCCAAGCCTGCTCACCAGTCAGCCAGCCCCCTCCCCACTAGATGCTCCATCCAGCTGGCCCTTACCCTCCTTGTTAGATGCTCCCTCTAGTTACTGTCTTAATTAACACCTAGCTACTGCGGCTATAATAATAGAATCACTTTTCCTGTTTCTGGAAATCCCTTTGAAATTACACAGGATTAAGGAAAGTTGGTTGCTAAATTAGTGTGTACTGTACATCAGTCATTTAATTGCATCTGAGGCTATTAATTAATAAAGGTGCCTTCTTAATAGTTAATGTATAATTGCTATTAATTAACCAGCGGTCCTGATAAAGTGTCACCAAAATCAAACAAAAACAATTAGCATCCGGAGGTAAGTGTCTTTTAAAAGGCTCATAATGAAGACTGGAGGTAATATACAGTAGTAGTTAGAAAGATAATAAACCCAGTGTAGATTTTAATTTGGTGGGAGAAATAATAAACAGTTAACATCCATAAGGGAATTAACATTCATTAATTAGGGGGCTAAGCTCATTGTAACATAATACATATTGTTGAAGATCTGTCTCCTCCAGCAAAGTTGTATCAGTTCTATTAGAAGTGGATACATAGCTAGATATTGAATTTCAACGGTTGAAACTTTTTTTGATTATATCATTGTTGTATTTGATTGTATTACATATGATATCTATTTAATTGGATCCTATGATATTCTATTGGATTCTGTTGGATAATTCATACTATGAATAAATAATATCACCCCATGACTTAAAATACCGTTTTTTAATGATTTATAAATGACATAATAACCATACTTAACTGGCTATAAACTGGCTATAAACCCTTTACCATTAGGGTTGAAAAGGGTACCTTAATGTAAAGTGTTACAGGATCTTGTATAATGTTAAGGAATAAAGTGTATAAGGGTACCTTATTGTAAAGTGGTATGGAATCTAATTAGTGTTTTTGTCAGACATGGTTGCCTGGGCATGCTCACAGGCTTGCTCTTCTGTTCTCTTCTCTTCTCATCGTGTGGTAGAATACATTCCTAGACAAATGTAATCATCTCAAGAGCTCATGTTTGAGCAGTCTCCGTTTGCAGTGTCACATGGTATAAATACAACAGGTAATAACTTAGACCTCAGTGAACAGCCATGACTAATATTTAAATACACTGCGAGGAAACTAGCATCTTTCATGTTTGAGTTAATACCTCCCTAAAGCCTATTCACGGGAAATAACACCAAAACTATTTAGTTGTTAATCTTATCTGGTATAAATCTGTGGGCTAGTTAGGTTTTTGCTCTATAGATCTACGCATGAAGCCGTGTTCATACAGAATGAATGAGGTGGAAGGTTGAGAAACTACATGCATCTTGAACATGAAAAATTAAACAAACCAGACTATTATTTGCAGAGCAATATTACCATGAATACAAATGACACCACAACCTCAATTTTCTGCTCTGTGAGAGGAGTGGTGCAAACCGCCAGTTAAGTGTTATTCCACCGCAAGTGCTTGTTTGGTCTCAGTTTTGGTCGTATCACAATGTCAACAATCATGCTGTTTAGTGTTGGATTGGGTAAAATAATATTTGGTCTACCATCCAGGAGGAAAAGAATGCAGAAAAACCTTTATTCCATGAATTATGTTTTACAATAGAAATGCTCTCCTACATGTTCACCCCAAGAAGCTGTTGCCTTACTTTACATTAAGTACATCAGGAACAAAAGTGTAGGCTACAGTACAGTAAGCAGACACTTGCTCCCCATCAACCGTCTAGACAAATAAAACTAGCCTGGTACACCAGACTGAATGCCAAGTGAAACAATGGTGAGCATAGCATTCAGTCAGGTTTAACCAGGCTAAAATTAAACATCCCACTGAAAACGATTAAAGTGTACCATTCATTCAGCACAGCCTGTCAGGTAAAAGAAAGAACAACCATTCATTCTTAATTCCCACCGTTTTCCCTGTAGCCTTCTACCTCCTTTCCACAGAGAGACAGGCAGGCAGGGATGTGTTATGTTATGGGTCCTCTGGGAGCGCTGGGGTATTTTACTCAGGCAGTGACTGAGGCAGCCCGTCGGGAATACAGTAGAATCTGTGTGAGTATGTAACTCATTAGTTCAGTTATGTAATTTGGTAGCAGTGATAATCCTTGAGGACCGGCAAGTTAACGCACCTCAGCAACAAGAGACAAAGCCATCAACAAGCAGCCAAGTAGCTACAGTACAGCACAAGCTGTTAATTGCTCAGCACCATATACTGTATGATAAATGTCATGACTGTTCCTCTATGGAATTTAGAGTGAGGAGCGTACTATATTTAACAAAATATTGAAGTAGGATCCACTTTGGTTAGTGGCAATAGATGTTAATGATGTAATTAATAGTTTGATTGATATTTTAGTTAAATAATAAAGACAAGGATTTATTTTAGTTAGTAAAGTCAAGGATAGTTTCCACTGTAAGCCTATCAACTTGAGTTCAGGAGCTGAAGCTATGAGGATTCACGTTAGGGTCTTGGGGATGGATGACTGGCTCAGAAGGCGACAGGTTCAACCCTTCCACACTTGACCCTTGTCTATGGTTCTTCAGGGGCCCTCCTCCACTTCAGCCCAACCTGCAGCAGTGAACAGGAAGAGGAGAAAAGGTGTCAGTATCATTCACCGTGACACACGTAGTCCAATAACAACGTACAACATAACAGCAGTTAACCTTTACAACACACTTATTGATCTGTCCTGTGGTTATCAGGCTGCGATCAGAGCCCGGGGATCGGCTTAGCTCTGCTTCAGGCTCTTTGAATTCACTCAGCAGTAATATCGCAAAGACAATGACATCCAGACGCACTAACAGTTATTCGTTTTCCACGTACCTTCTCCCAAGCTTTTCTGTTGAACAATGGAATGATATCAATATCTCTTTCTGGGAGAGACGGCTAGATGTACAATGAGATATCATCTGAACACAAGAGAGCAAATTGATTAAGAAAAAACGCCCGAACCCCCTTGATGATTTTTCACTGATGGGGGGAAAGAGTCTCTCCACGCATTCAAAACATGTAGAGGAGAGGATTCTCTGATGTATTAAAGAAAAACAGTAAGATATCATTTAACAATTAACTGAATTAAATCTTGTTTTGTCTCTGTTAACCTATTCCCTAAATAAATACAGTAGAGCATGTTAATGACTGTGTGTGTGTGTGTGTGTGTGTGTTTGTTTGTGTGTGTGTGTGTGTGTGTGTGTGTGTGTGTGTGTGTGTGTGTGTGTGTGTGTGTGTGTGTGTGTGTGTGTGTGTGTGTGTGTGTGTGTGTGTGTGTGTGTGTGTGTGTGTTAAAAAGCACCACAGATGGTCTTCTACCTGTACCTGTTATGTGTAATATGGAGTTTGCAGTTGTCCCTCCCTGAAACAACACAGGAACTGTAGGATACTCGGTGGACGTGGAACTTGACATTACAGCTCAAGCACACATACAGTATGACATATAGTCAATCTACTAGGTCAGTTTAGACAGTAAGATGACAATGCAATTACTGAACGAGCTACAGCAGATGACAATAATGATGACGATGAGGAGGAGGAGGAGGAGGAGGAGGAGGAGGAGGAGGAGGAGGAGAAGGAGAAGGAGAAGGAGGAGGAGGAGGAGGAGGGGGAGGAGGAGGAGGAGGAGGAGGAGGATTGGGCTTGGGGGATGGTGGGGCGCAGAGGTGAAACGGTCTTTCAACCCCATTTAATATTTTTTTCTTGCGAGTATACATTTTTTGTATCAATATCAAATCATTTCTGGGTAACAGTTAAGTACCTTACTGTAATAGTTTTCCATTAAAATTGGCAAAAATAGCTTTTTAGAAGATAAAACAACTATTTCTCAAGCAATAATTTTTCTAGGACTGTCTGGGAATGGTCTGAGTGGAGAGGGGAAAAACTGAAAACTAGCTGGTATTGCCAGAGAGGTTTGGAACTCTTATTGGTCCATTAATCAATCTTCCGCATGGTGATGTCACCATGGAAAGCCAAAACTCCCGCCCATTCAAACCTGCTGATTAGAAGGTCCTGTGTAGATTGTATTTTCAACCAGCAACTATCAAGAAAAGACACTTATCAAAAAATGTTGTCACATTATTACAGTGTTAGTTTCATCATCTGTTGTACAATATGATACAAAACACAGGATTTTGACTACACTGGGCCTTTAAGAAATCAAATATATTTCCCTTTACTTCCGTCCTGCTCGGCCCTCCCCTCCTGCTCCGTGGCTGAGTGACTCATTGCAAGCTTACAGAACAGAGCTGCGGGCAGCTGAGCTAAACTTCCGGAGGATCTATCATCCTTTTACTCCCTCCTCTCTACCTTCTCTTCCTCTGTATCCACTGCTAAAGCCACTTTCTATCACTCTACATTTCAAGCTTCTGCCTCTAACCCTAGGAAACTATTTTCCAGCTCTCTACCCTCCTTAATCCTCCACCCCTTCCCCCTTCAGCCTCCCTCTCTGCGGACGACTTTGTCAACCCCTTTGAAAAGAAGGTTGACGACATCCGCTCCTCATTCACTCAGCCTATTGAGCCCACTGGTCTCATTCACACAGAACTACCCTACGCCTTGACCTCTTTCTCCCCTCTCTCTCCAGATGAAATCCTGCGACTAGAGAGGTCCGGCTGTCCGTCAACCTTCCCGCTCGACCCCATCCCCTCCTCAACTCATCCCTGACCACTGGCTGCGTCCCCTTTGACTTATAAATGGCCCGAGTCGCTCCCCTCCTTAAGAAACCAAGACTCGACTCCTCTAAAGTCAAAAACGACTACCTCTTTATTTTCTCTCCAAAACACTTGAGCGTGCTTTCTCTGACTAACTCTCTCGCTCTCAGAATGATCTTCTTGACCCTAACCAGTCAGGCTTCAAGATGGGTCACTCAACCGAGACTGCTCTTCTCTGTGTCACGGAGGCTCTCCGCACTGCCAAAGCTGACTCTCTATCCTCTGTTATCATCCTCCTAGATCTATCCGCTGCCTTCGAATTGTGAACCATCAGATCCTCCTCTCCACCCTCTCAGGGCTGGGCGTCTCAGCTCTGCACACTCATGGATTGCATCCTACCTGGATGGCAGCTCCTACCAGGTGACGTGGAGAGAATCTGTGTCTGCACCACGTACTCTCACTACTGGTGTCCCCCAGGTCTCAGTTCTAGGCCCTTTCCTCTTCTCTCTATAGACAAAGTCACTCGGCTCTGTCATATCGTCACGTCTCTCCTATCTTTGCTATGCGGATGACACTCAACTACTTTTCTCCTTCCTGCCTTCTGACACCCAGGTGGTGACACACATCTCTGGGTGCCTGGCAGATATCTCAGCTTGGAAGTCGGCCCACCACCTCAAGCTCAACCTCGACAAGACGGAGCTGCTCTTCCTCCTGGGGAAGGCCTGCCCGCTCCAAGACCTTTCCATCACGGTTGACAACTCCGGGATGTCCCCTAGTGCAGAGTGCAAAGAACCTTGGTGAGACCCTGGACAACACCCTGTCGTTCTCTGCAAACATCAAAGCAGTGACTCGCTCCTGCAGGTTCATGCTCTATAGCATCCGTAGAGTACAACCCTACCTCACACAGAAGCGGCGCAGGTCCTAATCCAGGCACTTTTCATCTCCCGTCTGGACTACTACAACTCGCTGTTGGCTGGGCTCCCAGTTTGTGCCATCAAACCCCTGCAAGTTATCCAGAAATTCCCAAGTTTTCCCATCTCACCCCACTCCTCCATACACTCCACCGGCTTCCAGTCAAAGCTCGAATCCACTACAAGACCATGGTACTTGCCTACGAAGTAGCAAGAGGAACTGCCCCTCCCTACCTTCAGGCTATGCTCAAACCCTACACCCCAACCCGAGCACTCCGTTCTGCCACCTCAAGTCTCTTGGCCCTCCCACCCCTACGGGAGGGCAGCTCCCGCTCAGCCCAGTCCAAGGTCTTCTCTGTCCTGGCACCCAAATGGTGGAACCAGCTCCCCCCTGAATCTAGGACAGCAGAGTCCCTGCCCATCTTTCGAAAACATCTGAAACCCTACCTCTTCAAAGAGTATCTTAAATAATCCCACAGCACCCCACCCTCGCACCCCCTCCTCACCCCAAACCCCTCCCCCCACAAAAAAAGCCTTTCTTGAACACTCGCACGTGACTTTTTTCCCCCTTACTAGCTCTGACTTTGCTGATAGCTACTTTATTGAGGAAAAATGTACTTACAATGACTGTAACTGGTTGTCCCACCTAGCTATCTTAAGGTGAATGCACTAACTAAGTCGCTCTGGATAAGAGTGTCTGCTAAATGACTAAAATGTAAATGTAAATTATAGTAATAGGGGGAATGAAACCCAAGATGGATCATTACAGTGTTGCAATGATAGAAGCAAAAAGCTGAGTTATCCTACATGCTGATAATAGATATGTGTGTAGTGGGAAATACAATTTGAATATAACTTTTAACTGGATATCTCGAAGCTGAAAATTAAACATCCATTCTAATTGAATACCTGGTCCAAATTGCACCCACACCATTATAAATCATCAGGAATCACTTTTACAATACTGCCTCTCTCCTAACCTGCATTACAAACACAGAGGAATACTTTTTAAACCTCTGATAAACGTTAATAAATTACCTGGATTTCTAAATTAATAGCCGGCCGCCTGCCTGGTGGAGATATCATTGTGTTTCATTAATATTTTGATTTTGTGATTAGATCAAAATGCTGTGAATTCCTAAACAGCTCTCACTGATCATAAACTCTTCTCTTTATAAAAATATAAATACATTCTATTCCTTGCAAATCTGCTGATATAGAATAATTAGAAATGCGTTTGCCAGTATTTTTTCCCTCCTGTAACATTTGCATGACTTTAGATCTCAACCCAGTGATCTCCAAGCAGAGGGAAAATAAAATGTATGTTTTGTGCAACGACGACTCCCCAAAATGTACCTTGCCGAGCGAGATAATGGATTATATTGTGATGTTAAAGAGGCTTGTATTTACAAAAAGAAACAAAGGATAGCGGCTCGGTCTCCAGTCCTGGGAGACATTGATTATACACTTCCTGTCAGTCCTATTCAGCTGCTGTATCACTGGCATTCCAGCTCATCTGCTTCTAGACATGATAGGGATCAAATAGTTGCTGCTATACTCATTGTCATAGCATTAAGTTGTATGAAATATTAGGGGGGAAAGACAACAATAGACAAACTTTGACTTAATAACACATTCTTGCCATGCCTACATTCCTTCACACTTTACAATGCATTTCTCTCTCTCACACAATAATAGACCTAGGAAACACACACGTGCAAAAACATGCGCACACACAAACGCAGGTGCACACCAATACACACAAACACAGAAGGTATGTTAAATAATTTATTTAAGTCTCAGTGGAACTCACACAACATTTTGTGCTGTCCTCTACACTGCATTGGTGTTTTGTGCAATGCATTCACTTTTAGTTTAGATTCATGTGTGACTTCACATATAAGTTAGCCACAGTACACTTTCAAACATGGCAGGAAACTGGTATAGTCTGTGTATGTGCGTGCATGTGTGTGTGTATGCGTGTGAGTGTGTGTGAAAGCATACATTTGTGTGTGTGTACGCCTGTGTGTGTGTGTGTGTTCCCAGCAGCTGCACTGGGCCCATGGGACAGGCCTGTGTAGATTGGGTCTCTTCGACCAGTAGCTCATTAGTGGGAGTGAAAAGAATCCACACAGATGGCTGTCAACGTTCTAAAAAGTCGGCTGTATGAGACATGTCAATTGAGGTTTAAGTTCCTTCTGCTCATTCTTATGACATTGCAGAATTCAAGCAGTATTTGTTTATTCCCCACCAAAACTACAAAAACATGGGAGCTCTGTGACATCTGAAAATGTGTTGTCTAATGAGCGCTCAGAGTACTGAGAAGGAGTCTGTACTTGGTACTTGTCATTCAGCACCACAAATTACTCGCTCTAACTTGACATGTTTTCAGTGGTACAGATGATGTGCTCGTCTGTTCTGGAAACACTGGGAATAGGACAGCATTTAACTGGAAATATGGCAAGCGGTCCAGCAAGGCGCCAGTGGGAATCAATTAGACTGTTTACCTGTCCGAGTTGAGATGGAGGTCATAGTACTTTAACAGTGGCTCATCATTCTCACACAAATACACTAACCTGTTCTCTCCATTATTTAATTAACACATCTACATCTGTTACAGTAATTCCGTCATCTACCTCTTGAGTCTCTGACCAGTAAAAAGGTTGGTGTGCTCAGCGGTAACAAACAGTCATGATGATCTGTGATTTGACTATAATATGACTGTACAAATCAAAATTATTTCCAAAAGCAAACCCTGTGATGCAGGATAGAGGGAGGTTGTAATTTCCTAACAAAATTAGGTGGTTAGGGGATAGCAATAATGTATTCTGAATGTGCTTTGGTTAATGTACATCAATGTTGATCGGTTTAATGTTGTTCATTTCTTTTTCATCAGTAACTATAGTAGTCCTGACCAGTGGAGGCTCCTCAGAGGAGGAAGGGGAGGACCATCCTCCTCAGTGAATTTCATAAAAATGTTAATTGTAAAACATTTAAAAAGTTATCCTTTTTAGATAAAACTATACTAAATATAATCACGTCACCAAATAACTGATTAAAACACACTATTTTGCAAAGAAGGTCTACAGTAGCCTCAACAGCACTCTGTAGGGTAGCACCATGTTGTTGCCGGAGGACAGCTAGCTTCCGTCCTCCTCTGGGTACATTGACTTCAATACAAAACCTAGCAGGCTCATGGTTCTCACCCCCTTCCATAGACTTACACAGTAATTATGACAACTTCCGGAGGACGTCCTCCAGCCTATCAGAGCTCTTGCAGCATGAACTGACATGTTGTCCACCCAATCAAAGGATCAGAGAATTAATCTAGTACTGAAAGCATAAGCTACAGCTAGCTAGCACTGCAGTGTATAAAATGTGGTGAGGAGTTCACTCAAAGAGAGAGAAAGACCATAGTTGAACAGTTTTGAGCAAATTCATTTCTTCCAAAATGAAGGAGAAGCAAGAGAGAAATAGAGAGAGAGAGAGATTTCATCATTTCTTTTCACTTTAAGTTTCACTTACTTAGCTAGCAAATGCAGCTAGCTAGTTTAGCCTACTGAAACACCATGCTAAAACAGAGGGATGCTATGTTAGCTAGCTGGCTATGACTTTCCAACACAACACTGGAACTCAAGCTCAAGGTAAGCTTTTGGTATTACAAATGTATTGCCACCTGGGCCCGCCGGTGTAACTGCTTACTGACTGTACACTAACTGTACTGCATGATTGTAGCGGATTTACTAACGTGTTAGTTCTATTAGCTATGCTGACAATGACGTTACTTTAGCTAATATGGTGACAATGATGTAGGCTGTGTGTAGCCGTTTGGCTTGGAAAGGTTTTTTCACCTGGTCAAATACAGCTGATGTGTTGTGCATTGAAGTCCACAAGTGAAGGGAAGAGAAGGAATACAACGTGGCTGTTATGAGAGTGAACTCTGCTTACGCGTGATCAGGGGTGTATTCATTCCGCCGATTCTGTTGAAAAACGTTTCTTAAACGGAAGCAAACAGAAGAAAACGGGGATAAGCATACCTGAATTTGTCCAATAGAAACTCTTGTTTGCAACTGTTGGACTAATTATTACACCCTATATCAGCTTGATGCAGGCAAGAGTGTGCAAGTCAGCATTGAATGTCACTGTCTGTCACCTCAAATTTGTCTCTCGACCTATGTTGTAAACTTTAATTCATAGGATAGGTTGTAGTAACCTCATGATGGGTATACATTTCAGTATCATGTAGTAGCCTAAACCTATCGCTGTTACAATGAACTGGGTGAATGAAATATGAATGAGAGTCATCCAATATGCTGTAATGGAAATAAGGCCATGCTCATGAAAAAAGAATCGCCCTCCCTCATCTTAAACGGCACTGACCGCCACTGGTCCTGACCTAGTGGTATTGTACTTGACACAGTAAGAGGCTGGGTAGTGTACAGAACTGTAGACTAGAGTAGTGCTCTCCAACCCTGTTCCTGGAGAGCTACCCCTTCTGTAGGTTTTCGCTCCAACCCCAGTTGTAACTGACCTGATTCAGCTTATCAACCAGCTAATAGCTAAATCAGGGTCGGAGTGAAAACCTACAGGACGGTAGCTCTGTAGGACAGAGTCTGGGTGAAGAGTTGGACCAGTCAGAGATGCTGTGATACTAACACACCGACTCATCGACACGTAGAGCATTATAGCTGACCTAGTTGTGAGGCTGGCAACTTTTCTCTCCTCCGGCCAACTCTAAAAATAACCCACCAGCCAGTTTTAGACCCGTCTCCACTGCATCCCTGTCACTTAGAGAGAGTGCCAATGACAAGACCCTGTTGAAGTCTCCTCCATAAACACTGTGTACAGTATGCACCATTGGTGCCCCAGCCCAGTGCTGCCATTTCACTCATCCTTTCCCTAAAATTACTAACTAATCATCCTCCTTTTTTTGTTGTTGACAAAGCTAGCATGGTCTTGCATGAGAAAACAACAGATACGTATATAGTTAGCTAGAATCCGCATGTAAACCAATAGCTCTCAAAACCCCTTATTATCCATAGGGTTTTCAGCGGTTAGCTTCGCCCACGATGAAAAGTCAATAATCATTGCTTGCGAAAAGTTTTTTTAAATATATGCTGATATGCCCCTTAACTTTCATATCAGCGAGAAAGAATCTTTCAAATAAAAAATATACACTTATTGTAGCATTTTTGCACAGATACTTACACTGTGTGTGCCTCCAGTTGATGAACTACACTTCCTCCCGGTTACGCTTACACACAAGTGTTTGGAGCATGCTAGATACCTGTAGCTAAATATGTCTTCCATAATTAAGTGCTGTAACATGGAGATTTGGCCGTGTAGGAACACTAACCCTAACCCTATAAAGGTGTTTAGTCATTTAAGCTTTTGTTTTTTGAAAATTATTTATCGCTGATATGAAAGAAAAACTGTATTGCAAGCGATGCGTTTTAACATTTAGAACGAGCGTTTGGGCTCTTAACAAAACTCCCCCGGCCAGAAGATACAATCATCAATAGACGCTAACGTTAGTTAGCTTTAATGAATGGGTTAGTAACCCAATAGAGCCATTAGCTAGCATGTTTAATCATGTCAATCTTTACAAAGTTATCAAAGTTCAACAAAATAGCCATCCACAATATTAGGTAAGTAGTTAAAGAATATGTTAGATACCGACAATGCTATTAAAGGCATAAGATTGAGGGAGATAGGGCAACACTTAGCCTAGTGGTTAGAGTGTTGGGCCAGTAATTGAAAGGTCGCTGGTTCCAATACCCGTGCCGACGAGGTGAAAAATCTGCCTTGAGCAAGGCACTTAACCCTAATTTACTCAAGGGGCGCTGTACTACTATGTCTGACCTTGTAAAACAACACATTTCACTGCACCTATCCGGTGTATGTGACAATAATGTTTGTTTATGTATTTTTTATTTTATTCCAAAGGTACTGTATGCAGAATCAAACATGATCTTCTTCCAAGAGAGAAACAAACTTCCTGTTTACTGAGGTCACATGACAGGTCAAGGTCACAAAAGAAAGAAACTGCATATAGAAAATGCCAGCAGGGGTATGGTAAATGAATACTGGTAAATGAATACTCATGTAACAGAACATCACTGTTATGGCATTTTGAAGTGGACACAATATACTGTACAACTACTTAGTTTCACACTAAACAAAAATATACTATAGCCTATGATGCACTATACATAAACAATGTGCCAAGCGTACCAAATTCCACAGATCTCACTATCTATGAGCAAATGAAGGAGGTGTTAAGAATGTTAAGAAGAAGCACGATCTTTCTGTATATTTCCTCTTTTGGTTCCACTAAGTTGGTAAGCTGTGCACAGAGAATCTGTGTGAAGTAGTTCTCGTTTAATCAATTACTGTAAATGACAGTCAATGATTCTGTTGAAACACACTGGGATTCATGTCCAGGCAAAACAGAAATCATATGGGGTTTTTGTGTTCTTGTTTTTCTTTTTAGTCATTGTATGGCTATTTCTCTTGCTGCATGCATCGCTCCTTAAGATGATTTGGAATTAGTGGACTTTTCAATGGGCCGTATATTATGTAGCTTGGTGGGGCTCCATTAGCTTGTATCAAAGGAGACTGCAGCCTGCGTGGAGCAGTACAACACTGGGTTACAGGCTGTGTTTCAGCAAATTAACAACAAATCCTCACGCCTGCCCGGCCACTTCCAGTACCAGCAGCCAATGCAAACCAACTAATTAAAAGATGAAAGGAGGACATCCTCCTAGCCTAGTGGTTTGTGTTGACGGTTTGCTGAATAGTAAGTCAGTAAGTAACATTCGAGGGGGAAATTAATTTGTTTTGTTTAGATGAGCCTCGTCGGTTGACCACCACCTCACACAGTATTGATTTGACTTGAAGATGTGGTACAGGGCAGAGGGGATACCCAAACATGATCTAGTGTGGGGGAGTGGAAACAGAAAGGGGTTACACTGTTGTGCCATGGATGCAGCTGGTCTGTGGGAAGACGAACTGAGGGCCCTCCCCTTCCCCTATCTACCACCAGTAGTCCAGCTCTCCTCCCAGAGAGCATCATGGGAGTATGGAGCTCAGACTCTAGGATTAGTCAAGGATCCATTTTGAGATGCAGATAATGTTCTGTTACCCAGACCCCCCCTCTGTAATGTTCTGTACAAGAACTCCCAAAACCCTATCCTCCACAGGCTTCAGTCTCTATGCACTCGCTCCACCACTTCATTATAGAAAGAGAGAGCTACCAAAAAAATAATATTTTGTATTTCATTATTTCATCAAACTGTTGTTGTTGTTGTTTGTCGTGGTTATATTTCTTCTATTTGTTGAGGATAACTACGTCAAGACAAATCTGCAGCAGCTCCTACTGTCTGACTGTCTGTGGATCGCTGCGCTGCGCTCGGTCTGACAGTAACATGGAACCGCCACAGGGCTGTTTGAATATGCCCCCTGGACATTCCCTCTCACGCTGTTTAAATGACTTAAGTGGATGGTGGTGCTACAACTTCCCCTGGTCTACTCCAAACTGCCTGGCCTTGTACTGCAATCGGGTGCAATTGATGTGCAGTATTTTGTTATTCTGAAATAAGTGAAGTTGCAATGCATTTGAATTTTGTTTCACCTGAATAACTTTCTCTCTGTAATAATCAGAGAGCTTGCTCCTTCTTGGCATGCTGCATATATCTTATTCTGATCGTGGTTCATGTGACAGAGTGTGTGTGTTTGTGTTTGTGTGAGTGTGTGCGTGCATAAGTGAGTGAGTGTAGCCTCACCTGCCTGTCATTTTGACTGACAGAACAGAGGAAAACATGTGCAGAAGTCTAGCAGCTGGATTTGCACCTGCAGGCTCCAACACTCACAGCTCCACGTTTCTGTCCCTCAACACTTCCACAAGTTAACACACAATAGAGTTATTCATTAGTGGGTACCATTTATAACAGTATTGTTCTATTGTTAGCACATAATTTGCGACCTACATTTATAGATTACCATCAACACAAATAGTGTGATAAAACCCATGAGAAAACGACATAATTCCACTATTACATTGATTCCAGCCCTTGTAGTGCTGTAGGATTTTAGCCTGTTCATACTCCCCTTGGTCACCTCACTATTTGCTCTTACAACACTGTCATTTACAGATACTCATCCAATTTGAAGTATTCTGTTCTGATTGGCTATAATTCTTCATGAAACAATTCAATGTCTCTGCATGATTGTCAAGTTGGGTCGCATAGGGCTCCAGCTACACCCACTCGGGCAAAGCAAGGCCTGAGCAAATTTCATTTAGAGACGTTGTGTCATTTCTTCCATATCCTGGACATTTAAGACACTGAAGTGACTGTTCTGCTCCGAGCATGTAAAAGAACCCATTATCAAAGCATTAAGATATGATTAAACTGACATTTTCTTAAGAAACCCCAAAAAGTGGAAGAAAATAATCGAAAAGCTCTCTGAAAGGGAAGAACTACATACTCCAGATGTTATCAGGACATACTGATCTTTGAAGCAGCTTATTACAGGGCGAGCTAAGAAGACAAGTCCACTGGTGTAGCTACAGATCAGAGGAATGCAAGTCAAATGCACCTGCTAGATCTCACTATCGGTCTCCGTGTGTCAGTCAGTCAGCGTTCGCTGAGGCCCTGTCTGTCGGTGCAGGGGACTACAACCTGCTGATTCTAATACCATGCAGGCAGAGAAGCACCCTTTACTTGGCTGTCTCTCATCATCTATATGGCACGATAAAACCTAAGAAATAGTCTTGTTGTTGTGCTTGTAAATGGAAAGGTTTTTTGACTATCCTTCCTGTGGAATTTGACATACTCAGTGGACACTTGAAGAGGCATTTGCCTCTGTGTCTGTGACCAACCAGTTCATGAGCTTTGATGCTCTCAGGTTTCAATAGGACATTTGTATTTCTAATTTAGTGTTGAACTCGTGCTCTGTACTATTATAGTAATTGACTTCATAGTCACCTCAAATCAACCTTTCGGAGCATGGGGTTCTGATAAAATAAAGGCCAAAAACTCAAAGGAAGTTGGCCAAAATAGTTTGATAATGTGTTCCACATCTAGACATCTAGGAGGTCAGCGAGGGGAAACCTTGCTAAATTACATTTGTATTTATTTATCTGGTTGTCGTGGGGTGGACTGCCATAATGCAATGAGAAAACAAGCTATATGTTGTCAAAAGATCTGAACCGCGATAAGACCAAGACATTTTGATTAATAGTCTGATCAAGCTGGAGACTGTTCTCTTTTTATCCCTCTCTTGCTCTCTTCCTTTTCTCTCTACCTCTCACTTTCCCTCTATCCATTTGTCTCCCTCCTCTCTCACTCCTCTTTCCCTCATGACCCCCCTCTCTCCCCCCTCTCTCTCTCCCCATCCCTCCCCTTCTCCCTCTCTAACTGGCCTGTGAGTAAACGTTACCACGCTACTGGGAGCTTCTCGTCAGGGGTCTTGTGTGGGGCTGTATCATCTTGTGAGGGGGAAACTAGGGGGGAGCAGCATATCATTGTCCCAGTCAGAGGAGGGGGAAACTAGGGGGAGCAGCATATCATTGTCCCAGTCAGAGGAGGGGTAAACTAGGGGAGAGCAGCATATCATTGTCCCAGTCAGAGGAGGGGGAAACTAGGGGGAGCAGCATATCATTGTCCCAGTCAGAGGAGGGGGAAACTAGGGGGAGCAGCATAGCATTGTCCCAGTCAGAGGAGGGGTAAACTAGGGGGAGCAGCATATCATTGTCCCAGTCAGAGGAGGGGGAAACTAGGGGGAGCAGCATATCATTGTCCCAGTCAGAGGAGGGGGAAACTACGGGGGAGCAGCATATCATTGTCCCAGTCAGAGGAGGGGGGAACTACGGGGGAGCAGCATATCATTGTCCCAGTCAGAGGAGGGGGAAACTACGGGGGAGCAGCATATCATTGTCCCAGTCAGAGGAGGGGGGAACTACGGGGGAGCAGCATATCATTGTCCCAGTCAGAGGAGGGGGAAACTACGGGGGAGCAGCATATCATTGTCCCAGTCAGAGGAGGGGGAAACTACGGGGGAGCAGCATATCATTGTCCCAGTCAGAGGAGGGGGAAACTACGGGGGAGCAGCATATCATTGTCCCAGTCAGAGGAGGGGGAAACTAGGGGGAAGCAGCATCAAAAGACTAATCAAAAGGAATCAGTGAGCAACAAAAACATGAAACAAAACTCCCCCCTTGCCCGCCACCGTAGCACCCCAAAGATTCTTCCATTTCATCAACTGTGATACAGGGGGGTAGAAATGAGAAATGTGCATGGCAGCGATGTGGTACAATGCAGCGTTGGTTCTGGTTTCCACCGCTTCACTCCACACTCTCCTGCTGAGTTAATACATCTGACCTCTGCTTAATTAAAATAACAGACTATCCTCCACTGAGAGAAAAGAGACAATTTGAGAATTATTCCAACTAATCGCTAATTAACATTCGGGAAAACAACAAGAAACCCATCATAAAAGATATATCTATTTTTAGTTATGCAAAGAGAGAGGGAGAGAGGGAGGAACCGTCAGAGAGTTATTCTGGCTAACCTAATAATGAACAAATATACAGTAAAGCTCATGTGATGACATGTTATCAAATACATAGGAAAGAGCTAGTAATGGATTCTAAACTAACTGACAACCATAAGGAACTCATTTAGTAGTATGCATAGGAGCTAGAAGCAGAGCTGCCATGTCTGTCGGCGCCATCTTACAAACATATTTCTTAAATACAGTTTAACATTCAACAGTATTTCGTCATGAAAAATTATTCTCTGTAAGGTTTATAGTTAATTATTGTTGTCACAATGTTCATTCTCATGTACTATTCTTGAGAAAACAACTGAAGGTGAATAGAGAGGGAGAGAACAATGGTCTTACGGCTTTAATTGTTGTTGTTATTTTCTGCCATCTTGAATGCTGGCTGTCGCTGCCATGAGGCCTGTAATACTCCAGTGTTCATGGCGTGTTAAGAGGATATCATTATCGTGTGTTTTTCGGAGTAAGCCGCAGATTTGGTTAAATATAGTAGTTTTTTTTGTTTCCTCTTGTTTTCATTGGTGTGTTGAAGCTGGGTCAAGCTGAAACCTCCCATGACAGTTCTCTCACATCAAGCCGCCAAAGTGCCTCCTCTTGCCACAAACACAGCCAATATCGATGCTATGCTCAAAACTGATTGAAAAGAGACTTACATGTTTCAAAGCATGCTGGGAATTAGGGGCCAGGCGACAACCCAAAGTATTAAAGCTTAGATAGTCACCAGTATGCTATAAATAGACAGCGTATGCCCACTTTGTACAGACTGACTGGTAGCCTACACACAAACCACTACATGTAAACTTTAATTCGAAACAACATATCCAGAAAGTATTTACAGAACAATACACTGACACTATAGTCCAGAGATCATTTTTAGCTTCTGTCCTGTACTATGGCAAAAATAACAACAGACAGACAAATCTCCATATTCATGCACTAATGAAAGCAATGCTAAATAAATGAAGCCCCAAAATTGTCATAATTAAACTATTTAACACAATTAAAAAACAGTCTCTTAGCTGTACTGAATGACATTGTAAATGTGGAGTATGTGATGCAGTGTGTTCTTTAACACCTCTCTTTACAACTCATTTTTCTAAATCCTGTATTTACATTCTCTCTTTACCAGTAGAATAAATTGCCTTACAGTGCTCTCCGGAAATTAGGGAAGAGAGCATTGCATCCACTTGTTATGTGGAAAGTCATGTGATGTACTTGTTGAAATGTTGTGATTCTATAGGGCTGCCTTTTTTTTTACAACAGGACAGGGAGGACAGAAGAGCAGGAAAAAGCCGATAGACATGACAGTAAGTGGAGATCTGCTTTTTAACATCAGAAGGTGTACACAACTTTAACTTAAAAAAACACCGATTATAAATCGCTGTCTTAAATGTATTTCTGTTATAGTTATTTGGGTGTGTTAGTTACAAAATAATTGTGAATAGCTAACTATTTTGTAACTAACACACCCAAATAACTATAACAGAAATACATTTAAGACAGCGATTTATAATCGGTGTTTTTTTAAGTTAAAGTTATATACCCCACGGGGGGCCAGTATGAAAAATGTATGCACTCACTAATTGGAAGTCGCTCTGGATAAGAGTGTCTGCTAAATGACTAAAATGTTTTTAAAAAAGTGATATATCTAAATCTCCAGATATTCTAATTGTCGTCCCAAAACACTTTGCTTTTGAGTCAGAGTATCTGCGAGGGAATCTGTGGTGCAGAGAGTGTATTAGTAGAGCAGTGCAGTAATACGATAGCATACGTATTCATCACATCATATCTATCTGTGCAGATCATCAGTAACGATCAACTAAAAGGAGCAGAGAATAATCATCAGTTGCTTTTTTTCACTAGGAGGGTGTGAAATGATTCAAGTATGTTCCTGAAATGCCTGAAAATTTATAAACATTGGTAAAGGAAAGTATTATGATTTGGCAGAAGTAATTGAATTCTTAATAAAAAATGACTGTGCTGTTGGTGATTTGGATATGACTGAGCACTATACCTTTTTTTAATTTTTTAATTTGTTTTTTTTGTTTAGTCATTTAGCAGACGCTATCCAGAGCGACTTACAGTTAGTGAGTGCACACATTCTTTTTATTTTTATTTTTCATAATTTTTAATTTAATTTAAAAAAACACCATGCTCCACCAACTGAGCTACATCCCTGCCCGCCATTCCCTACCCTGGGCCAATTGTGCGCCCCATGGGTCTCCCGGTCACGGCCGGCTACGACAGAGCCAGGATTCGAACCAGGATCTCTAGTGGCACAGCCTTAGACCACTGCACCACTCGGGAGGCCTATACCCACACCTGAATACAAACTATGTCAACAAAACACAAGAGTAAATTAAATCATTTTAAAAAGCTAATTCAACATTTTAAATCACTTTTAACGCTGTAAGTGTGTAGTCATTGTTGGAGACCATTAACATGTTTTTCCTTGACGTATATACTGAATGTACAAAACATTAGGAACACCTTTTCCCCTCAGAACAGACTCAATTCGTCGGGGCATAAACTCTACATGGTGTCGAAAGCATTCCACAGGGATACTGGCCCATGTTGACTCCAAAGCTTCCCACAGCTGCGTCAAGTTGGCTGGATGTCCTTTGGGTGGTGGACCATTCTTGATACACACGAGAAACTGTTGAGCATGAAAAACCCAGCAGCATTGCAGTTTTTGACACACTCAAACCGGTGCGCCTGGCACCTATTTCCATACCCCGTTCAAAGGCACTTAAATATTTTGTCTTGCTCATTCACCCTCTGAATGACACATACTCAATCCATGTCTCAATTGTCTCAAGGCTTAAAAATCCTTCTTTAACTTGTCTCCTACCCTTAATCTAGACTGATTGAAGTGGATGTAACAAGTGACATCAATAAGGGATAAGAGCTTTCACCTCTATTCACCTGTTCAGTCTATATCATGGAAAGAGCACGTGTTCCAAATGTTTTGTACACTCAGTGTATATAGAATCAATATGTTGTATGAAATTAAATATTGGGAATTCAAATTTGTGGGAATTTTATTCTGAAGTATTTAATACTGTATGGACTAAATCAAATAGATTGCTCTGCTCAGTACTACCAATCCATTGTGAATATTTTCCTGGAGAGAACACAAACCCTGTGACATTTAGAGAGGAAACATGATGTCATGTTTCATACCTCACGGAAAAAACAGATTCAATATTATGTCAACTTAAAGGCACTGGGAAATGATCTCTTTGATTTCCACATGATAAAAATGTAAATATCACTCTTTCTTTTTAAAACAGGGTGTTATTGCTCCTGACACTGTCTGGTTGAGAAGTCCATCGACCTTTACATCATCATTCCTTTGGTTGCCCATCAATGTAATGACAAGTAGACATGCATCTGTAACTGCAGGTGTCATAAAGGTCCCCATATATCTTACAACAGCCTATATATATGTAAACTAACTCAATAAGGACACTAGGACTGCAAATTGTGTGGATATTCAAGTTGTGACAGACAGAGGACAGACCAGTTGAAATGTTACTCAATGGTGCCATCTAGTGGTTGTAAAAGCACCCTGTCTGAGACGGACGAAGATCCAAACCCTCTTGTAACACAGAAGTTTGAACAACAATAATCTGTTATATTTGCTGCAATAATTTGATTGCTTTGTCTACGGATTCATCTGCATTGCAATTATAAGTGTAGCATTAAAACACTAATTAATTAACTCAATTGTGGGTAGATTGATTAATTCTAAATAAACATGAGATTGCTGCAGCAAACGAGCTCTGCAGCAGCGTGGAGACATCTGGGACTGAGAGGAGAAGACATTTTGATTATCTTCAGACACGTGTAGTTGCAAATCTTTTAATTAACATGAGTAGATAGTGAGGTTGTTGAACATCTACAGTAGCTGCCTGTTATGTGTTCTCATATTTGGTCAGTTTATCAATGAGAAATGAGGCAGTAGATTTAAAATGCAGTGGTACTAGTGAAAGGGATCGATCTATACTGGGGCATATCCATCATCACCTTTCAAGATTTTTTTAAAAGAATGGGGCCTGTATATGCAAATTCAGCTACCAAAAAAGAGAATGAAATTAAGATCAAACAAAGCAGATGGTCACATAAATCATCTTTTCACATGTTGGACTGTTGCCCTTATTACAGAACAATGAATCACGTGATGTTTTGGAATAGTTTGGCCTTTCTGCTCTTGATCAGGTAAGACTATCATGACGTGTTGATGTTTAATTGGTTTGAAAATACAACAATCATGATAAAAATAGGGTGGTTAATAAGGTTATATTCAAGCTGAAGAAAACATATCAAGCTAGAATATCATGCTTTATTCCCTGACTTCTACCTACAGTACAGTACAGTATCACATGCATCATTTCTCATGCCACATACTAGGCTAACTAAGCATGGTTCTGAACAGGGGTTCAGTGGAGGGGTTTGAACAATCTGTATCAATACAATCCAAGCCCTGGAATAGAGAGAGCAGTCAGTCAAAAAGCTGTCCTTTCTGAGGCTCTGTCAGGATCTGCACATACAGAAAAGCCTCATCAGAGAGATACTGCTAAAGTGCATGTAATACTTTAGAGATTTAATGCAGGTTTTAATTGGATAGAGGCCCATTATTTTTCAATACAGAAGGGGCAGTGAGGCACATAAAGCTCTTGAATATTTTTGCAAATCGTGTTCAACAGCATAATGATTAACCATGGCACTAAATTTGCCTCACAAAATGAAAAGCAAACTTCATGCAAGGCGTAATTTAATTGTTTCCCTTCACATTTTCTGCCTTTCCATTGTTGGAAGCTTAACATTTTTAGTCTGCTCAACAGCTGCCTGCCTTGTGATGCTTGAGCTGCAACAATGTGATTGACAAATGTTTTGAAGTACTGTTGTCGCAGTGTGTTTTCACCTCCATACAGTCCCAGGGAATATTACATCATTTCCTGCTCAATTTGATGCCTTATGGAATTTTTTCCACTTAGTTCTATTGATTACAGATCATCTACTGATATTTGATAAATCATTATGTATGGAGGACTGATCATTTGAAATCTCTATTTCAGTACTGTATCTTAGATTGTGTGTGTCCAAGGGTATGAGTGCAATAAGGTGTTTTATTATTATATATCAAAGAAATGCAATATTATTCCAATATAACCAACACAATATAGAGATATTTGTTTACTCTAGGTATTATGTTTACTCAGGTTAAGATCATTTGACATAATGATCATTCAAAAGTGGAATAATTTTAAACATTTGTCTGTTTGTTTACGGTAGTGTATGTTTCCAGGATTATGAAAGCATGAGTCAAATTTCTATTAGTCTCTTCAATGTCTGTTCAATCTGAAGAGAACACTGCCATCTGGGCAACAATTAGTGGAAATGCAATCTACCAGTCTGGGTCTATGCATGTCTGTGTTTCCTTAACACTTCTGAATCCTTATGGGACAAATAACATTTAACAATAGATTAATCAGATTGAGCATGCACATATGGGGTCCGCTTAGCTTTCCCTTTAATGTGCATTCCTTCAAAATAAGTTTTTTGTAGACACCTGTAAGCATAAAAAAAATGCTAAAGAAGTATAAAAGATAATGCAGTACCAGGAAGAGGCAGGATGTACCGCTACTAGAGACACACAGAGGTAATGAAGGGGATCAATAGGATTAGGAAAAGCATTTTCTGTTTTGCCAGAAATATTGACATTGAAATGGGAATAGTTTAACATAACTGTTATACCAGTAAATAATAAGTAAGTATTACAGAGATTGGAAAAATTAGGACATTCTGAGCTAGAACGAAAAACAATCAAGTCACTTTGAATGACAATGGCCATTTTGGCACTTTTTAATTCATATAACCCCACGTTCGGTTTAGCGTTCCCTGGATATATATATATTTTTTACAGTTACACCTGACCTGTGTAGTTAGTTCAGGGAACAACAACAATGCCCAACGGCAGCTTTCTAAATCCACTCTGAATCGGAACTTTCTTAATGCTGCATCGAGAGTTTCTGTTTTAGTTAGAAGATGCCACTGCTTCCTCATTGGTTTGTCTCCTACTGATTAGGGCTCTCATCTTATGTAAATCCTCTTAAGTCATATGTTATTGTTTATTGCAGTACTGTGAAGGTTAGGTGTTTCCTAAGCCCTGTGCGCTGTCTTATCTCCCCACCACATGCATCTTTGTCTCTCCAATGTCTCTGTTTTTTTTCTTCTCTTTTTAATACACTAATGGATGAAAAAAGTTGTGGGAACTGAACTGATGTGATGTTCTTGTTGACAACCAATCCACTGCACTGAAATGCTCATCTCTCCCAATGGCTAACAACAAAAACAGTTCAGGAGACAAAGAGATGTGATGTGTTGAGTGCTCCAGGAATATCACAATGTTATCTGAAAGTCTGTGGTTTCAGTTTGCCTACTGAATGCGTCCTCAGAAATACACTTTGGTCAGCTTCTAGTGGCCAGAGAATGGGGTGTAGAGAAAATGTTGCAGTTTTAAAGCAAGTTTTCTGTAATTCTAAACATTTTGCCATGGGGTGGAGAGAAATCTTTTCAGTTTTAAAGCACATTTCCTGAAATTCTACACCTTTTGCCATGACTCATGCCATGTTAATATGATATCTGATTGACTAACAAAATCAATAGGGTCGTCCTGAAGGTCAGGGTCCCTTCGTGCCTGGTCGGTAATTCGGCCATGATTTAAATAGCTGCTGGGTAGACTAACTTAACAATCTAAAAAGATTTAGCTGACATGGGCTAATTGAGTGACAGTCAGTGACTGACATTTAGTGGGGGAAAAAAGTATTTAGTCAGCCACCAATTGTGCAAGTTCTCCCACTTAAAAAGATGAGAGAGGCCTGTAATTTTCATCATAGGTACACGTCAACTATGACAGACAAATTGAGAGAAAAAATTTCCAGAAAATCACATTGTAGGATTTTTAATGAATTTATTTGCAAATTATGGTGGAAAATAAGTATTTGGTCACCTACAAACAAGCAAGATTTCTGGCTCTCACAGACCTGTAACTTCTTCTTTAAGAGGCTCCTCTGTCCTCCACTCGTTACCTGTATTAATGGCACCTGTTTGAACTTGTTATCAGTATAAAAGACACCTGTCTACAACCTCAAACAGTCACACTCCAAACTCCACTATGGCCAAGACCAAAGAGCTGTCAAAGGACACCAGAAACAAAATTGTAGACCTGCACCAAGCTGGGAAGACTGAATCTGCAATAGGTAAGCAGCTTGGTTTGAAGAAATCAACTGTGGGAGCAATTATTAGGAAATGGAAGACATACAAGACCACTGATAATCTCCCTCGATCTGGGGCTCCACGCAAGATCTCACCCCGTGGGGTCAAAATTATCACAAGAACGGTGAGCAAAAATCCCAGAACCACACAGGGGGACCTAGTGAATGACCTGCAGAGAGCTGGGACCAAAGTAACAAAGCCTACCATCAGTAACACACTAAGCCGCCAGGGACTCAAATCCTGCAGTGCCAGACGTGTCCCCCTGCTTAAGCCAGTACATGTCCAGGCCCGTCTGAAGTTCGCTAGAGTGCATTTGGATGATCCAGAAGAGGATTGGGAGAATGTCATATGGTCAGATGAAACCAAAATATAACTTTTTGAGAAAAACTCAACTTGTCGTGTTTGGAGGACAAATAATGCTGAGTTGCATCCAAAGAACACCATACCTACTGTGAAGCATGGGGGTGGAAACATCATGCTTTGGGGCTGTTTTTCTGCAAAGGGACCAGGACGACTGATCCGTGTAAAGGAAAGAATGAATGGGGCCATGTATCGTGAGATTTTGAGTGAAAACCTCCTTCCATCAGCAAGGGCATTGAAGATGAAACGTGGCTGGGTCTTTCAGCATGACAATGATCCCAAACACACCGCCCGGGCAACGAAGGAGTGGCTTCGTAAGAAGCATTTCAAGGTCCTGGAGTGGCCTAGCCAGTCACCAGATCTCAACCCCATAGAAAATCTTTGGAGGGAGTTGAAAGTCCGTGTTTCCCAGCGACAGCCCCAAAACATCACTGCTCTAGAAGAGATCTGCATGGAGGAATGGGCCAAAATACCAGCAACAGTGTGTGAAAACCTTGTGAAGACTTACAGAAAACGTTTGACCTGTGTCATTGCCAACAAAGGGTATATAACAAAGTATTGAGAAACTTTTGTTATTGACCAAATACTTATTTTCCACCATAATTTGCAAATAAATTCATTAAAAATCCTACAATGTGATTTTCTGATTTTTTTTCCTCATTTTGTCTGTCATAGTTGACGTGTACCTATGATGAAAATTACAGGCCTCTCTCATCTTTTTAAGTGGGAGAACTTGCACAATTGGTGGCTGACTAAATACTTTTTTTCCCCACTGTAACAAGTGTAAAACTGCTGATGCACAACCAAATTTCGAAATTCCACCTTGTGTATTCTACTATTCTAACTCTCAACAGTAAGTAGAGACCCCGACTGAGTTCCTAGCATCCGGGGCACGTGCCCTTTGTGTCCGGTCGGGGCCCCCTAGCGGCTGGGGGCCCTAGGCGACCGCCTATGTCGCTTAAGCCCAGGGCCGGCTCTGGCTGTAACCTTTGACTAACCTCATGTTCTGGGAATGTTGGAAAGCAAGAAGTCAGCAATCCATCAATCATTGGCCTATTTGTGGGAAGGGCCGAAAGCCCACCATAAAATGGGTGGTCCCTGGAGCTTCATGGAGACAAACACACTTTAGGTCTACTGCACGTTAATTTCTTCCTCACTTTCTACCAGACAATTTTTACTTGCACATGCTTGCCATCTGTGATCTGGATAAATTGAGTGAAAACAATTTTTTTATGGAAGTAACGTCCTAGGGGACCGAGGACCTGCAAGTCTGGTCAAGTTTGCTAAATATTGCGAAATCTAGGCTACTTCCTGGGAATGTATTTTTGTCTCTCTCTCTTGTTGTGAAAGGTGTGTCTACTTGTGAAATATTTGTTCGTTGTATGTCCCATCTCAGCAAAACATTTTCTAACTGACATTATAGGCCTATGCCCAGAGCTTCTAAAAGAGAAAGAAAAAATGTTAAACCAAAGCAGGATTCTTATAAAAGGAGGGAAAATTGTGAACGAGGATTGCTCCATTATCAGTGATGTCTACATTGAAGACGGACAAATTAAAGAAGTCGGATTAAACCTCCAAATCCCGGTCGGAGTTATCGTTATAGATGCCACTGATAAACTGGTGATACCGGGTGGTATCGATACCCATACCCACATGGAGTTGGCATTTATGGGCACCAAAGCAGTAGATGATTTCCATATTGGAACTAAGGTAAGAATAGTTTTGTGTTGTTTGATTTCACTGCATTAGGAATATTCTCTAGTAAATCAGAACAAAAATAATTACAGTGCCTTCAGAAAGTATTCATAACCCTTGACTTATTCCACATTTTGTTGGGGAATTCAAAAAGGATTAAATAGATGTCTTTCTCTCCCATCTACACACAATAACCCATAATGACAAAGTGAATAGATGTTTTTAGAAATGTTCACAAATTCATTTACATAAGTATTCACACCCCTCAGTCAATACTTCGTTGAATAACCTTTGGCAGAAATTACAGCTGTGTGTCTTTCTGTATAAGTCTCTAAAAGCTTTCCACACATGAATTGTGCAACATTTGCTCATTATTCTTTTCAAAATTCTTCAAGCTCTGTCAAATTGGTTGTTAATCATTGCTAGACAACAATTTTCAGGTCTTGCCATAGACCTTCAAGGAGATTTAAGTCAAAACTGTAACTCGAACCACTCAGGAATATTCATTGACTTCTTGGTAAGCAACTCCACTCTAGTTGGCCTTGTGTTTTAGGTTATTGTCCTGCTGAAAGGTGAATTAATCTACCAGTGTTTGGTGGAAAGCAGACTGAACCAGATTTTCCTCTAGGATTTTGCCTGTGCTTAGCTCCATTCTGTTAATTTGTTATCCTGAAAAACTCGCCAGTCCTTAATGAGTACAAGCATACCCATAACATGATGCAGCCACCACTATGCTTGAAAATATGGAGAGTGGTACTAAGTAATGTGTTGTATTGGATTTGCTCCAAACATAACACTTTGTATTCAGGACAAAAAGTGAATTGCTTTGCCAAATGTTTAGGAGTCAATTAGGTTAGTATTGTGGAGTAACTACAATGTTGTTGATCCATCCTCAGTATTTTTCTATCACAACCATTAAACTCTGTAACTGTTTTAAAGTCACCATTTGCCTCGTGGTGAAATCCCCGAGCAGTTTCCTTCCTTTCCGGCAACTGAGTTAGGAAGGACGCTTGTATTTTTGTAGTGACTGTGTGTAGTTATACACCATTCAAAGTGTAATTAATAACTTCACCATGCTCAAAGGGATATTCAATGTCTGCATATTTTTTTTACCCATCTACCAATAGGTACCCTTCTTTGCAAGGCATTGAAAAACCTCCCTGGTCTTTGTGGTTGAATCTGTGTTTGAAATTCACTGCTCGACTGAGGGACCTTACAGATAATGAATTGTATGTTTCGGGGTACAGAGATGAGGTAGTCATTCAAAAATCCTGTTAAATACTAGTATTGCACAGAGTCCATGCAATTTATTAAGCACATTTTTACTCCTGAACGTATTTAGGCTTGGCATAACAAAAGGGGTTGAATACTTATTGACTCAAGACATTTCAGCTTTTCATTTTTAATTAATATGTAAACATTTCAAAAAACATAATTCCACTTTTACATTATGGGGTATTGTGTGTAGGCCAGTGACAAAACATCTAAATGTAATCCATTTAAAATTCAGGCTGTAACACAACATTTGGGTGTGAATATTTTCTGAAGGCACTGTAGTTGTCTGTCTTTTCTGTATTAGAGGTAGGCTACATAAAACCCCATTTAATGAAGTTTAAAACATACATACTGTACCTTTACATAATTAAAAACATATAATCAGTAGGCTATTAAACAAAAAAAAGCATTATAATGTGCAGTAGATGGCCGATGCTGCAGAAATGCAAGTAAACTTGTTGTTTACATTTTTCAGTGCTGAAAGTACAGTGTAGCCTACCACTTCCCTGTAAAGTGCACTCCTCCATAACGTTTCATTGAGAGGTGTGATCAACCACCCCCCATCATCAACATCATCATTACACTGCAGTGTATTTTTATACTGAAAAAGTATAAAGAGAGCATTAGTGAGGCATTAGTCGGGCACTGATGTTGGGCGATTAGACCTGGCTCGCAGTCGGTGTTCCAATTCATCCCAAAGGTGTTAGATGGGTTGAGGTCAGGGCTCTGTGCAGGCCAGTCAAGTTCTTCCACACTGATCTTGACAAACCATTTCTGTATGGACCTCGCTTTGTGCACGGGGGCATTGTCATGTTGAAACAGGAAAGGGCCTTCCCCAAACTGTTGCCACAAGTTGGAAGCACGGAATAGTCTAGAATGTAATTCATTGTATGCTGTAGCGTTAAGATTTCCCTTCACTGGAACTAAGGGGCCTAGCTCGAACCAGCCCCAGACCATTATTCCTCCTTTACAGTTGGCACTATGCATTGGGGCAGGTAGCGTTCTCCTGGCATCCGCCAAACCCAGATTCGTACGTCGGACTGCCAGATGGTGAAGCGTGATTCATCACTCCATAGAACACGTTTCCACTGGTCCAGAGTCCAATGGCGGCGAGCTTTACACCACTCCAGCTGACGCTTGGCATTGCACATGGTGATCTTAGGCTTGTGTGCGGCTGCTCGGGCACGGAAACCCATTTCATGACGAACAGTTATTGTGCTGACGTTGCTTCGAGAGGCAGTTTGGAACTCGGTAGTGAGTGTTGCAACCGAGGACAGACGATTTTTACGTGCTACACGCTTCAGCACTCGCGGTCCTGTTCTGTGAGCTTGTGTGGCGTTGTTGCTCCTAGACCTTTCCACTTCACAATAACAGCACTTACAGTTGGCCAGGGGCAGCTCTAGCAGGGCAGAAATTTGACGAACTGACTTGTTGGAAAGGTGGCATCCAATGACGGTGCCATGTTGAAAGTCTGAGCTCTTCAGTAAGGCCATTCTACTGCCAAAGTTTGTCTATGGAGATGGCATGACAGTGTGCTCGATTTTATACACCTGTCAGCAACGGGTGTGGCTGAAATAGCCTAATCTACTAATTTGAAGGAGTGTCCACATATTTTTGTATATATAGTGTACTTTGAAGAGGTAGTGATTGGGTCTAAATAGGTGTTTAGCGTTTGGTAGTCTAAATTCAGTGTACTTGCCTTTAACTGCCATTTCCCGAAAGTCAGACTCTTCCCACATGCCAACTCAGAAGCTTCTGCATTCACCAAATGTTGTGTGGTTATCCTTATATATATATATATATATATATATATATATATATATATATATATATATATATATATATATATATTCTCCAGACTTGCCCAGAGTGAATTGTTGATATGTTGGCATATTTTTTTTATTGTAGATAACCTTTTCTTTGGAAAAATGCACCAAACATGCATTTTATGTACATGTCTTTAGTAAGATGAAAAAAGTATTTATCCACAATATGTTCTGGACAAGTCCGGTTCTGAAGTGTCTTAACAAAATGAAACCAAAATATTTAGGCTTACTTCATCCAGTGTCCAGAAAAATAGAGTTGTGCGATATGCACATATGTGCATATTTAATGAGATATCACCTCATTTGCATATTTTAATAACATATTTCAGTTTTATTTTTTTTACAAAAAAACGTTTTGATTTCCGTGTCTACATTCAACTGGTACAAATGTATAATGATATGATTAAGGGCCTTAAATCAATGTGCCCTAGTTAATATGCATTACAATTATTGACTGTTAACACAACAACTGAGCATTTTCCTTCTCAAAGCAACTGTTCAGAGTATTCAGAGGTTGTTGATTGTGCTCTTCACAAGTCCTTAGTGTCAGCCTTAGCTATGGAAACACAACTTTCCCCAAAATAACACTACGTCTTACACCCCAAAAAAGATTGGGACCCAGGCCAGATGGGGAAATGCCATTATGTCATGCTCAAATTATCTCAAAGTAACTTTAAACCAAGTAATTGAACTCCCTTGCAGAGATGATTTGGGCATGGAATGAAAATTATGCGAACTGAGGGACATTGACTTACATCTAATATTAGTGGTTGGTACAGTGGCTATTTTTAACAAAACCAAAGCATGGATTGCATTCTCTCCTTGTACATAATCTGTCTACACTCTAACCCCAAACGCTATCTGTAGTAAACCCTAACCCTGCTCTCTGTAGCCAGGCTGTCCTTACAGAAGGAACCAGACCACCATGATCCTGGAATAAACCCTCACCCCTTATCATCAACACCCCTATCTAAACCCGAACCCTTGGTGTGCCCAGGCCGCCGCTCTACACCCTAACCCTGTTCTATGTTTGTACAGGCTGCCCTGGCTGGACCATGGCCTGGGACTAAACAATAAACTTAAACCCTGTTCTGTGTATCTCTATCCATGGAACCTAAACCCTGTTCCGTGTATGTCTATCCATGGAACCTAAATCCTGTTCCGTGTATCTCTATCCATGGAACCTAAACCCTGTTCCGTGTATGTCTATCCATGGAACCTAAACCCTGTTCCGTGTATGTCTATCCATGGAACCTAAACCCTGTTCCGTGTATCTCTATCCATGGAACCTAAATCCTGTTCCGTGTATCTCTATCCATGGAACCTAAACCCTGTTCCGTGTATCTCTATCCATGGAACCTAAACCCTGTTCCGTGTATCTCTATCCATGGAACCTAAATCCTGTTCTGTGTATCTCTATCCATGGAACCTAAATCCTGTTCCGTGTATATCTATCCATGGAACCTAAACCCTGTTCCGTGTATGTCTATCCATGGAACCTAAACCCTGTTCTGTGTATGTCTATCCATGGAACCTAAACCCTATTCCGTACATCTCTATCCACGCTGTCCTGGAAAGTGGCAGGAGGCACTATCATGATCCTGGACTACACCGTAAACATTACCCCCTCCTATCCACCCCTCTCTAAACCCTAACCTATATACAACATACCCTAACCCTGCTCTCTGTACCCAGGCTGCCCTGGCAGGAGGGACCACCCTCCTGGATATACCCCATTCCACCACCCCTAAACCCTACATCCTAACCCCTTTTCTAAACCCTAACCCTGCTCTCTGCACTTAGGCTGCCTTGGCAGGAGGGACCACCATGATCCTAGACTTTGTGATCCCCCAGAGAGGCACGTCCCTGCTGGAGGCCTATGATAGGTGGAGGGACACGGCTGACGCCAAGGTCTGCTGTGACTACTCCCTCCATGTGGCCGTCACATGGTGGAGCGACAAGGTAGTGCCACATCAGGGCCATCATGCCCGTTTTATCTATAATCTATTTTCTAACCTGAAAATAAAAATATCACATTTGGCCATCAGAACCCAAAAAAATTTTATGCATCAGACTCATGCTCGTGTGACGAGGTAGCCTTCCCTGCACCCTGTATTTCTATCCCAAGTAAGAGACTAGGGTTCCCATCAGTTACATTTGTACAGATCGTTACAAAATAAGTAGATATTTCTGTCCCAGACTGAAATGTTTCATTTATTTGTCTTGATCTGTGAATGTTTTGTGAGATTGGGCAGGACTTAAAACGTTGTTTATTCTGGCCTGACGCCATCAAATCTATAGGGATTTTATAAAATAGCAGACTTGTTTTGAAAATGAGGGACACTGTCACTGTAGATTCAATCCAGTCAGCAGTAGATCAGCGTTATAGCGTGCTTGACATTTAAAGGTAATTTCCACTTGAGACAAAAAATGTGTTTATGGTGAATGCTGTCTCCACCAAAGCGGGAATATTGCCTTTAAAAGGTGCATCTCCAACAAAGAACTGAATCCCGGCCTTAATCTCAGCAATATCTACTTATTTAAAAAAATACCATGTGGTAATAGACTCCATGGAGACCTGGGATGGACAGTATGTCAATACATGGTTTTTACAGAGATGTTAACAGTCTTATCTCTCAGCATTGCAAAGAAAAGCACCAAAACTAATTTGCTTTTTGCTAAAACCCTTCTAGGTCAAGAAGGAAATGGAGACTTTGGCCAAAGAGAAAGGTGTCAACTCCTTCAAGATGTTCATGGCATACAAGGATGTGTTCATGCTTCAAGACCATGAGCTGTATGCTGCATTTTCCCAATGCAAAGAGATTGGAGCTATAGCCCAGGTGCACGCAGAGAATGGAGACCTTATTGCAGAGGTATTCCCAAACATTCCTGACCACAACACAGCCAATATGGCTCAAACCAGGGGTTCGTTCAGTTCGCTTCAATGTTTGCAATGTTGTGTGACGGTTTGTATTGAACGACACATTTTCACCAAATGGTACGCACCATTCTTCAACAGCCTTTGAGGTAAGTTTGCTCCCGTTTGGTGGGTGTGGTGAGGTGTGCCCTGATCAATTTAAGTGTGACCATTTGAAATCGTAAAAATCATGCAGCAAACCATATGGTAACTGCCATCTGGGCCACCATAATCACAAAATGTTTCAACTGGTCATTCAGTACATTACTGCTTTCATTGAATTTAACATTGCACACTGTTCTGTCGTACTGAACGCTCCCCGGAAAAAAACATGGAACCTTGTGGGTAACAATGTACCCATACAATATCCCATGAACCAGGACTGAACAAATGTTAATTTATCAACTGTTGGTGAGAAAATACAAATTACCTATTTTGACAGACTAAGGAAATACATTATATTGAGAAAGGTTCAGTCAGGAGTTCCTATTGACTGTCTGCTCAGTGTGTAAGTATTCCAGAGGTCATTGGTTTAGGTTAATGTTTAATCCTGATGTAACCTAATAGAAGACTAAACAAGAAACAAGCCATGCAAAACTATCCCTATCCAAGCCATGCAAAACTAACCCTATCCAAGCCATGCAAAACTATCCCTATCCAAGCCATGCAAAACTAACCCTATCCAAGCCATGCAAAACTATCCATATCCAAGCCATGCAAAACTATCCCTATCCAAGCCATGCAAAACTAACCCTATCCAAGCCATGCAAAACTAACCCTATCCAAGCCTTGCAAAACTAACCCTATCCAAGCCATGCAAAACTAACCCTATCCAAGCCATGCAAAACTAACCCTATCCAAGCCATGCAAAACTAACCCTATCCAAGCCATGCAAAACTAACCCTATCCAAGCCATGCAAAACTATCCATATCCAAGCCATGGAAAACTAACCCTATCCAAGCCATGCAAAACTAACCCTATCCAAGCCATGCAAAACTAACCCTATCCAAGCCATGCAAAACTAACCCTATCCAAGCCATGCAAAACTAACCCTATCCAAGCCATGCAAAACTAACCCTATCCAAGCCATGCAAAACTAACCCTATCCAAGCCATGCAAAACTATCCCTATCCAAGCCATGCAAAACTATCCCTATCCAAGCCATGCAAAACTATCCCTATCCAAGCCATGCAAAACTAACCCTATCCAAGCCATGCAAAACTATCCATATCCAAGCCATGCAAAACTAACCCTATCCAAGCCATGCAAAACTAACCCTATCCAAGCCATGCAAAACTAACCCTATCCAAGCCATGCAAAACTAACCCTATCCAAGCCATGCAAAACTATGTGCAAAGGGAGGAAAACTCTGACCTGCACCTGCTGAAATGTTTGTGCTTACTGTACATCCCTGTTGCAGTAAATAAAAACTTTCAAGGCTGCTGTTATTTTTGAACCACATGTTTGTGTTATGTTGGAGTTTAAAATACCTTTACAGGGTCTGCAGAAAAGTCTAGATGATGAAGTTCTACTCTTGGTGATGTAAGATTTGACAGTTGGTCATTAAATACTTTTTCTAAGGTACTGGTTAGAAATGTTCCCTCTGGGATTAATAAAGTACCTATATTTCCATCTATCTATGCAGCACAGTATGTCCTTGAACTAGTTAACATTGAAGACACTGTGTCACGGTTTCGGCCGAGGCTGCCTCTCTCCCTTGTTCGGGCAGGCTTCGGCGTTCGTTGTCTCCGGAATACTAGCTGCCACCGTTGTATGTTTCATGTTCGTTTGCTTTTGTCTGATTGTTGTCACACCTGTTTTCATTTAGTGTCATTAGTGTCCTATTTAGTTCTCGTTGTGTTTGTCAGGTGTTGTGTGTTATTTATTTTGTCAGTTGTGTATTTCGCTCGGTTGAGCTTCTCTCCACTGCGCTGGAGTTATTACGCACCTGTTTTGTGCGCTGTTGTTTCGTTTCGCCTTCGTGCGTATTTCGCCTTCGGGCAAGTATTGTCCGTTTGCCGTGTTTTGGCATTACTAAAGTCTGTTGGATTATCCGTCTGCGTCCTGCGTTTGATTCCACCACTGCACCTACAGCACGCTTTGACAGAATAACACACCTCATGGAATCAGCAGGAGCCGCAGCAGCCCAGGCGACTCTGGAGGACAGGGTCCGGGAACAAGGTGACCAGATTCTGCAGATGGGGACCGCACTGCAGGAGGTGATCACCACCATCCGAGGCTGGGGGACGCCTCCACCGCCACCCTCCGTGCCAGCACCATCGGCCAGTCAGCCTATTCCCGCACCAGAACCCCGAGGAGTCCGACTCTCGCTCCCGAGGGCTTACGAGGGGACCGCGACCGGGTGCCAGGGTTTCCTTCTCCAGGTGGAGCTGTACCTGGCCACCGTGCACCCGGCGCCCTCGGGACATGAGAGCGTGTCCGCCCTGATCTCCTGCCTGTCCGGGAAGGCGTTGGAATGGGCCAACGCGGAGTGGAGGAGGATCGACACGGACACCATAACTTACGACGAGTTCTCCCGCCGCTTCAAGGCGGTGTTTGACCATCCCCCGGAGGGGAAAGCGGCGGGGGAGCGTCTGGTCTTCCTCCGGCAGGGGAGGAGGAGTGCTCAGGAGTTCGCCCTCGAATTCCGTACTCTAGCGGCAGATGCAGGGTGGAATGATCGGGCCCTCGTCGATCACTACAGGTGTAGTCTACGAGAGGACGTCCGTCGGGAGCTGGCCTGTAGGGACACCAGCCTCACGTTCGACCAGTTGGTCGACATGTCCATCAGGCTGGATAACCTGCTAGCTACCCGCGTACGTTCCGAGGGGGGTCCGTCCATTTCACCCTCCAGCGCTTCCGAGCCGTGCCCCATGGAGCTCGGGGGCGCTGGCGCTAGAGAGAGGAGGGGTCGGCTTACTAGGGGGTCCATCCCCTGCACCAACTGTGGTCGGGGAGGACACACCGCGGCTAGGTGCTGGGGATGGCCTCCTAGGGGAGAGGACGACAGGTCCCGCACTGGGGATTCCCTCCAGGTGAGTAGGCGCCCCACTCACCCAGAGCTCTCTGTTGCACATTTTTGTATGCCTGTGCGTTTTCCACAGGTAGCACCTCATTCCCAGCATAAGGCGCTGGTAGATTCAGGCGCGGCTGGGAATTTTATTGATAAGAAGTTTTGTTTAGCTTTAGGGATTCCCCTTCTTCCTGTTGATGTTCCTTTCCCCGTTCATGCCCTAGATAGCCGTCCGTTGGGTGCGGGCTTGATCAGGGAGGTCACTGCGCCACTTAGAATGTGTGCGCAGGGGGGTCATCAGGAGATGATTCAGCTATTTCTGATTGACTCTCCTGCGTATCCGGTGGTGCTGGGCATGCCCTGGTTGAGTACCCATAACCCATCCATTTCGTGGCAGGAGAGGGCTCTGATGGAGTGGTCTGCCCAGTGTGTGGGTAGATGTTTAGGCGTTTCCGTAGGGGCTACCTCGGTGGAGAGTCCAAACCAGGTGCCCGCATTGCACGTTCCCCCTGAGTATGGGGATTTGGCTATTGCGTTTAGTAAGTCGAGGGCGACGCAGTTGCCGCCCCATAGGCAGGGAGATTGTGCGATAGACCTCCAGGCAGGAGCTGCGCTCCCACGGAGCCATGTGTATCCTCTGTCTCAAGAGGAGAAGAAAGCTATGGAGACTTACATAGACGAATCTCTGAGACAAGGATACATACGGCCTTCCACTTCCCCTGTGTCCTCGAGTTTCTTTTTTGTGAAGAAAAAGGATGGTGGTTTGCGCCCGTGCATCGATTACCGTGGTCTCAATCAGATTACGGTGAAGTACAGTTATCCACTCCCGCTGATTGCGACCATGACTGAGTCGTTGCATGGGGCGCGTTTCTTCACTAAATTAGATCTCAGGAGCGCGTACAACTTGGTGCGCATCAGGGGGGGCGATGAATGGAAGACAGCCTTTAGTACCACCTCGGGCCATTACGAGTATCTGGTCATGCCATACGGGTTGATGAACGCTCCGTCAGTTTTCCAATCATTCGTGGATGAGATCTTCAGGGACATGCAGGGGCAGGGGGTGGTTGTGTACATAGATGACATTCTCGTGTACTCGCCTACCCGTGTCGAGCATGTGGCCCTGGTGCGTAGAGTGTTGCGGAGGCTGGTGGAGCACGACCTGTATGTGAAGGCAGAGAAGTGTCTGTTTTTCCAGGAGTCGGTCTCCTTTTTGGGGTATCAGTTGTCTGCGTCAGGGGTGAAGATGGAGGTAGACCGGGTGTCGGCCGTGCGTAATTGGCAAACACCAACCACTGTGAAGGAGGTGCAGCAGTTTTTGGGGTTTGCGAATTACTACCGGAGGTTTATCCGGGGTTTTGGACAGGTGGCAGCTCCCATCACGTCTCTTTTGAAGGGGGGTCCGGTGCGTCTGCAGTGGTCGGCCGAGGCGGACAGGGCGTTTGGGAGGCTGAAGGACCTGTTTACCTCGGCCCCGGTGCTGGCGCATCCGGATCCCTCTTTGCCGTTCCAGGTAGAGGTGGACGCGTCAGAGGCCGGTCTAGGAGCCGTGCTTTCACAACGGTCTGGCGCGCCACCTAAACTCCGCCCCTGTGCTTTTTATTCTAAGAAGCTCAGTCCGGCGGAGCGGAACTATGACGTAGGGGACAGGGAGCTGTTAGCCGTGGTACAGGCCCTAAAGGTGTGGAGGCACTGGCTTGAGGGGGCTCAACACCCTTTCCTCATTTTGACGGACCACCGTAACCTGGAGTACATCCGGGCAGCGAGGAGGCTGAACCCTCGCCAGGCAAGATGGAATATGTTCTTGACCAGGTTTACTTTTAAGATCACGTACATCCCTGGGTCACAGAACGGCAAGGCAGATGCGCTGTCTCGGCGGTATGACACGGAGGAGAGGTCCGTGGAGCCCACTCCCATACTGCCGGAGTCGTGTCTGGTGGCACCGGTAGTGTGGGAGGTCGATGCTGAACTCGAGCGGGCGTTACGCACCGACCCTAGTCCACCACAGTGCCCGGAGGGTCGGAAGTACGTTCCGCTCGAGGTTCGGGATCGATTGATCTATTGGGCTCACACGTCACCCTCCTCTGGACATCCGGGTATCGGCCGGACAGTGCACTGTCTTAGTGCCAAGTACTGGTGGCCCACGTTGGCAAGGGATGTGAGGGTTTATGTTTCCTCCTGCTCGGTGTGCGCCCAGTGTAAGGCGCCTAGACATCTGCCTAGGGGTAAGTTACTACCCCTGCCCGTGCCACAACGACCATGGTCCCACCTCTCGGTGGATTTCCTTACTGACCTTCCTCCTTCACAGGGGAATACCACTATACTGGTCGTTGTGGACCGGTTTTCTAAGGCCTGTCGTTTGCTCCCCATGCCGGGCCTTCCTACCGCCCTGCAAACTGCCGAAGCCCTATTCACCCATGTGTTCCGGCACTACGGGGTACCCGAGGATATTGTGTCTGATCGGGGTCCCCAATTTACCTCCAGAGTCTGGAGGGCCTTTATGGAGCGGTTGGGGGTCTCGTGAGCCTCACCTCGGGTTACCACCCGGAGAGTAATGGGCAGGTGGAACGTGTAAACCAGGATGTGGGCAGGTTTCTTAGAACATACTGCCAGGACCGGCCGGAGGAGTGGGCAAGGTACGTTCCCTGGGCCGAAATGGCCCAGAATTCCCTACGCCATTCCTCCACTAACCTAACTCCTTTCCAATGTGTGTTGGGTTACCAGCCGGTTCTGGCACCCTGGCAGCATAGCCAGATCGAGGCTCCTGCGGTGGATGAGTGGGCGAGGCGCTCGGAGGAGACATGGAACGCTGCACACGTCCACCTGCAGCGGGCCCTCCGACGTCATAAGGCGAGCGCCGATCTCCACCGCAGTGAGGGACCGGTGTACGCACCCGGTGATCGAGTCTGGCTCTCTACCAGGAACCTGCCCCTCCGCCTGCCCTGTCGGAAACTGGGTCGGCGGTTTGTAGGGCCATTTAAAGTCCTGGGAAGGTTGAACGAGGTGTGTTATAAATTACAGCTACCTGTTGAATATAAAAGTATTAACCCCTCGTTCCATGTGTCCCTTCTCAGGCCGGTGGTAGCTGGCCCACTCCAAGAAAGTGAGATCAGGGAGACTCCTCCGCCCCCATTGGACATCGAGGGGGCACCGGCGTACTCCGTGAGGTCCATCTTGGATTCGAGACGTCGGATGGGGGGTCTCCAGTATCTAGTGGAGTGGGAGGGGTATGGTCCGGAGGAGCGGTGCTGGGTGCCGAGGAGAGACATTTTGGACCCGTCTCTCCTGACGGAATTCCATCGTGGGCACCCGACGCACCCTGCTCCGCGTCCTCCGGGTCGTCCCCGAGGCCGGAGTCGGCGCACGTCTGGAGCCGCGCGTCAAGGGGGGGGTACTGTCATGGTTTCGGCCGAGGCTGCCTCTCTCCCTTGTTCGGGCAGGCTTCGGCGTTCGTTGTCTCCGGAATACTAGCTGCCACCGTTGTATGTTTCATGTTCGTTTGCTTTTGTCTGATTGTTGTCACACCTGTTTTCATTTAGTGTCATTAGTGTCCTATTTAGTTCTCGTTGTGTTTGTCAGGTGTTGTGTGTTATTGATTTTGTCAGTCGTGTATTTCGCTCGGTTGAGCTTCTCTCCACTGCGCTGGAGTTATTACGCACCTGTTTTGTGCGCTGTTGTTTCGTTTCGCCTTCGTGCGTATTTCGCCTTCGGGCAAGTATTGTCCGTTTGCCGTGTTTTGGCATTACTAAAGTCTGTTGGATTATCCGTCTGCGTCCTGCGTTTGATTCCACCACTGCACCTACAGCACGCTTTGACACACTGCCATGTTTTCATTCCTCACCTCAGTGGATAGCTATTGCTATCTAGTTGTGCTGTCTTTGAGACTCTTTACCCATGTTGGTAAATAAGGAGTCCACACATTGATTATATTGCAGCCCAACATAACTATGGAATGTCAAATCAAATAATGTATGACAATAACATATCACACGTGAGGATGTTATTATTATACATGCTAGTATTACAAAACCCACTGCAAACAGACACACAGTCTTCTTCATCTTTGTCGGTCCTATTATCTCCTTTCATCTCATGTACCTTATCGTGTGTCATCAAGGTGCTTCCTAGAACACAGCCAACATACTCCTATCATTGGCAGTCATTTGGTCATGTGATATAGGACATAAGAATACCATTTATGTGTCATGGCCTACATAACGGCACATGAACAGTAGCTTATTTCATTCTACCATATGAGGTACGGGAACCAAACCAAACTTGTTTTGCAGTGTCATGTTTTGCAATCTCATGACACTGGAGTTACAGTTCATAGCTTTTATGTTTATCATTTTATAATTGATCATTTTACTCCTCTGTCATTCACTATAGCATTCATTCTTTCTCACATTTGAAAATTAAGTAATGTTGCTGTGAAGGTTTCTATGTTGCCGCAATGTGGAAGCAAAGAGATTCTATGCATAATAAATTATTTACTAAGGGGGGAAACTATTTGACTTCTCTTATTTAATTTATTCCTTGTCAATGTCTTAAGGGGCAAGGTTCATTACAGTAACTGTCCTCTGTTTAAGCTGAACAGGTGGGTCGGTGTTAACCTGAAAAGATACTAAAATCAGTGTTCACTCAATCCAATATCAGTTACACAAAAAGTCCAAGGATCAACACCTAGTTCTGTTTGATTCAGGTTGGAATGTTCTAGCTCTAGATTGTCAACTTTCTTTTCCAAGTTGAGGTCTGTAGAATAACCACTAGAGGACAGCAGATGCCCAATCTGTAGTCTGTTTTTGGTGACAGAAACTATTCAGGAGATACATACATTTATTGGCAGCATGTTTAGAGTGAGTTTACAACTCCTTGATGAATATTTTATGTAAACGATTAGCAACTAAACTTCCATAGAGTAGTATTTGTAATACACCCGTTGTCTGTTGTCAAAAAGCATGTAACATGTCAGCTTCCTCCCTCAACGCTACCTGAGGAAAACCTATTTGCGTCATGGTGTAATATTCTATGCTAATCTGCTCCTACTTGTATAACCTTTTGTAACTATTTCTGTGAATATTTCACAAAAGTTTATCTGTGTCACACAGGCAGTTTTTTTTTATCTGCCATTTAGGGGGCATTTTTTAAACTGACCTTCTCTCACTTGGCAGGGGGCTAAGAAGATGCTGTCCCTGGGCATCACAGGTCCGGAGGGTCATGAGTTGTGTCGTCCTGAGGAGGTGGAGGCTGAGGCCACTCAGAGAGCCATCACCATCGCCCACGCTGTCAACTGCCCGCTCTATGTGGTCCACGTCATGAGCAAGTCTGCCGCTAAGGTAGTGTCCAACGCACGCAGAGATGGTGAGGGGGCCTGACACTGCCTGCTGGGAGGAACTGTGGGTGGGAAAGAATGACAGAGAGAGAGAAAGTGAGAGAGAATGAGAGAGAGACATACAGAGACAGAGAGAGTGAGAGAGAGGCTAAACATGACATGGATGGTGATCTGTGTTATGTATGCATGGTTGTAGAGATGTTTGTGCCCCAACAGGCCGTGTGGTGTTTGGTGAGCCCATAGCAGCAGGACTGGGTACAGATGGCACCCACTACTGGCACAAAGACTGGGCCCACGCTGCCAAGTTCGTCATGGGCCCACCTCTGAGGCCCGACCCCAGCACCCCGGGATACCTCATGGACCTACTGGCAAAGTATGTGGAGCCTTAGCCAATATCAACCTGATCTCACTGTTCCTCTTCTGCCCTTTCACTGAGTAAAGCACATTAGGTTACACCTTCCGTGCATCCACTGTCACATAAGTGCTCCATAACACTGTCATAACAATGACATAACAGATGTTATAAGCAGTCATGACTAGTGCTATCAGCATATGACCCCAACAGTCATGACTGTTTATAACATACATCACATAATATATGTCAAAGTGGAGTGTATGTAACACAGTGTTACCGACCACCCAGGAACACAGGAACTGGGAAGGTGAACAACAATGCCAAACACAGTGGAATCTTTGAAAAAGAAAGGAATTGAAGTGTAACTGCATATTGTCGGTGCAATAGAAATGAATGACAGGCAGTAAAGATGGCTGCCTTACCGTTTAGTGATGTAGATGCTTCTGTTTCATTCTTCCAGTGATGACCTCAGTGTGACTGGGACAGACAACTGCACATTCTCTGTGTGTCAGAAGGCCCTGGGCAAAGACGACTTTACAAAGATCCCCAACGGAGTCAACGGAGTGGAGGACAGGATGTCTGTCATTTGGGAGAAGGGCGTTGTCAGTTAGGCCTCTCATTCTGCTCCCCCGGCCTATCACATCCTTTTTATTATAGACACTATAGGCCAGTTTCCCGGACAGATTAAACCTATAGTCCTAAACCAAAAAGCAGACTCATGGAGAATCTCCATTGAAAGTGATTTTTTTGTCCAGGACTAGTCTTAATCTGTGTCCAGGATACAGGCCCTACAAAAATGAGTGGTACTATTTTCAGACGGTTGATTCAATTCTATAGTAGGAGTTAATAGGTGCCAAGTGTCATTTCTGCTGTGAGAAGAGAAGATAATAATTGATATTATGCCATTTATTATGTGCATCAAGGAAGTTATTATCTGTCAGAATCAATCCAAACTGTCATAGTGGAAGTCGCAGCAGACTGGACTGTAGCAGCAGCAGGCTCGCTTTCCTTCTGTCCTTCTCTTTCCATTTCTTCCTTCCTTCCTTCCTCCCTCCCTTCCTTATTTCTGTCCTTCTCTTTCCATTTCTTCCTTCCTTCCTCCCTCCCTTCCTTCTTTCTGTCCTTCTCTTTCCATTTATTCCTTCCTTCTTTCTGTCCTTCTCTTTCCATTTATTCCTTCCTTCCTCCCTCCCTTCCTTCTTTCTGTCCTTCTCTTTCCATTTCTTCCTTCCTTCCTCCCTCCCTTCCTTCTTTCTGTCCTTCTCTTTCCATTTCTTCCTTCCTTCCTCCCTCCCTTCCTTCTTTCTGTCCTTCTCTTTCCATTTCTTCCTTCCTTCCTCCCTCCCTTCCTTCTTTCTGTCCTTCTCTTTCCATTTCTTCCTTCCTTCCTCCCTCCCTTACTTCTTTCTGTCCTTCTCTCAGGAAAATGCTTTAGCCGGTTAACCCGGAGGCCATTGCAAAAATTAACATTGTAAAACGCTGGCAAAAAAATTGCACGTTTTGATATTTGGAGTGAAACTTTGAATCGCTTACTGCACACTTAAGCATTTACCTTTTGTCAGGATAATTATGTCAGTAAATATGGAATTTGTCATTCATATCCAGGATATTGAAACTCAGTATTTTGTGTAAATACTTTCCGCAGCATAGCGGGAAAATGGACGAGAATCGATTTGTAGCCGTCACCAGCAGCAATGCAGCGAAAATCTTCAACTTCTACCCCCAGAAGGGAAGGATCGCTAAGGGATGTGATGCTGATGTGGTCATATGGGATCCTAAGGCAACCAGGTGAGACAAGGATAAAGACCATCCAATACGTTTCTCATTAAACACATAGTGATTTAGTGATGTTTAGCCAAATTATTAACTGTTTTGATGATGATGTTTTTTAAATCTTTGTGTATGCATATTTCATCACTACTATTAACTTCTTAAACTGCAGATGGTGCTGACAAATTGAGCTTGCCACAAAGCCTGTCTTCAGGGTGTGTCACGATCGTCGTTAGATGAAGTGGACCAAGGCGCAGCGTGATATGCGTACATTCTTTATTGCAGTACACAACACGAACCAAAACAAACGATACGTGAAGTCCTGGGTTGAACACAAACCTTCCGGAACAAGATCCCACAATAAACAGTGCCAAACAGGCTGCCTAAGTATGGTCCCCAATCAGAGACAGCTGTGGCTCGTTGTCTCTGATTGGGAACCATACTTAGGCAGCCTGTTTTGCACTTGTCATTTGTGGGATCTTGTTCCGTAAGGTTTGTTTTGGATTAACCTAGGACTTCACGTATCGTTTGGTTTATTGTTTTGATCGTGTATTAAGTACTGTAACGACCCGGTATTGTGTTCTGTGTTCGTGGGTGTGTTATCGTTCTCATGGGTGCTAGCAGGGGTTAAATATGCCAGGACAGATGGAAAGGTTGGGGGGGTATGATGGGTAATCCCGCGGGGTTTTGGAATGCTTAAATAGGGGTTACGGTCTCATCTCTCTCTCTTCTGTTTTGGGACCCTTGACTTGACATGTTATATTTGTGTATGTTCGAGGTTTAGCAGCGTGGGCTGTGGCCTGAACAATAGCCCATTCAGGAATAAACCTGTGTTCTGCCTGTACACCTGGTGCCCGTTTCTCTCTTTTACTTTATGACCCAGCTGGGTCATTACATTGGTGTCAGAAGTGCTTTCGAACGACGGGATAGATCGAGATTAGGCGAGTTAGCTGTTTCAGTATAGGCCGTGGTTAGCTTTAGCGTGACTGCATCTACGGTCATGATGATCGGGGCGAGGCGGAAAATTAAGGAAGAGTCGGACAAAGTGTCCGTTGTGGGCTCGGGTGTACCCGGTCGGGAGGGTCAGGCGACGACGGCTGTAGAAGAGCTGGAGAGCCACATGGCGGAAGTTAAATTGTCAGTCAGCAAGATGGCAGAACGGGCGGGTTTTCCATCAAACCGCTCGACCAGAACAGACGTCACGGCGACGGAGATATCGACGTCACCACGTGCGGAAATGGCTGGGCCTCCTTATGTAAACAGTGATGGCAGCGCCCTATTGCCATTAGCCACGGTAGCGGCTAAACTTCCAAAGTTCAATGGACAAGGTAAATGGGAAGTTTTTTTCACTCAATTCGAGTTGTTGGCTAGAGCCGGGAGATGGTCTGACGAGACGAAAGGGTTACAGCTTGCCCTGAGCCTGGCAGAGGAGGCGTCGGAATGCCTGCTAACGCTAGCCCCGGACGAGAGGGGCGAGTACGGTGCGCTAGTGGAGGCATTGGGGGGCCGTTTCGGCAGCGATGCACAGCCCAACATGCTGCGGATTGAACTGAGTAACAAAAAGAGACTTCGGGGGGAATCATTAAAGGCGTTGGCAAGTGATATTCTGAGCCTGACCAGGCGGGCTTATGCAACTATGCCGATTGGGGTGCAAGACGAGCTGGCACGGGACAGTTTTATTAGAGCGCTCTCCCCCACCGAACTGGGTAAGCATGTTCAGATGTCGGACCCAGCATCTCTGCGGGCTGCAGTGGAGATAGCCAGGAAGAGGGAGCTGATCTGGGGTGAGGGAGTGAGAGTGGAGGTTGCCAGTCAACCAGAGGTGAGAGCAGCGGCGGCCGGGGTGCCGGGGGTCACCAAACCAGAGTGGGTCGACGAGTTGGGCGGGTTAGTCAAGACCGCTTCGCTTGTCATTGAGAGGGGCTCCAGACAACATCGCAGTGTCAGCTCAACTCCCATTGTCTGCTGGGGTTGTGGCCAGCCTGGCCACATTCAGCGGGAGTGTGGCAGATTCTCCCGTCACCAGGGAAACGACAGCGGGTTCTCGCGCAGGGGGCAGCGCGGGCCCACCCCTCCGCCCCCGAACCCACAGTAAGCAGAAGAGGTACCCAGCAGCGCAGGCAAGAGGGTGGGGACCTGCTTCCCCAGGGTGTAGCTGCCACTGTGTTTCCTAGTCCGGTAGTTGTGGTGGGACGTACCACCATTGGGGACTTCTGCAATGTCATTGTCAAGGTAGAGGGGGTGGAATGTTTGGCCCTGGTCGACACGGGCTCTACAGTAACCCTGGTGAGACCAGACATACTACCTGTTGGGGTGCGGGTGGAGCCGACCCTTGTCCAGCTACGGACTGTCACGGGGGAGCTAGCCCCCATGTTAGGGAAGTGTCGGTTGTCTGTGACTGTGGGGGGGAGAACTGTGGGGTGTCCGGTGTGGGTAGCAGCGGTACAGGACCCCTGTATACTGGGAATGGACTTTTTGAAAAACTGTGGGGCTCAGTTGGACTTAGCTTCGGGCACTTTGAGGCTGTCGGGGGGGCCCACAGTGGGAATGTCGCCTTCTGGAGGGCCAGCAGGGGGCAGGGCTGTCCCTCCGTCTTCCTCCAAGCTTGCCGAAACTCCACTGGTCGTCCCGGCTGCTCCATTGGTCGTTGTGCCATCCCAGCAGCTGTCTCCGGCGGCAACGACCTTCACTCCCCATAATGGTGCAAGCACAGGCAGCCCAGTAGCCCAAAACACACTGGCTCCTTCACCCCATCAGCCCGACGGGGGGAAGGAGGAAGTTATCGACGCCGTTGAGGCTGTGTGGCTGAAAAACTGTCAAGGTCTGGATGAGAGACAACAGAGACAGTTAAAGCAGCTGCTGTTTGACTTTAAAGATAGCTTCGCTTGGGGGGAAGATGAGGTAGGGCAAACGCACCTGGTTCAGCACGACATCGACACTGGGGACAACCAACCCCATTAAAATTCGGCCCCGTCGCATTCCCCTTGCCAAGAGGGAAGCAGCAGCCACAGCTATTGCTGACATGTTGCGGGCTGATTTCATTGAGCCATCAGACAGCCCATGGTCCGCGCCGGTCGTCATGGTGCCTAAGAAAGGGGGTAAACTTAGGTTTTGTGCGGACTACAGGGGCCTAAATTCTGTCACCACTAAAGACTCTTACCCCATACCGAGGATCGATGAGTCGCTAGACCACGTCAGAGGGTCCTCGTGGTTCTCTTCCCTTGATCTGCGCAGTGGCTACTGGCAGGTGCCCCTCTCGCCTGGGGCACGTGAAAAAACTGCCTTCTCCACGGATAGGGGCCATTGGCAGTTCAAGGTGCTGTGCTTCGGGCTTTGTAATGCTCCTGCCACCTTTGAGAGGCTCATGGACAGAGTGCTGGCGGGGGTTCCGAGAGACGAGTGTGTCGTGTACCTAGACGACATATTGGTGCACGGCACATCGTTTGAGGGGGCACTGGGGGCACTTAGGCGAGTGCTGGAGAGGATCTCGGGGGCGGGGCTAAAATTACACCCGGAAAAGTGCCATTTCATGCAAAGGGAGGTGGCGTTCCTGGGTCATCAGCTGGGTGGTGAGGGCATCAGCACGATGCCAGACAAAGTGGAGGCTGTGAGGGGGTGGCCAATTCCAAGGGGAAAAAAAGAGGTTAAGAGCTTCCTGGGTCTGGCATCCTACTATCGTAGGTTTGGGAAAGGGTTTGCTGCTCCTTTGAACCACCTTCTCAAGAAGGACACTGTTTTTCAGTGGACCGAAGAGCACCAGCGGGCGTTTGAGGCCCTCAAACGTGCCCTGGTGGAGGCCCCTGTCCTGTCCTCACCAGACCCGAACCGTCCGTTTATCCTGGACACCGACGCAAGCAATGAGGGCTTGGGGGCTGTGCTGGCTCAGCGTGGTTCTGACGGGGAGCACGTAGTAGCTTATTACAGCAGAACTTTTGATAAGGCTGAAAAACGCTACTGCGTGACAAGGAGGGAGCTTTTGGGTGTCGTGGCAGCAGTACGCCATTTCAAGTACTACCTGGGGGGCCTGCCGTTTGTGGTGCGGACGGATCACTCCGCCCTGCAGTGGCTTCTCTCCTTCAAGGAGCCAGAGGGTCAGATCGCCCGCTGGTTGGAGGAGCTGCAACCCTACGACTTCCAGGTAGAGCACAGGGCCGGCCTTCGCCACAGCAATGCAGACGCCTTGTCCCGCCGCCCGTGTGCTGAGGATGGCTGTGGGTACTGCGCCAAACGGGTGGAGCAAGAGAGGGAACTGTGCATGGAGGAGGGAGTCAGCTGAGGGTGACAGAGTGCCGGGAGCTTGAGGCTGTGGACGTCGGGGAGTGGAGGCGTCGCCAGGAGGAGGACGCAGAGCTGCGTCCTGTGCTGGGGTGGGTGGAAGAGAGAAGACGACCGCCGTGGGGGGAAGTAGCCCTCTATCACCAGTTACCGAAGGACTGTGGGCTAAATTATCAGTCCTTAGAGTGGCTGAGGGAGTGCTCCAGAGGGGGTGGAAAAAGCCAGCTACTGGAGAAATTACGTGGCAGGTAGTGGTTCCCAAAAGGCTGCAAGGGAGCATGTTACAGCAGCTTCACGGGGGAGTAGGCACAGGGCATTTTGGGGTCTCCAAAACGTTAAAGCGCATACGTAAAGGCTTCTATTGGGCCAGGCACAGGAGGGATGTGGAGGACTTTTGCAGGCAGTGCGACGAGTGTGCTGCTAAGAAAGGACCTCCAGGTCAGTCACACGCCCTCCTACAACAATTTCCAGTAGGGGAGCCCATGGAGAGACTGGGGGTAGACATAGTTGGACCGTTTCCAACCACAGACAGCGGTAACAGGTGGATTCTAACTGCTATGGACTACTTCACCAAGTGGCCAGAGGCTTACGCTCTCCCAGACCAGGAGGCAGAAACAGTAGCTGATGTGTTGGTAGGGGGAATAATCAGTCGGTTTGGGGTGCCACAGTCTATACACAGCGACCAGGGGAGAAACTTTGAGTCACGGGTGTTCTCAGAGTTGTGTAGACGGTTAGGCGCGGAGAAGACGCACACTACTCCGCTTCACCCCCAGAGTGATGGGCTGGTGGAAAGATTTAACAGAACATTAGCACAACAGCTGGCTATCGTTACCTCAAAACACCAGAGAGATTGGGACACCCACTTACCGTTTATTCTTATGGCATGTAGGTCGGCTGTTCAAGAATCGACTGCGTGCTCCCCAGCGCTACTAATGTTAGGTCGTGAGTTGCGCACCCCAGCCGAACTGACGTTTGGCCACCCTCCTGATAAAGACGACGGGGTTTTGCCTGGCCTGAACTATGTTCGTCGTCTGCAGAACCGGTTAGAAGCGGCTCACACCTTCGCAAGAGAGCAACTCGAGAACGCAGGAATGCGCCAAAAGCGGCACTATGACTCACGCGCTAGGGGGAGGCACTTTGGAGCGGGAGAACTCGTGTGGCTTCACAACCCCACGCGCAAGAAGGGGCGGTGCCCAAAGCTGGACAGTGCCTGGGTGGGGCCGTGCCTGGTGATAGAGAGAGTGGGGGAGGTGACGTACCGGGTGGAGGTTCCCCCACGGAGCAGGAAGGTGGTGGTCCACCGGGACCGATTGGCGCCCTACAGAGGGAGGAAAACGGTAGGGAATGGAAGTGAGGACTCTGACGTGAGCACACGGGGACAGTCTAGCGAGGAGACTCTAGCGCAACCTGAGCCTGGAACGGGGGCTGCCTCTTCGGAGGGCGCTGGAAATGACATTGGGGCAGATGAGTGTTCTGGGGGTCCACCAGTGAGAGTCAAGGGGAGGCACAAGAGACTGATGCGACCTCCGGGTCGTTTTAAGGATTTTGTTTTATAACCCTAGGGACTAGGGTTTAGAAAGGGGGGGGGGGGGGCTATGTAACGACCCGGTATTGTGTTCTGTGTTCGTGGGTGTGTTATCGTTCTCATGGGTGCTAGCAGGGGTTAAATATGGCAGGACAGATGGAAAGGTTGGGGGGTATGATGGGTAATCCCGCTGGGTTTTGGAATGTTTAAATAGGGGTTACGGTCTCATCTCTCTCTCTTCTGTTTTGGGACCCTTGACTTGACATGTTATATTTGTTTATGTTCGAGGTTTAGCGGCGTGGGCTGTGGCCTGAACAATAGCCCATTCAGGAATAAACCTGTGTTCTGCCTGTACACCTGGTGCCCGTCTCTCTCTTTTACTTTATGACCCAGCTGGGTCATTACAGTACTATTAAAAGTATGTACGCATATCACGCTGCGCCTTGGTCCGGTTACTATTACGACGATCGTGACAGGGTGAAACACATTTGGCTAAATAAGAAAAGAGTTTCATGTTAACTAGCTATGGTACAGCCTGGATATAACTAGCTATAATACAGCCTGGATTTAACTAGCAATGGTACAGCCTGGATATAACTAACGTTAGCTAGGGTAGCTACAGCCTGGATATAACTAGATATGGTAGGCCTACAGCCTGGATATAACTAGCTATGGTACAGCCTGGATATAACTAACGTTTGCTATAGTACAGCCTGGAAATAACTAGCTATGGTATAGCCTGGATATAACTAGCTATGGTACAGCCTGGATATAACTGTCACGCCCTGGCTCTGGGGACTCTAGTATGTTGAGCCAGGGTGTGAGTTTTCATGTGTGTTGGTTCTAGTTGTTGTATATCTATGTTGGCCAGGGTGGCTCCCAATCAGAGACGGCTGTAGCTCGTTGTCTCTGATTGGGAGTCATACTTAGGTAGCCGTTAGGCATTCATTCATTGTGGTTTCTTGTTCCGTGTTGGTTTGTGTATGTAACCAGGGACGTCACGTTTTCGTTTTGTTGTTTTGATCGTGTGATCATTATATAAATAAATATGTTCGCATTCAACGCTGCGCCTTGGTCCTCCTCTCTCACCGACGATCGTGACAGAAGAAACCACCAAGACTGGACCAAGCAGCGTGTCCAGGAGCCATCGCCAGGGAGATCTCTAGCAGATCTCCTTCGCCTCCTCGACTGGGTCAAGCCGGGTGAGGAAGAGAAGGGCTTGACATGGAAGCAGAAGGGCGAAAGGCTGGCGAGGGACATGGAGACCTGGTCCACGGGTAGGAGAGACGCCCAGAAAATTTTTAGGGGGGGGCTAACGCCGTGGACGACGGGCCAGCAGGAGACCGCGGCAGAGCGGCCCAGCGGGTTGGCAGAGGAGGCCGCCAGGTTACGGGGGCCACTGGTCGAAGAGGGGATGGAAGGTGTAGAGGCACGGCGAGAGGTACTTGGGTGTGTTACCAGTCCGGTCCGGCCCATTCCAGATCCCTGCGTAGGACCAGTGGTGTGTGTGTCCCCAGTACGGTCCGGCCTGTTCCTGCTCCCCGCACCAGGCCAATGGTGCGCGTCGTCAGCCCGGCTCGGCCCGTTCCTGCTCCCCGCACCAAGTCAGTGGTGCGCTTCGTCAGCCCGGCTCGGCCCGTTCCTGCTCCCCGCACCAAGTCAGTGGTGCGCTTCGTCAGCCCGGCTCGGCCCGTTCCTGCTCCCCGCACCAAGTCAGTGGTGCGCTTCGTCAGCCCGGCTCGGCCCGTTCCTGCTCCCCGCACCAAGTCAGTGGTGCGTTTCGTCAGCCCGGTTCGGCCCGCTCCTGCTCCCCGCACCAAGTCAGGGGTGCGTTTCGTCAGCCCGGCTCGGGCCGTTCCTGCTCCCCACACCAAGCCAGTGGTGTGCGTCGTCAGTCCGGCACAGGCCGTGCCTGTTCCACTGGTGCCTGGTTCAGCACGGGTCAGCTGCTTCACGCCGGAGCTAGAGCAATCCGCTCCACCAGTGTGCAGTCCAGCTCCGGTCAGCAGGGCCAGACCGGACCAGGGGTACCTTGGGGGGTTAGAGAGCGAGTGGGGATCATGCCCGGAGCCGGATCCGCCGCCAAGGCGGAGTGCCCACCCGGTCCCTCCCCTGTGGTATTTGGTTGGCGCGGTCGGAGTCCGCGCCTTTAGGGGGGGTTACTGTCACGCTCTGGCTCTGGGGACTCTAGTATGTTGAGCCAGGGTGTGAGTTTTCATGTGTGTTGGTTCTAGTTGTTGTATATCTATGTTGGCCAGGGTGGCTCCCAATCAGAGACGGCTGTAGCTCGTTGTCTCTGATTGGGAGTCATACTTAGGTAGCCGTTAGGCATTCATTCATTGTGGTTTCTTGTTCCGTGTTGGTTTGTGTATGTAACCAGGGACGTCACGTTTTCGTTTTGTTGTTTTGATCGTGTGATCATTATATAAATAAATATGTTCGCATTCAACGCTGCGCCTTGGTCCTCCTCTCTCACCGACGATCGTGACAATAACTAACTATGGTACAGCCTGGATATAACTAGCTATGGTACAGCCTGGATATAACTAACGTTTGCTATAGTACAGCCTGGAAATAACTAGCTATGGTATAGCCTGGATATAACTAGCTATGGTACAGCCTGGATATAACTAACTATGGTACAGCCTGGATATAACTAACTATGGTACAGCCTGGATATAACTAACTATGGTACAGCCTGGATATAACTAACTATGGTACAGCCTGGATATAACTAACTATGGTACAGCCTGGATATAACTAACTATGGTATAGCCTGGATATAACTAGCTATGGTACAGCCTGGATATAACTAACTATGGTACAGCCTGGATATAACTAACTATGGTACAGCCTGGATATAACTAACTATGGTACAGCCTGGATATAACTAACTATGGTACAGCCTGGATATAACTAACTATGGTACAGCCTGGATATAACTAACGTTTGCTATAGTACAGCCTGGAAATAACTAGCTATGGTATAGCCTGGATATAACTAACTATGGTACAGCCTGGATATAACTAACTATGGTACAGCCTGGATATAACTAACGTTTGCTATAGTACAGCCTGGAAATAACTAGCTATGGTATAGCCTGGATATAACTAGCTATGGTACAGCCTGGATATAACTAACTATGGTACAGCCTGGATATAACTAACTATGGTACAGCCTGGATATAACTAGCTATGGTATAGCCTGGATATAACTAGCTATGGTACAGCCTGGATATAACTAACTATGGTACAGCCTGGATATAACTAGCTATGGTACAGCCTGGATATAACTAACTATGGTACAGCCTGGATATAACTAACTATGGTACAGCCTGGATATAACTAACTATGGTATAGCCTGGATATAACTAGCTATGGTACAGCCTGGATATAACTAACGTTTGCTATAGTACAGCCTGGAAATAACTAGCTATGGTATAGCCTGGATATAACTAGCTATGGTACAGCCTGGATATAACTAACTATGGTAAAGCCTGGATATAACTAGCTATGGTACAGCCTGGATATAACTAACTATGGTACAGCCTGGATATAACTAGCTATGGTACAGCCTGGATATAACTAGCTATGGTACAGCCTGGATATAACTAGCTATGGTATAGCCTGGATATAACTAGCTATGGTACAGCCTGGATATAACTAACTATGGTACAGCCTGGATATAACTAACTATGGTACAGCCTGGAAATAACTAACTATGGTACAGCCTGGATATAACTAACTATGGTACAGCCTGGATATAACTAACTATGGTACAGCCTGGATATAACTAACGTTTGCTATAGTACAGCCTGGAAATAACTAGCTATGGTATAGCCTGGATATAACTAGCTATGGTACAGCCTGGATATAACTAACTATGGTACAGCCTGGATATAACTAGCTATGGTACAGCCTGGATATAACTAACTATGGTACAGCCTGGATATAACTAACGTTTGCTATAGTACAGCCTGGAAATAACTAGCTATGGTATAGCCTGGATATAACTAACTATGGTACAGCCTGGATATAACTAACTATGGTACAGCCTGGATATAACTAACGTTTGCTATAGTACAGCCTGGAAATAACTAGCTATGGTATAGCCTGGATATAACTAGCTATGGTACAGCCTGGATATAACTAACTATGGTACAGCCTGGATATAACTAACTATGGTACAGCCTGGATATAACTAGCTATGGTACAGCCTGGATATAACTAACGTTTGCTATAGTACAGCCTGGAAATAACTAGCTATGGTATAGCCTGGATATAACTAACTATGGTACAGCCTGGATATAACTAACTATGGTACAGCCTGGATATAACTAACGTTTGCTATAGTACAGCCTGGAAATAACTAGCTATGGTATAGCCTGGATATAACTAGCTATGGTACAGCCTGGATATAACTAACTATGGTACAGCCTGGATATAACTAACTATGGTAAAGCCTGGATATAACTAGCTATGGTACAGCCTGGATATAACTAACTATGGTACAGCCTGGATATAACTAACTATGGTACAGCCTGGATATAACTAACTATGGTATAGCCTGGATATAACTAGCTATGGTACAGCCTGGATATAACTAACTATGGTACAGCCTGGATATAACTAGCTATGGTACAGCCTGGATATAACTAGCTATGGTATAGCCTGGATATAACTAACTATGGTACAGCCTGGATATAACAAACTATGGTACAGCCTGGATATAACTAACTATGGTACAGCCTGGATATAACTAGCTATGGTACAGCCTGGATATAACTAACTATGGTACAGCCTGGATATAACTAACTATGGTACAGCCTGGATATAACTAACTATGGTACAGCCTGGATATAACTAACTATGGTACAGCCTGGATATCACTAGCTATGGTACAGCCTGGATATAACTAGCTATGGTACAGCCTGGATATAACTAACTATGGTACAGCCTGGATATAACTATCTATGGTATAGCCTGGATATAACTAGCTATGGTACAGCCTGGATATAACTAACGTTTGCTATAGTACAGCCTGGAAATAACTAGCTATGGTATAGCCTGGATATAACTAGCTATGGTACAGCCTGGATATAACTAACTATGGTACAGCCTGGATATAACTAGCTATGGTACAGCCTGGATATAACTAACTATGGTACAGCCTGGATATAACTAGCTATGGTACAGCCTGGATATAACTAGCTATGGTACAGCCTGGATATAACTAGCTATGGTATAGCCTGGATATAACTATCTATGGTAAAGCCTGGATATAACTAGCTATGGTACAGCCTGGATATAACTAGCTATGGTATAGTCTGGAAATAACTAGCTATGGTACAGTCTGGAAATAACTAGCTATGGTACAGCCTGGATATAACTAGCTATGGTATAGCCTGGATATAACTAGCTATGGTACAGCCTGGATATAACTAACTATGGTACAGCCTGGATATAACTAACTATGGTATAGCCTGGAAATAACTAACTATGGTACAGCCTGGATATAACTAACTATGGTACAGCCTGGATATAACTAACTATGGTACAGCCTGGATATAACTAACGTTTGCTATAGTACAGCCTGGAAATAACTAGCTATGGTATAGCCTGGATATAACTAGCTATGGTACAGCCTGGATATAACTAACTATGGTACAGCCTGGATATAACTAACTATGGTACAGCCTGGATATAACTAGCTATGGTATAGCCTGGATATAACTAGCTATGGTACAGCCTGGATATAACTAACTATGGTACAGCCTGGATATAACTAACGTTTGCTATAGTACAGCCTGGAAATAACTAGCTATGGTATAGCCTGGATATAACTAACTATGGTACAGCCTGGATATAACTAACTATGGTACAGCCTGGATATAACTAACGTTTGCTATAGTACAGCCTGGAAATAACTAGCTATGGTATAGCCTGGATATAACTAGCTATGGTACAGCCTGGATATAACTAACTATGGTACAGCCTGGATATAACTAACTATGGTACAGCCTGGATATAACTAGCTATGGTATAGCCTGGATATAACTAGCTATGGTACAGCCTGGATATAACAAACTATGGTACAGCCTGGATATAACTAACTATGGTACAGCCTGGATATAACTAACTATGGTACAGCCTGGATATAACTAACTATGGTACAGCCTGGATATCACTAGCTATGGTACAGCCTGGATATAACTAGCTATGGTACAGCCTGGATATAACTAGCTATGGTACAGCCTGGATATAACTAACTATGGTACAGCCTGGATATAACTAGCTATGGTACAGCCTGGATATAACTAACTATGGTACAGCCTGGATATAACTAACTATGGTATAGCCTGGATATAACTAGCTATGGTACAGCCTGGATATAACTAACGTTTGCTATAGTACAGCCTGGAAATAACTAGCTATGGTATAGCCTGGATATAACTAGCTATGGTACAGCCTGGATATAACTAACGTTTGCTATAGTACAGCCTGGAAATAACTAGCTATGGTATAGCCTGGATATAACTAGCTATGGTACAGCCTGGATATAACTAACTATGGTAAAGCCTGGATATAACTAGCTATGGTACAGCCTGGATATAATTAACTATGGTACAGCCTGGATATAACTAGCTATGGTACAGCCTGGATATAACTAGCTATGGTACAGCCTGGATATAACTAGCTATGGTATAGCCTGGATATAACTAGCTATGGTACAGCCTGGATATAACTAACTATGGTACAGCCTGGATATAACTAACTATGGTATAGCCTGGAAATAACTAACTATGGTACAGCCTGGATATAACTAACTATGGTACAGCCTGGATATAACTAACTATGGTACAGCCTGGATATAACTAACGTTTGCTATAGTACAGCCTGGAAATAACTAGCTATGGTATAGCCTGGATATAACTAGCTATGGTACAGCCTGGATTTAACTAACTATGGTACAGCCTGGATATAACTAGCTATGGTACAGCCTGGATATAACTAACTATGGTACAGCCTGGATATAACTAACGTTTGCTATAGTACAGCCTGGAAATAACTAGCTATGGTATAGCCTGGATATAACTAACTATGGTACAGCCTGGATATAACTAACTATGGTACAGCCTGGATATAACTAACGTTTGCTATAGTACAGCCTGGAAATAACTAGCTATGGTATAGCCTGGATATAACTAGCTATGGTACAGCCTGGATATAACTAACTATGGTACAGCCTGGATATAACTAACTATGGTACAGCCTGGATATAACTAGCTATGGTATAGCCTGGATATAACTAGCTATGGTACAGCCTGGATATAACAAACTATGGTACAGCCTGGATATAACTAACTATGGTACAGCCTGGATATAACTAACTATGGTACAGCCTGGATATAACTAACTATGGTACAGCCTGGATATAACTAGCTATGGTACAGCCTGGATATAACTAGCTATGGTACAGCCTGGATATAACTAACTATGGTACAGCCTGGATATAACTATCTATGGTATAGCCTGGATATAACTAGCTATGGTACAGCCTGGATATAACTAACGTTTGCTATAGTACAGCCTGGAAATAACTAGCTATGGTATAGCCTGGATATAACTAGCTATGGTACAGCCTGGATATAACTAACTATGGTACAGCCTGGATATAACTAGCTATGGTACAGCCTGGATATAACTAACTATGGTACAGCCTGGATATAACTAGCTATGGTACAGCCTGGATATAACTAGCTATGGTACAGCCTGGATATAACTAGCTATGGTATAGCCTGGATATAACTATCTATGGTACAGCCTGGATATAACTAGCTATGGTACAGCCTGGATATAACTAGCTATGGTATAGTCTGGAAATAACTAGCTATGGTACAGTCTGGAAATAACTAGCTATGGTACAGCCTGGATATAACTAACTATGGTACAGCCTGGATATAACTAGCTATGGTACAGCCTGGATATAACTAACTATGGTACAGCCTGGATATAACTAGCTATGGTACAGCCTGGATATAACTAGCTATGGTACAGCCTGGATATAACTAGCTATGGTATAGCCTGGATATAACTAGCTATGGTACAGCCTGGATATAACTAACTATGGTACAGCCTGGATATAACTAACTATGGTATAGCCTGGAAATAACTAACTATGGTACAGCCTGGATATAACTAACTATGGTACAGCCTGGATATAACTAGCTATGGTACAGCCTGGATATAACTAACGTTTGCTATAGTACAGCCTGGAAATAACTAGCTATGGTATAGCCTGGATATAACTAGCTATGGTACAGCCTGGATATAACTAACTATGGTACAGCCTGGATATAACTAACTATGGTACAGCCTGGATATAACTAGCTATGGTATAGCCTGGATATAACTAGCTATGGTACAGCCTGGATATAACAAACTATGGTACAGCCTGGATATAACTAACTATGGTACAGCCTGGATATAACTAACTATGGTACAGCCTGGATATAACTAACTATGGTACAGCCTGGATATAACTAGCTATGGTACAGCCTGGATATAACTAGCTATGGTACAGCCTGGATATAACTAACTATGGTACAGCCTGGATATAACTATCTATGGTATAGCCTGGATATAACTAGCTATGGTACAGCCTGGATATAACTAACGTTTGCTATAGTACAGCCTGGAAATAACTAGCTATGGTATAGCCTGGATATAACTAGCTATGGTACAGCCTGGATATAACTAACTATGGTACAGCCTGGATATAACTAGCTATGGTACAGCCTGGATATAACTAACTATGGTACAGCCTGGATATAACTAGCTATGGTACAGCCTGGATATAACTAGCTATGGTACAGCCTGGATATAACTAGCTATGGTATAGCCTGGATATAACTATCTATGGTACAGCCTGGATATAACTAGCTATGGTACAGCCTGGATATAACTAGCTATGGTATAGTCTGGAAATAACTAGCTATGGTACAGTCTGGAAATAACTAGCTATGGTACAGCCTGGATATAACTAACTATGGTACAGCCTGGATATAACTAGCTATGGTACAGCCTGGATATAACTAACTATGGTACAGCCTGGATATAACTAGCTATGGTACAGCCTGGATATAACTAGCTATGGTACAGCCTGGATATAACTAGCTATGGTATAGCCTGGATATAACTAGCTATGGTACAGCCTGGATATAACTAACTATGGTACAGCCTGGATATAACTAACTATGGTATAGCCTGGAAATAACTAACTATGGTACAGCCTGGATATAACTAACTATGGTACAGCCTGGATATAACTAGCTATGGTACAGCCTGGATATAACTAACGTTTGCTATAGTACAGCCTGGAAATAACTAGCTATGGTATAGCCTGGATATAACTAGCTATGGTACAGCCTGGATATAACTAACTATGGTACAGCCTGGATATAACTAACTATGGTACAGCCTGGATATAACTAGCTATGGTATAGCCTGGATATAACTAACTATGGTACAGCCTGGATATAACTAACTATGGTACAGCCTGGATATAACTAACGTTTGCTATAGTACAGCCTGGAAATAACTAGCTATGGTATAGCCTGGATATAACTAACTATGGTACAGCCTGGATATAACTAACTATGGTACAGCCTGGATATAACTAACGTTTGCTATAGTACAGCCTGGAAATAACTAGCTATGGTATAGCCTGGATATAACTAGCTATGGTACAGCCTGGATATAACTAACTATGGTACAGCCTGGATATAACTAACTATGGTACAGCCTGGATATAACTAGCTATGGTATAGCCTGGATATAACTAGCTATGGTACAGCCTGGATATAACAAACTATGGTACAGCCTGGATATAACTAACTATGGTACAGCCTGGATATAACTAACTATGGTACAGCCTGGATATAACTAACTATGGTACAGCCTGGATATAACTAGCTATGGTACAGCCTGGATATAACTAGCTATGGTACAGCCTGGATATAACTAACTATGGTACAGCCTGGATATAACTATCTATGGTATAGCCTGGATATAACTAGCTATGGTACAGCCTGGATATAACTAACGTTTGCTATAGTACAGCCTGGAAATAACTAGCTATGGTATAGCCTGGATATAACTAGCTATGGTACAGCCTGGATATAACTAACTATGGTACAGCCTGGATATAACTAGCTATGGTACAGCCTGGATATAACTAACTATGGTACAGCCTGGATATAACTAGCTATGGTACAGCCTGGATATAACTAGCTATGGTACAGCCTGGATATAACTAGCTATGGTATAGCCTGGATATAACTATCTATGGTACAGCCTGGATATAACTAGCTATGGTACAGCCTGGATATAACTAGCTATGGTATAGTCTGGAAATAACTAGCTATGGTACAGTCTGGAAATAACTAGCTATGGTACAGCCTGGATATAACTAACTATGGTACAGCCTGGATATAACTAGCTATGGTACAGCCTGGATATAACTAACTATGGTACAGCCTGGATATAACTAGCTATGGTACAGCCTGGATATAACTAGCTATGGTACAGCCTGGATATAACTAGCTATGGTATAGCCTGGATATAACTAGCTATGGTACAGCCTGGATATAACTAACTATGGTACAGCCTGGATATAACTAACTATGGTATAGCCTGGAAATAACTAACTATGGTACAGCCTGGATATAACTAACTATGGTACAGCCTGGATATAACTAGCTATGGTACAGCCTGGATATAACTAACGTTTGCTATAGTACAGCCTGGAAATAACTAGCTATGGTATAGCCTGGATATAACTAGCTATGGTACAGCCTGGATATAACTAACTATGGTACAGCCTGGATATAACTAACTATGGTACAGCCTGGATATAACTAGCTATGGTATAGCCTGGATATAACTAGCTATGGTACAGCCTGGATATAACTAACTATGGTACAGCCTGGATATAACTAACGTTTGCTATAGTACAGCCTGGAAATAACTAGCTATGGTATAGCCTGGATATAACTAACTATGGTACAGCCTGGATATAACTAACTATGGTACAGCCTGGATATAACTAACGTTTGCTATAGTACAGCCTGGAAATAACTAGCTATGGTATAGCCTGGATATAACTAGCTATGGTACAGCCTGGATATAACTAACTATGGTACAGCCTGGATATAACTAACTATGGTACAGCCTGGATATAACTAGCTATGGTATAGCCTGGATATAACTAGCTATGGTACAGCCTGGATATAACAAACTATGGTACAGCCTGGATATAACTAACTATGGTACAGCCTGGATATAACTAACTATGGTACAGCCTGGATATAACTAACTATGGTACAGCCTGGATATAACTAGCTATGGTACAGCCTGGATATAACTAGCTATGGTACAGCCTGGATATAACTAACTATGGTACAGCCTGGATATAACTAACTATGGTATAGCCTGGATATAACTAGCTATGGTACAGCCTGGATATAACTAACGTTTGCTATAGTACAGCCTGGAAATAACTAGCTATGGTATAGCCTGGATATAACTAGCTATGGTACAGCCTGGATATAACTAACTATGGTACAGCCTGGATATAACTAGCTATGGTACAGCCTGGATATAACTAACTATGGTACAGCCTGGATATAACTAGCTATGGTACAGCCTGGATATAACTAGCTATGGTATAGCCTGGATATAACTAGCTATGGTACAGCCTGGATATATCTAGCTATGGTACAGCCTGGATATAACTAGCTATGGTATAGTCTGGAAATAACTAGCTATGGTACAGTCTGGAAATAACTAGCTATGGTACAGCCTGGATATAACTAACTATGGTACAGCCTGGATATAACTAACTATGGTACAGCCTGGATATAACTAGCTATGGTACAGCCTGGATATAACTAGCTATGGTACAGCCTGGATATAACTAGCTATGGTACAGCCTGGATATAACTAACTATGGTACAGCCTGGATATAACTAACTATGGTACAGCCTGGATATAACTAACGTTTGCTATAGTACAGCCTGGAAATAACTAGCTATGGTATAGCCTGGATATAACTAGCTATGGTACAGCCTGGATATAACTAACTATGGTACAGCCTGGATATAACTAGCTATGGTAGAGCCTGGATATAACTAACTATTGTACAGCCTGGATATAACTAGCTATGGTACAGCCTGGATATAACTAGCTATGGTACAGCCTGGATATAACTAGCTATGGTATAGCCTGGATATAACTAGCTATGGTACAGCCTGGATATACCTAGAAATGGGACAGCCTGGATATAACTAGCTATGGTATAGTCTGGAAATAACTAGCTATGGTACAGTCTGGAAATAACTAGCTATGGTACAGCCTGGATATAACTAACTATGGTACAGCCTGGATATAACTAACTATGGTACAGCCTGGATATAACTAGCTATGGTACAGCCTGGATATAACTAGCTATGGTACAGCCTGGATATAACTAGCTATGGTATAGCCTGGATATAACTAGCTATGGTACAGCCTGGATATAACTAGCTATGGTATAGCCTGGATATAACTAGCTATGGTACAGCCTGGATATAACTAGCTATGGTATAGTCTGGATATAACTAACTATGGTACAGCCTGGATATAACTAGCTATGGTACAGCCTGGTGTCACGGTTTCGGCCGAGGCTGCTCCTCCTCCTGGTTCGGGCAGGCTTCGGCGGTCGTCGTCCCCGGAGTACTAGCTGCCACCGATCTATGTTTCATGTTCGTTTGGTTTTGTCTGGATGTTGTACACCTGTGTCTTGTTAGTCCTCGTTTGTGTCCTATTTAGTTCTCGTTGTGTGTGCTTGTCGTTGTGTGTGATTGCGCTTCTGTTTCGTGTTTGGAGCTACATTTTCCCTCCAGTGTTTTGGAGAGGTTATTTTGCACATGTTTGTGCGCCGTTTGTTTTGTCGCCTGTGTGCGCCGTGTATTCGCCTTCAGGCTTATTGTGCTTCTGTCTTTCATATATATTGCACTAAAGCCTTTGGACTGAGCCTCTGCGTCCTGCGCATGATTCATACACCACACCCACCTTCAGCACGCCTTGACAGAATCACACACCATAATGGAATCAGCAGGATCGGCAGTGACGCCTGTGTCGCTCGAGGAGCATCTCCGTGGGCAAGAGGGCCAGATAAGACAACTGGAGACCGCTCTACAGGAGGTAATCAACACCTTGCACCGATGGGAGGCCAGCAGGGTACCCACACCTCCACCTACCCTGCCCACCCCATCGGTCGGTCCACCAGTCCCAGGTTCGGAACCCAGGGGGATTCGGCTCTCGCTCCCGAGGGCGTATGACGGAACAGCTGCCGGGTGTCAGGGGTTCCTCCTGCAGGTGGAGCTCTACCTGGCCACTGTACACCCGGTGCCCTCGGGATACGAGAGCGTTTCCGCCCTCATCTCCTGTCTCACGGGCAAGGCGTTGGAGTGGGCTAACGCCGAGTGGAGGAAGATGGACGCCAACACCATCACCTACGCCGAGTTCTTCCGCCGCTTCAAGGCCGTGTTCGACCATCCACCTGAGGGCAAAGCGGCGGGGGAGCGTCTAGTCCATTTGAGACAGGGGAAGAGGAGCGCTCAGGTGTTCGCTCTAGAGTACCGGACTCTAGCGGCGGATGCAGGGTGGAATGAACGGGCTCTCATCGACCATTTTCGATGTAGCCTACGAGAGGACGTTCAACGTGAGTTGGCCTGCAGGGATACCCATCTTACCTTCGACCAGTTGGTCGATATGTCCATCCGTCTGGACACCCTGCTGGCCACCCGTGGACGTCCAGAGGGGAGTCCGTCCATTCCGCCCTCCGGCACCTCCGAGCCGAGCCCTATGGAGCTCGGGGGTGCCGGCACTAGAGAACGGAGGAGGAGGAGCCCGAGGGGGCCTGTCTCCTGCACCAAGTGCGGTCGTGGAGGGCACACTGCGGCCAGGTGCTGGGGAGGGTTCTCCGGGGGAGAAGACAACAGGCCACGCACTGGGGGGGCCTCCCAGGTGAGTAGACGTCCCACTTACCCAGAGCTTTCTGTTGCGCACTTTTGTATACCTGTTTGTTTAACACAGGTTGCACCTCATTCCCAGCATAAGGCGCTAGTAGATTCAGGCGCAGCTGGGAATTTTGTTGATCGGAAGTTTTGTTTTGAGTTAGGGATCCCTCTCCTACCTGTTGACAAACCTTTTCCCGTTCATGCCTTAGATAGCCGCCCGTTGGGGTCGGGGTTGATCAGGGAGATCACAGCGCCACTTCGGATGTGTGCGCAGGGGGGTCATGAGGAGACTATACAGCTGTATCTGATCGACTCTCCTGCGTACCCAGTGGTGCTGGGGATTCCCTGGTTAAGCACCCATAACCCTGCTATTTCGTGGCAACAGAGGGCTCTCGATGGGTGGTCTGCTCAGTGCGAGGGGCGATGTCTGGGTGTTTCCGTGGGGGCGACTTCGGTGGAAAGTCCAAACCGAGTGCCCGCACTGCACATTCCGCCTGAATATGGGGATTTAGCTCTCGTGTTTAGCAAAACTAGGGCGACGCAGTTGCCTCCTCATAGACAGGGGGATTGTGCGATTGATCTCCAGGCAGGAGCAGCGCTCCCACGGAGCCATGTGTATCCTTTGTCTCAAGAGGAGAGAAAAGCTATGGAGACTTACATAGCCGAATCTTTGAGACAGGGATACATTCGGCCCTCCACTTCTCCCACCTCCTCGAGCTTCTTTTTTGTGAAAAAGAAAGATGGAGGGTTGCGCCCGTGCATAGATTACCGTGGTCTCAATCAGATTACTGTGAAATACAGTTATCCACTCCCTCTGATTGCGACCATGACGGAGTCATTGCATGGAGCGCGGTTTTTCACAAAACTGGATCTCAGGAGCGCGTATAACTTGGTGCGCATTAGGGAGGGTGACGAATGGAAGACAGCGTTTAGTACCACGTCAGGTCATTTCAAATATCTCGTCATGCCATATGGGTTGATGAATGCTCCATCAGTCTTCCAATCCTTCGTAGATGACATTTTCCGGGATATGCAGGGACAAGGGGTGGTCGTGTACATTGATGACATTCTGGTGTACTCGTCTACCCGAGCCGAGCATATAACCCTGGTGCGTCGTGTATTGAGGAGGCTGTTGGAGCACGACCTATATGTCAAGGCAGAGAAATGTCTGTTTTTCCAGGAGTCGGTCTCCTTTTTGGGTTATCGGTTGTCCGCGTCAGGGGTGAGAATGGAGGTGGATCGTGTGTCCGCTGTGCGTAATTGGCAAACCCCAACTACTGTAAAAGAGGTGCAGCAGTTTTTGGGCTTTGCGAATTACTACCGGAGGTTTATCCGGGGTTTTGGACAGGTGGCAGCTCCCATCACGTCCCTTCTGAAGGGGGTCCGGTGCGCCTGCAGTGGTCAGCCGATGCGGACAGGGCCTTTAGGAGACTGAAGGACCTGTTTACGTCGGCTCCGGTTCTGGCGCATCCGGATCCCGCATTACCCTTTCAGGTCGAGGTAGACGCGTCTGAGGCTGGTATAGGGGCCGTTCTCTCTCAACGGTCCGGCACGCCACCTAAACTCCGCCCCTGTGCTTTTTACTCAAAGAAGCTCAGCCCGGCGGAGCGTAACTATGACGTTGGGGACAGGGAGCTGTTAGCTGTAGTTCAAGCCCTTAAGGTGTGGAGGCATTGGCTTGAGGGGGCTCAACACCCTTTCCTCATTTTGACTGACCATCGGAACCTGGAGTACATCCGGGCAGCGAGGAGACTGAACCCTCGCCAGGCTCGATGGAGTATGTTTCTCACCAGGTTCGTATTTAAAATCACGTACATCCCTGGGTCCCAGAATGGTAAGGCGGATGCGCTGTCCCGGCGGTATGACATGGAGGAGAGGTCCGTTGAGCCCACTCCCATACTACCGGAGTCTTGCCTTGTGGCACCGGTGGTGTGGGAGGTCGATGCCGAAATCGAGCGAGCATTGCGTACCGACCCCAGCCCTCCACAGTGTCCTGAGGGTCGGAAGTACGTTCCGCTCGAGATTCGGGATCGACTCATTTACTGGGCTCACACGTCACCCTCCTCTGGACATCCGGGTATCGGCCGGACGGTGCATTGCCCTAGCACTAAATTCTGGTGGCCCACTTTGGCTAGGGATGTGAGGGTTTATGTCTCCTCCTGCTCGGTGTGTGCCCAGTGTAAGGCGCCCCGACATCTGCCCAGGGGTAAGTTACAACCCCTGCCCGTTCCACAACGACCATGGTCCCACCTCTCGGTGGATTTTGTGACAGACCTTCCCCTCTCTCAGGGGAATACCACCATCCTGGTCGTTGTGGACCGGTTCTCTAAGGCCTGTCGTCTTCTCCCTATGTCGGGTCTTCCTACTGCCCTACAGACCGCTGAGGCCCTATTTACCCACGTCTTCCGGCATTACGGGGTACCCGAGGATATAGTGTCTGATCGAGGCCCCCAGTTTACCTCTCGTGTTTGGAGAGCGTTCATGGAGCGTTTGGGGGTCTCGGTTAGCCTTACCTCAGGGTACCACCCGGAGAGTAACGGGCAGGTAGAACGTGTCAACCAGGATGTGGGTAGGTTTCTGAGGTCGTATTGCCAGGACCGGCCGGAGGAGTGGGCACGGTACATTCCCTGGGCCGAGATGGCCCAGAACTCTCTCCGCCACTCCTCTACTAACCTAACCCCCTTCCAATGTGTGTTAGGTTACCAGCCGGTTCTGGCACCTTGGCAGCAGAGCCAGATCGAGGCCCCTGCGGTGGATGATTGGATGAGGCGCTCGGAAGAGACGTGGAACGCTGCCCACGTCCACCTGCAGCGGGCCGTCCTTCGTCACAAGGCGAGCGCCGATCTCCACCACAGTGAGGGGCCGGTGTACGCACCCGGAGATCGAGTCTGGCTCTCTACCAGAAACCTACCCCTCCGCCTGCCCTGCCGGAAGCTGGGTCGGCGGTTTGTGGGGCCCTTTAAAGTCCTGAGAAGATTGAACGAGGTGTGTTATAGGTTACATCTACCTGTTGAGTATAAGAATATTAACCCCTCGTTCCATGTGTCTCTTCTCAGGCCGGTGGTAGCTGGTCCACTCCAGGACAATGAGATAGGGGAGACTCCTCCGCCCCCACTGGACATCGAGGGGGCTCCGGCGTACACCGTTCGGTCCATCTTGGACTCTAGACGCCGGATGGGGGGTCTCCAGTATCTCGTGGAGTGGGAGGGGTACGGCCCGGAGGAGCGGTGCTGGGTGCCGCGGAGGGACATCCTAGACCCATCTCTCCTGTCGGAGTTCCACCGGGACCATCCCGCGCGCCCTGCTCTGCGTCCTCCTGGTCGTCCCCGAGGCCGGGGTCGGCGCACGGCTGGAGCCGCGCGTCAAGGGGGGGGTACTGTCACGGTTTCGGCCGAGGCTGCTCCTCCTCCTGGTTCGGGCAGGCTTCGGCGGTCGTCGTTCCCGGAGTACTAGCTGCCACCGATCTATGTTTCATGTTCGTTTGGTTTTGTCTGGATGTTGTACACCTGTGTCTTGTTAGTCCTCGTTAGTGTCCTATTTAGTTATCGTTGTGTGTGCTTGTCGTTGTGTGTGATTGCGCTTCTGTTTCGTGTTTGGAGCTACATTTTCCCTCCAGTGTTTTGGAGAGGTTATTTTGCACATGTTTGTGCGCCGTTTGTTTTGTCGCCTGTGTGCGCCGTGTATTCGCCTTCGGGCTTATTGTGCTTCTGTCTTTCATATATATTGCACTAAAGCCTTTGGACTGAGCCTCTGCGTCCTGCGCATGATTCATACACCACACCCACCTTCAGCACGCCTTGACACCTGGATATAACTAGCTATGGTACAGCCTGGATATAACTAACTATGGTACAGCCTGGATATAACTAACTATGGTATAGCCTGGATATAACTAGCTATGGTACAGCCTGGATATAACTAGCTATGGTACAGCCTGGATATAACTAACCATGGTACAGCCTGGATATAACTAACTATGGTACAGCCTGGATATAACTAACTATGGTACAGCCTGGATATAACTAACTATGGTACAGCCTGGATATAACTAACTATGGTATAGCCTGGAAATAACTAACTATGGTACAGCCTGGATATAACTAACTATGGTATAGCCTGGAAATAACTAACTATGGTACAGCCTGGATATAACTAACTATGGTACAGCCTGGATATAACTAACTATGGTACAGCCTGGATATAACTAACTATGGTACAGCCTGGATATAACTAACTATGGTATAGCCTGGAAATAACTAACTATGGTACAGCCTGGATATAACTAACTATGGTACAGCCTGGATTTAACTAACTATGGTACAGCCTAGAAGGTGAAAGTGGATATTTCATCCAGTAGGGCCAACACACACCAGCTGAGACCCTGCCCACAAGGCACCAGCCGTGACATCACTGCTGTGTCATCTGCATCGTTCAAATTAAGAGAATTTAAAAAGGAAGAATTGCACAATTTATATCTCTTATTGCACTGAATCCATTGGACGTATGAGTAATGTTTTGGGAAATTAAATAATGGGGTTATGATTAATCCCAGTGAGCAATTCAACATGCTTATGTAAGCACTGATGTTTTGTGCATGAGTGAGATAGAAATATCCAGTTGTGACGTAGTCTTTCCTCTGGAATCTGGGCTAGGTCCCTCAAGACAAATCACAAAGTGTTGATGTGAGCTGATGAAGGGGTAGGAAGGAGGATGAACCCCAGTGTAATTTTGCTGTAAATGAATTTCATGATAATGTGAGATGAGGCTCTTGTGTAAGTGTTGCTCAGCTCAGCTCAGACAGACCTTGTGAATATTACTAATGCATGCAGCTCTGGAATGAGGAAGAGTTCTAGTCCCTACCTCACCTCTTAGCCTTGATGACTACATTATGTCCAATTCTATTTCAGATCAATTCTAGTGTCCCAGGCTTGTGTGGTTGTCAAGTCTCGGCACCCAGAACCAAATCAGCTACTGGATTATGTCTTGTAACATTTTAATGTTAGGGCTGTGATGAGAGACTAGCGGTTGTATAGTAATCCTATAGTATACAGTTATATATTGTAGTACACTATAGTAGCATTGTTTGTTGTACAGCATGTGTGCTACCACTGTGTTCTAGTGCTATAGTGTGATTGAAGCTTTCTAGCCCTTCGTGTTTGATTTTTGTAACTGTGAATTCATCTGTGAAACTGCGTAATTAATTGGCCTAAATGTGGCTTAAAAACATCAGGGGCCGGGGGCAAGACTGAGTTATCTAATGCAATGAAGCTACTGTAGTTCTGCATCCCAAATAGCATCTTATTCCCTACATAGTACACTAGCTTTGACCAGAGCCCTATGGGAAATAAGGTGCCATTTAGGACATATCCTTTGGGTTTGTGTCATTAGTGGGATGGGGAAAATAACTCTCTTCTCCTTCCCCTTTTTTAGATTTTGTTTTGTTTTTATTTTATTGCCGCTACACTTGAAAGATGACTGCGGAGGGAAATATTACCTGTCATAACATCATTGTCATTCATAATTTATTAAAACAATTATTAGTTTGTCACAAATGATTAGAATTGTAAGATTGCTTTCTCTCTTCAAGCTGCTGATATAGTTTTATCCTTTTTATTTCTCAGCAGCAACCATTTAAACGTTTCTTAAATGCAAACTTTAAAAGTGAGCTGTATCATCTGTCAGTTAATTTAAACTGCTCATTTAGATATATCGTCCCATTCCTGCCCTAGGCATATGGCAGACAGTATAATGTCTGGATACCCGGGTAGCAGGCAGCACTATTCTTTTTAGTGTGCTTATGCAGCACTTCTCAAATAGCTGCCACAATAGTACTGTAAGAAAACGCTGAAAATGTTTAGACACAATTTATTGACTGAAAAATATTGCAGATGACGTGCCTTGTAAGCTGTTTTTCTCCTCATGTTCCAAATACTATTATGATGTATTGGTACTTAGACCAGAGAATGTCAATTGCAAGTAGCTTTCAGAATCAAAGCGAGAGGAAACAGACTCATTTAGTTTATCTTATCTTCTAAACTGTGTGTGTAGAAAAACACAGTTTGTCAGGGTTGAGTGTAGAGGTGGTGTAGAATCAGGCGCAGGACACACAGAGGTTACGAACAGCGTCTTTAGTAAAGTCCAAAATGAGCCAAACACGGCAACAGGCTACAGGCGAACTTTACGCACAACAGTAAAGTATGCTAAGGCGCACAAAGTGCGAAACTCTCTCTCAAAACACAAAATACAGAGAGAACAGAAAATGTCGAACTAGCACACAACGTGACACGGAAACAATTACACACAACACCTGACCAAACTCAAGAGAACTAAATAGGACACCTAATAAACACTAATAAGGAACAGGTGTAGCAACACAGACAAAACCAATCAAACATAGAAACATAGAACGGTGGCAGCTAGTACTCCGGAGACGACGACCGCCGAAGCCTGCCCGAACAAGGAGAAGAAGCAGCCTCGGCCGAAACCGTGACAGTACCCCCCCCCTTGACGCGCGGCTCCAGCCGTGCGCCGACCCCGGCCTCGGGGACGACCAGGAAGACGCGGAGCAGGGCGCGTGGGATGACCACGATGGAACTCGGTCAGCAGAGACGGGTCTAGGATGTCCCTCCTCGGCACCCAGCACCGCTCCTCCGGGCCGTACCCCTCCCACTCCACGAGATATTGGAGACCCCCCATCCGGCGTCTCGAATCTAGGATGGACCGAACAGTGTACGCCGGAGCCCCCTCGATGTCCAACGGGGGCGGAGGAGTCTCCTCTATCTCATAGTCCTGGAGTGGACCAGCTACCACCGGCCTGAGGAGAGACACATGGAACGAGGGGTTAATATTCTTGTAATCAATGGGCAGTTGTAACCTGTAACACACCTCGTTCAATCTCCTCAGGACTTTAAACGGCCCCACAAACCGCCGACCCAGCTTCCGGCAGGGCAGGCGGAGGGGCAGGTTTCTGGTCGAGAGCCAGACTCGATCTCCAGGTGCGTACACTGGCCCCTCACTGCGGTGGAGATCGGCGCTCGTCTTATGTCGACGGATGGCCCGCTGCAGGTGGACGTGTGCAGCGTTCCACGTCTCCTCCGAGCGCCGCACCCACTCATCCACCGCAGGTGCCTCGATCTGGCTCTCATGCCAAGGTGCCAGAACCGGCTGGTACCCTAACACACACTGGAAAGGGGTTAGTTTAGTGGAGGAGTGGCGGAGAGAGTTCTGTGCCATCTCTGCCCAGGGAACATATCTCGCCCACTCCTCCGGCCGGCCCTGGCAATACGACCTCAGAAACCTACCCACATCCTGGTTGACACGTTCGACCTGCCCATTACTCTCCGGGTGGTAACCCGAGGTAAGGCTCACCGAAACCCCCAACCGTTCCATAAACGCTCTCCAAACTCTGGAGGTAAACTGGGGGCCTCGATCAGACACTATATCCTCGGGTACCCCGTAATGCCGGAAAACGTGGGTAAATAGAGCCTCAGCGGTCTGTAGGGCAGTGGGAAGACCCGGCATGGGAAGGAGACGACAGGCCTTCGAGAACCGATCCACAACGACCAGGATGGTGGTATTCCCCTGGGAGGGGGGAAGGTCTGTAACAAAATCCACCGAGAGGTGAGACCAGGGTCGTTGTGGAACGGGCAGGGGTTGTAACTTACCCCTGGGCAAGTGTCTGGGCGCCTTACACTGGGCACACACCGAGCAGGAGGAGACATAAATCCTCACATCCCTGGCTAACGTTGGCCACCAATACTTTGTGCTAAGGCAGTGCACTGTCCGGCCAATACCTGGATGCCCAGAGGAGGGTGATGTGTGAGCCCAATAAAGGAGTCGATCCCGGACCTCGAGCGGGACGTACGTCCGACCCACCGGACACTGTGGAGGGCTAGGGTCGGTGCGCAACGCCCGCTCGATCTCCGTATCGACCTCCCATACCACCGGTGCAACCAGACAAGACTTAGGTAGTATGGGAGTGGGCTCTACGGACCTCTCCTCCGTGTCATACCGCCGAGACAGGGCATCTGCCTTCCCGTTCTGGGACCCAGGGATGTAAGTGATCTTAAACACGAACCGGGCTAGAAACATATTCAGTCTCCTAGCTGCCCGAATGTATTCCAGGTTACGGTGGTCAGTCAAAATGAGAAAAGGGTGTTGAGCCCCCTCAAGCCAATGCCTCCACACCTTTAGGGCTTGTACCACGGCTAACAACTCCCTGTCCCCTACGTCATAATTACGCTCCGCCGGACTGAGCTTCTTCGAATAAAAAGCACAGGGGCGGAGTTTAGGTGGTGTGCCGGACCGTTGTGAGAGAACGGCCCCGATACCGGCTTCAGACGCGTCCACCTCCACTTGGAATGGTAAAGCGGGATCTTGTTGCGCCAGCACCGGAGCCGAGGTAAACAGGTCCTTCAGTCTCCCAAAGGCCCTGTCCGCCTCAGCTGACCACCGCAAGCGCACCGGACCCCCCTTCAGAAGGGACGTTATGGGAGCTGCCACCTGTCCAAAACCCCGGATAAATCTCCGGTAGTAATTCGCAAAACCCAAGAACCGCTGCACCTCTTTAACCGTGGTTGGGGTTTTCCAATTACGCACGGCTGACACACGGTCAACCTCCATCTTCACCCCTGACGCAGACAACTGATAACCCAAAAAGGAGACCGACTCCTGGAAGAACAGACATTTCTCTGCCTTGACATACAGGTCATGCTCCAACAACCTCCTCAACACTCGGCGCACCAGGGCTACATGCTCGGCTCGGGTAGAACTGTACACCAGAATATCATCTATGTACACGACTACTCCCTGCCCCTGCATGTCCCGGAAAATCTCATCTACAAAGGATTGGAAGACTGATGGAGCATTCATTAACCCGTATGGCATGACGAGATACTCGTAATGACCGGAGGTAGTACTAAATGCTGTCTTCCATTCATCGCCCTCTCTAATGCGCACCAAGTTATATGCGCTCCTGAGGTCCAATTTTGTGAAGAACCGTGCCCCGTCATAGTCGCAATCAGAGGGAGTGGATAACTATATTTTACAGTAATCTGATTGAGACCGCGGTAATCAATACACGGGCGCAAACCTCCATCCTTCTTCTTCACAAAAAAGAAGCTTGAGGACGCGGGCGAAGTGGAGGGCCGTATGTATCCCTGTCTCAGAGACTCGGCAATGTATGTCTCCATCGCCCTCTTCTCCTCTTGTGACAAAGGATACACATGGCTCCGCGGGAGCGCAGCTCCTGCCTGGAGGTCTATCGCACAATCCCCCCGTCTATGAGGCGGCAACCGCGCCGCTCTCGTCTTGCTAAACACGAGTGCTAAATCCTCATACTCGGAGGGAATGTGCAGTGCGGGCATTTGGTTTGGACTCTCCACCAAGGTCGCCCCTACGGAAACACCCAGACATAGCCCCTCACACTGGGCAGACCACCCCTTAAGAGCCTTCTCTCGCTACGAAATAGTAGGATCATGGGTAATCAACCAGGGAAGCCCCAGTACCACCGGATACGCAGGAGAGTCGATCAGATAGAGCTGAATCGTCTCCTCATGACCCCCCTGCGTCTCCATCCTAAGTGGCACTGTGACCTCCCTAATCAACCCGGATCCTAACGGACGGCTATCTAGGGCATGTACTGGGAAAGGATTATTGACCGAAAGAAGAGGGATCCCTAACTCTACACAGAATTTACGATCTACAAAATTCCCAGCTGCGCCTGAATCTACTAGCGCCTTATGCTGGGAACGAGGTGCAACCTGTGGAAAACAAACAGGTATAGTTATGTGCACGACAGAAAGCTCTGGGTAAGTGGGGCGCCTACTCACCTGGGAGGACTCCCCAATGCGTGGCCTGCCTTCTCTTCCACCAGGAGACCCTCCCCAGCACCTAGCCGCGGTGTGCCCTCCACGGCCACAGTTGGTGCAGGGGACGGCCCCCCTCGGGCTCCTTCTCCTCTGTTCTCTAGCGCCAGCACCTCCGAGCTCCATAGGACTCGGCTCGGAGGCGCTGGAGGGTGGAATGGGCGACCCCCACCCGGGACGCCCGCGAGTGGCGAGCAGGGTGTCCAGCCGAATGGCCATGTCAACCAATTGGTCAAACGAAAGCGTGGTATCCCTACACGCCAACTCTCGCTGGACGTCCTCCCGGAGACTGCAGCGGAAGTGATCTATGAGGGCCCGCTCATTCCACCCTGCATCTGCCGCTAGAGTCCGGAACTCCAGTGCAAACTCCTGAGCGCTCCTCATCCCCTGCCGGAGGTAGAATAGACGCTCCCCCGCCGCCTTCCCCTCTGGTGGATGGTCAAACACTGCACGGAAGCGGCGGGAGAACTCCGCATAGGTGATAGTAGCGGCGTCTATTCTCCTCCATTCGGCGTTGGCCCACTCCAACGCCTTGCCGGTGAGACAGGAGATGAGGGCGGAAACGCTCTCGTGTCCCGAGGGTGCCGGGTGTACGGTGGCGAGGTAGAGTTCCACTTGCAGCAGGAACCCTTGACACCCGGCAGCGGTGCCGTCGTACGCCCTCGGGAGCGAGAGCCGAATCCCACTGGGTTCCGGAAGTTGGACAGGCGGACTGATCGATGGTGATGGTGTGGTAGGTGGAGGCGTGGGTACCCCGCTGGTCTCCCATCGATGGAGGGTGTTCATAACTCTATCCAGAGCGTGTCCGATTTGATTGATCCTGTCCTCCTGTCCACGAAGACGCTCCTCGATAATTTCACTGGGTGCGGTAGCTCCTGCTGATTCCATGATCGGTGTGTAATTATGTCAGGGTTGAGTGTAGAGGTGGTGTAGAATCAGGCGCAGGATACACAGAGGTTACGAACAGCGTCTTTAGTAAAGTCCAAAATGAGCCAAACACGGCAACAGGCTACAGGCGAACTTTACGCACAACAGTAAAGTATGCTAAGGCGCACAAAGTGCGGAACTCTCTCTCAAAACACAAAATACAGAGAGAACAGAAAATGTCGAACTAGCACACAACGTGACACGGAAACAATTACACACAACACCTGACCAAACTCAAGAGAACTAAATAGGACACCTAATAAACACTAATAAGGAACAGGTGTAGCAACACAGACAAAACCAATCAAACATAGAAACATAGAACGGTGGCAGCTAGTACTCCGGAGACGACGACCGCCGAAGCCTGCCCGAACAAGGAGAAGGAGCAGCCTCGGCCGAAACCGTGACACAGTTGTAAACCATATCTTCTTTAAATGTTATTTTATTCTTTCTTTTTTCAAATTAGAACAAAAATCATAGTATATATATATATATATATATATATATATATATATATAAACAGTGGGGAAAAAAAGTATTTAGTCAGCCACCAATTGTGCAAGTTCTCCCACTTAAAAAGATGAGAGAGGCCTGTAATTTTCATCATAGGTACACGTCAACTATGACAGACAAAATGAGAAAAAAATTCCAGAAAATCACATTGTAGGATTTTTAATGAATTTATTTGCAAATTATGGTGGAAAATTAGTATTTGGTCAATAACAAAAGTTTCTCAATACTTTGTTATATACCCTTTGTTGGCAATGACACAGGTCAAACGTTTTCTGTAAGTCTTCACAAGGTTTTCACACACTGTTGCTGGTATTTTGGCCCATTCCTCCATGCAGATCTCCTCTAGAGCAGTGATGTTTTGGGGCTGTCGCTGGGCAACACGGACTTTCAACTCCCTCCAAAGATTTTCTATGGGGTTGAGATCTGGAGACTGGCTAGGCCACTCCAGGACCTTGAAATGCTTCTTACGAAGCCACTCCTTCGTTGCCCGGGCGGTGTGTTTGGGATCATTGTCATGCTGAAAGACCCAGCCACGTTTCATCTTCAATGCCCTTGCTGATGGAAGGAGGTTTTCACTCAAAATCTCACAATACATGGCCCCATTCATTCTTTCCTTTACACGGATCAGTCGTCCTGGTCCCTTTGCAAAAAAACAGCCCCAAAGCATGATGTTTCCACCCCCATGCTTCACAGTAGGTATGGTGTTCTTTGGATGCAACTCAGCATTCTTTGTCCTCCAAACACGACGAGTTGAGTTTTTACCAAAAAGTTATATTTTGGTTTCATCTGACCATATGACATTCTCCCAATCCTCGTCTGGATCATCCAAATGCACTCTAGCAAACTTCAGACGGGCCTGGACATGTACTGGCTTAAGCAGGGGGACACGTCTGGCACTGTAGGATTTGAGTCCCTGGCGGCGTAGTGTGTTACTGATGGTAGGCTTTGTTACTTTGGTCCCAGCTCTCTGCAGGTCATTCACTAGGTCCCCCCGTGTGGTTCTGGGATTTTTGCTCACCGTTCTTGTGATCATTTTGACCCCACGGGGTGAGATCTTGCGTGGAAGCCCAGATCGAGGGAGATTATCAGTGGTCTTGTATGTCTTCCATTTCTTAATAATTGCTCCCACAGTTGATTTCTTCAAACCAAGCTGCTTTCCTATTGCAGATTCAGTCTTCCCAGCCTGGTGCAGGTCTACAATTTTGTTTCTGGTGTCCTTTGACAGCTCTTTGGTCTTGGCCATAGTGGAGTTTGGAGTGTGACTGTTTGAGGTTGTGGACAGGTGTCTTTTATACTGATAACAAGTTCAAACAGGTGCCAATAATACAGGTAACGAGTGGAGGACAGAGGAGCCTCTTAAAGAAGAAGTTACAGGTCTGTGAGAGCCAGAAATCTTGCTTGTTTGTAGGTGACCAAATACTTACTTTCCACCATAATTTGCAAATAAATTCATAAAAAATCCTACAATGTGATTTTCTGGAGAAATCAATTCTCAATTTGTCTGTCATAGTTGACGTGTACCTATGATGAAAATTACAGGCCTCTCTCATCTGTTTAAGTGGGAGAACTTGCACAATTGGTGGCTGACTAAATACTTTTTTTCCCCACTGTATAAACTCAGCAAAAAAAGAAACGTCCTCTCACTGTCAACTGCGTTTATTTTCAGCAAACTTAATGTGTAAATATATGTATGAACATAACAAGATTCAACAACTGAGACATAAACTGAACAAGTTCCACAGACATGTGACTAACAGAAATGGAATAATGTGTCCCTGAACAAAGGGGGGGGGGGGGGGGGGGTCAAAATGAAAAGTAACAGTCAGTATCTGGTGTGGCCACCAGCTTCATTAAGTACTGCAGTGCATCTCCTCCTCATGGACTGCACCAGATTTGCCAGTTCTTGCTGTTAGATGTTACCCCACTCTTCCACTAAGGCACCTGCAAGTTCCCGGACATTTCTGGGGGGAATGGCCCTAGCCCTCACCCTCCGATCCAACAGGTCCCAGACGTGCTCAATGGGATTGAGATCCGGGCTCTTCGCTGGCCATGGCAGAACACTGACATTCCTGTCTTGCAGGAAATCACGCACAGAACGAGCAGTATGGCTGGTGGCATTGTCATGCTGGAGGGTCATGTCAGGATGAGCCTGCAGGAAGGGTACCACATGAGGGAGGAAAATGTCTTCCCTGTAACGCACAGCGTTGAGATTGCCTGCAATGACAACAAGCTCAGTCCGATGATGCTGTGACACACCGCCCCAGACCATGACGGACCCTCCACTTCCAATTCGATCCTGCTCCAGAGTACAGGCCTCGGTGTAACGTCATTCCTTCGACGATAAAAGTGAATCCGACCATCACCCCTGGTGAGACAAAACCGCGACTCGTCAGTGAAGAGCACTTTTTGCCAGTCCTGTCTGGTCCAGCGACAGTGGGTTTGTGCCCATAGGCGACATTGTTGCCGGTGATGTCTGGTGAGGACCTGACTTACAACAGGCCTACAAGCCCTCAGTCCAGCCTCTCTCAGCCTATTGCAGACAGTCTGAGCACTGATGGAAGGATAGTGCGTTCCTGGTGTAACTCGGGCAGTTGTTGTTGCCATCCTGTACCTGTCCCGCAGGTGTGATGTTTGGATGTACTGATCCTGTGCAGGTGTTGTTACACCTTGTCTGCCACTGCGAGGACGATCAGCTGTCCATCCTGTCTCCCTGTAGCGCTGTCTTAGGCATCTCACAGTACGGACATTGCAATTTATTGCCCTGGCCACATCTGCAGTCCTCATGCCTCCTTGCAGCATGCCTAAGGCACGTTCACGCAGATGAGCAGGGACCCTGGGCATCTTTCTTTTGGTGTTTTTCAGAGTCAGTAGAAAGGCCTCTTTAGTGTCCTAAGTTTTCATAACTGTGACCTTAATTGCCTACCATCTGTAAGCTGTTAGTGTCTTAACGACCGTTCCACAGGTGCATATTCATTAATTGTTTATGGTTCATTGAACAAGCATGGGAAACAGTGTTTAAGCCCTTTATAATGAATATCTGTGAAGTTATTTGGATTTTTACGAATTATCTTTGAAAGACAGGGTCCTGAAAAAGGGACGTATCTTTTTTTGCTGAGTTAACATATACGTTTATGGCTGTGTTTACACAGCCACCCTAAGAACCCAAATTTGATTTTCTTTTTATATCTGATCTTTTTTTCTGACTGTCCACACTCAGTTTGACATGTGACCCATATCAGATTTGCACATGCACACTGATGTAGCCTCTGAAGTAGCACTCAGATGCAATGCTAATTTCCTGTCACTGTTCCTTTAAATTGATGAGTGGTTGTCATGGTAACGGCAGGTCATGTGCAAATTAAATTACTTCAGAAAGAAAAAACTTGATCTGAACATACAGACAAAGGTTGCATATGGAGGATCGGGTTTGTATCAGGATTGAGATCTACATATGGAGATGGTATAAATCGGAACTCAAAAGATCAGATTCCCTGTGTTTTTTTGCTGTTTACATATTAGGGAAAATATCAGATCGGTATCCGATATACAAATAATTGGCAAAAACTCTGAATTGGGCTGCCTGTGTAAACGCAGCCTATGTGTAACGTTAATTACTTGTAATGTCCTCATTCAACACACTATTTGACCAAGTATGTCTGCATCTGTGTGTTTGTGCATGTGTAGGAAGATATCTGCAGCAACGCACCACCAGGCTGTGGATTACAACATCTTTGAGGGCATGGAATGCCACGGTGTTCCCGTGGTGACCATCTCCAGAGGGAAGGTGGTCTATGAGAGAGGTCAGCTGAAGACCCAGCCAGGAGAGGGCCGCTTCATCCCCAGACAGCCCTACGCAGAGTTCATCTACAAACGAGTCAACCAGAGGGAACAGGTCTGTCTCAATATTATGGCGCCTTGTGACTTATCGCTTTATTATAAAGTTTCATAATGTTCCGTGACTGCATCTATGATGTGCTATTCATGTATTTATAAGGCCCAATAACACTATATATTAAGGTTCTACAAGTGTTGTAGTTATACCTGTGTTATTAACTCTGGTTTTTAAAAAGCAGTTTGTTTTCCAGGTAGGACAGCCTAGTCCTGTAATCAGGAAGCCTTATGATGGTGAAATAATCTCCATATAAAGGAATGGAACTCATCATGAAGTTATCTCTAGCTTCGGATCTGCATGCAAAATGTTCTCTCAACTTTTCAAGGCTACCACGGATCTGTGAATTTTGTTAAGCTGGACCAAGAGAAAATTAATGTTTGTTTGAATGCAGATGCCAGTGAATGTTTTGATTCTGATGATATTATGTGCCCAAAGAATTTAGTAAAATGTATACAATTGTATAAAATGTATTATGTTATTACTATGTGAAATAAACACTTGCATAGTTATATTTGATAATGATGGTGATGATGATGCCCATTTAAACACATAACTTCCAACAATATGTCTTTGTTATGTTTGTATCTGGCATATTGGGCATTGGACGAGACTCTACCCTTACCTCTGTGTTAAACTATGACCGGGATACCATCAAATGTACGTTGTATAGTAGCACACAGTGTTTCACATTGAAAGGTAATTTCCACTTGAGCTGACATCCGCAGCGTTTACCATGAATGCGATCTTCACAAACACCAGGGAAATTGTCGGTAGTGCAGTGCACAGTGCTGCAACGTGCCTTGGATTGGATCCTGGCTATGTAAAAAAGGCCCAGTGCTGTTGTCACACAGCATCACACTACACATTGGGATTGTCTCCTACTGGGCATGCTGGCATGCTGGCATGGCACTGAGCCGCTGGGGCTCTGCAGACATAATGTGAGTTTATCAGCGGGACGCTACGGGTCAGTGGCAGCAGTGTATGAGTCACAGTCAGCCCACTCATCTCTGTGCCTTCTCTGTCGCTCTGCCTTCTCTTTCACTGTGCCTTCTCTCAGTAACAGACCTGGGTTAAAATAGTATATATTTTCTTTAAAACACTCACACTGCACTTTACTGAATTTACCTGCCTGGCACAATTGAGCAATGACGTCCAATTATGGTATTAGGCAAACATTTTCACATGATCCTTTATCTTAATATACAGTGGGGTCCGACAATATTGACGCCCTTGATAAAGATAAGCAAAAATGCCTGTCTAAAATAAATAATTCAAATACTGAGCTATATTGTATGCTCTCAAAAAAGTTGTAAATTATATTATTTTATACTAATACAATTGCTGAGAGAAAAGGTAGGTGTAAAAATTTAAATAGTTAATTGTCCACAAAATCAACATATTGCAGTGACCATCTCAGTCTCTGGACTTGAAACCCATTGAAAACCTGTGGTTTGAATTGATTAGGGCAGTCCATAAGCGCAGACTTAGGATATCAAGTATCTGGAAGGATTCTGTATTAAGGAATTTGGAAAAAGGCTCAGTGCCGTTATTTTCGCAAGGTGAGGTATTGAAAGGTATTGAAAACAGGATTGTCAATAACTCTTTGAGAAAAAATGAATATTACTTGTTAAACAAAATCGTTCACTCAGCAATTGTATAAGTATAAAATAATATAATTTCCCAATTTTTTTGAGCATACAATATAGCTCAGTATTTGAATTATTTATTTTATGCAGTCATTTTTGCACATCTTTATCAAGGTAGTCAATCATTTCGAACCCAACTCTAAATACCTTGAGACAAAATAATCTGGTAAATGTAACATCATATTTCAACATTACAGAAGCATAAAGGGGTACGTCTCCTGACTGACTGTCAGCATCCTGTGAAGGGGGATGTATCACTGTCAGGACCCACTAGAATCACTGTGGTAAATGAGCATTATGGCATCTGGATATAATGCTAATGGGGTGACTAAACACCAAGTGCATGATGGGAGCTGAATAGGGGCGTGCACATTTAGGGAAGGTCTGGTTTGTGTGATGATGTTAGCGAAACTGTCCCTGTCGTTTTTCATCGACATTAAACAACTGAAACAGATATCATGTTTTGCATATCTATGTGTTCTCATTGCAGACAATTACCCTGTGCACTTATGATCATCCAAACTCCATAGGCATGGTAACAATGAAGAATATGCAGAAGTTAAAGACATGACATAGAGATACAAGAAGTTTATATCTCAGTTACTATGATTGAAGGCTGTTTTTGTGGTGTTTTTATTCTTTAAAATGAAGTGTCATTTTGTCCCAATTATTCATTGTTTGAACTATTTACATCTCACATTACATTGCTTCAAAAAGTTGCTTGTAAACCTTGGTAACCATAATTTAACCTTTATTTGTTTTATTATTATCAGAACAATTGTTTTACCTTTATTTATACAGGTACTTTAATTAACAAACTGAAATACTGTATCTATTTACAATGACAACATGTCATTAGTCTAGATTAAAGTTGTTATATAATGTAACGAGTTACATAATTCACATTTTCAACAAAAAAAGGTGTGTCTCACTTCTTCCTGTGGCAGCATAAAGTCTAGCTTGCTTGGTGAAAGGAGTCATCCTCCTGTGGTCTGTAGAGTATTGGACACCAGAAATCTGGCTGATGAAGAAAGTATGGATTAATCAAACAGTACATTAGTAACATACAGATACTGTATCTATTGTCTTACTGAGAAATGACTCTGCACTTTTTCCCTGGGACAAATTATGACAATGTTCAGCGCTGTAGGCCACATAAGAAAATCTATGTAATATACAGTATTATACCATTCTAAGGTTTCCATCAGTGTTTCTCAATGATCTCTGGATTATACAGACCTTCTTGATGAGGGATTTCAGACTGCTTTCCTGAGCTTTCCTTTTCCCTTCCTTTCTTGATCTCTTCTTCAGGATCTTAGCATGCAGAAACTCCACCCTCTCCTCAGCGTTAGTGGAGAAGAACTGCTCACACACCATGAGCCTGATCTGTGTGAGCTTGGCAGACATCAGGGCCATGCTGAGAAGGGCAGCTAGTAACACAACCAGGGGCCGGATGGAGTCATAGAGTAGTAGTCTAGGTTTAGGAAGGCAACTCTTCTCAAAGAGGGACACCTGGTAGGAGAAATCCCTCCTGTCGATCTCCTCTGAAATGATGACACCAATAACGGTCATGTCTTCCTGAAACAACAATGGTTCAGTAGAGTAACAGGGTTATAGCCTAGTGGCTAGATTGTATTGAATGAATTAATGCAATAAATCATTGACTAAGACTGCATCTTGTTGTGTGTTTTACTAACATAGCTACTTACGTTTATGTTCATAAACAAAGGAACATGAAATGGCTCTAGCTCATGAAGTCGCATTCTGATGACCTCAACGAACCAGAACATGAATACATCAACACCTATGAACAAGACCCAGGCTAGACAATGGGTGAACACTGGGAAACTGAATTTTAGCATTGCTTTCCCTTCCATGGCACTGAGTCGAGGTGAAGGGATGGTGATGTAGCATCTAGCCTCCTTCGGTGTGAGGGGGAGCACTGGAGGCCTTCCTTCTGCCTTCTGCTTCTCATCAAAATGAATGAACGTCCTGGTTATGTACATGTTTTCATATTTCTTGTTGTGGCGGTATCTCCTCAAGTGCAGCACTGTGAAGCCCATCAGTAGGAGGAAGTTGAAGGCAGGGAACAGTCTCTGACCTACAGAGGATATCGTGTCCACCGCGGCCCAGATGCTCTTTGCAGTTCCATTCAGAGTCCTCTCTGCTCCAACCAGCTTCTCCATGAACTTCTCAGAGTCTCCTCTGGATGTGACCTCCAGATCAGACACCAACTCCGCCACCCCGAAGTCTGTGAACGTTCTGAGTACATCACCGACCCATCTCAACATCCTGATGTAGTTACAGAGCGGTGTGATGTTGATGGACACCCTCTTGGCCTGCAGGTTGCACACCATACTCCTACTGAGCCCTGTGATGTTCTCCAGTGTGTTCTGGACGTTCTTGAGAACCACCAAACTGGTCCCAGCGGTGATGAGAACGTTCCGGCCCTGCCTCATCCCACAGGAGAGCACAAACAGAACCCCAAAGCAACGCACCCTCTTAGAGAGGAACAGAGAGGCCCCCACAACCACCCAGCAAGAGCATGCTATCCCAGCAGCCACCAGCAGGCCGTACTGCAGGACATAGAGCAGGTAGAGGAGGAGGATGGAGCTCAGGACGAGACTGAAGGTGAGACAGGTGATCAAGAGGACTGATCGGTCTCTCCAGCCCTGCCTGGTGTTTGTTGTGTATAGGGCTACAGCAGCAGACCAGGAGCGATACAAGGTTCATTTCAATTGAGGGCAAGTTGTTTCATCATTGATGAAATCACAGTACCTGAGAAAGGTAGAACGACAAATATGTGTCTGATAATACTGTAAATCCTTGAAAATTCCATGACTGAAATTTTGTCTCACAGATTGTGGCAAAAAAATAGTTTGAATGAATCCAAAAGAAACAAGTAATTCATAGGTTATAACTATGTAATTTCCATTTAACCATGTAATTTCTTGGTAAATATCTGGTAATTTATCTACGTAAAGTGCTACCCAAGCACACTGAAGAAAAATATTAAAACAAACAACCAGGTTTTCAGGAAGAATAATCAAATAATCTATTAATATTAAGAGGACTGAGATATGCCTGAAATCCAAGAGGATAAATAAATATGATTTCATTTGATTTATCATGTCCATAAAAAAAAGTGTAACTCTTATTTTGGGTAAAGTCTAGCATGACATATAGTTAGAGGGAACCAAAAGTTGCTTTAAAACTACAGTAACTGTTGACTATCTTGGGCAGACACTGGTGTGTCCAACCTTATACCTTAAACATAGTTTTTCATAACAATCCACCATTACTTTGGAAAGCATTACTAGAGCCTCACAAATTCAGCATTATCACAACACGCTTACCTGCTGGTCCTCTGTGGTATGTCTGTATAGTAGATTATGTGAAGTGATAAGCAGAACTCTCAAGCTTTCATACCAATTTTAACCTCAACACTTACTCATTTCCCATTTAAAATTTCAGAACTTAGTCACCTCCCAGTCGGAGGCGTCGCTCACTTAACCGTCTTACCACACTGCAGGAGTTCATCTCACCAAACACGTGAAGAGTAAACTGAAAATACAGTACTGTCATTGTTGAAGTACAGCATTTTGTGATAGGTGGTTAACTTACTAACTAACATACTAAATTACTTACTTACTTACTGACTTACTTACTATTCAAGTAGTACAACCTTCAATATAAGGAGAGCATTAGAGCATTGTTGGTCATTCCAACATACCACTCTACACAGCTGTATATTGTGTGTGTTTTAACAACAGTAAAAGAGGAACTTTCTTTTTAGTTCAGAGTAAAATGTATTCCTGGCTCTCTCCAAAATTATAGGTTGTTCTTTCATCTGCAGTGTCGGCAAAGAATTTAGTGGAAGCACAACTTTGCACTCATATGATGGGAAGTGGAACGGACTCCTACTACTTGTATCTTAACTTCCCCCAGCTTGAACTTAGTGTTGATTAGTTCACATGCTGTATACAGTTCTGAAAGACTAAATGAAATATCTGTAGTGTAGACTGTAGTATAGGTAGGAACCAGTAGTGGGCCACAAAGGTTGTGACCTTTATGTTGGTACTTGCCAGCCAGTTTGTTATTGTAAAATATAATGGGTTTTCCTTTTTACTCCCAACCTACCTGGAGGAATAAAGATAGTAATTTGTGGATGTTGTGGAACAGGAAATAGTCATGCCCAGATAGATAAAAATGCTCTTGTATGTTGATATTGTTCGCTGTGACTCAGTGTCAGTGTAATATCCATTTTTTATTTGAAAAATAACTTACATAAATCTCTGTACTCAACCATACTTCACCAAGACATAGCCTTGGCATAAACACATTGCACCAAAACAAAATAAAGAAAAGGCATTCAAAAGGGTAAATAACATATTTCTTTGTCATCATGTGAGACATTATTCCTATTCCAAAAGATTCTATTAATCTATTTATGTTTGCTTGTTTTATTCAAATTTCTAATATGTACAATGTAAATCAAAAATGAAAGTATATAGCTTGTTATAGCAACAAGATATTGGATGGACATTAGAATGTATAGGTTTAACATGGAAAAGGAATAACGTCTCAGTTTATTTTCATTCAGACATAACTGTAAGATTCATATACCTCTCATACACAAGAAGCATTTATAATTACTAAAAATAGAAAATAAAATATAAACTGGTCTTGGCTTGTAAATAAACAAATAAAAATATATGAAATTAATTTTATTTTCACAAAAACAAAAAAACTAAATTCATATTGTGTGGCAATATCCCATGTTGCTCATCCTCACAAACAGTGCCTGAACTACACAGCAATATACATAAGTTGTATGTTTGCTGCTTCTTGCTTGGAAATAAATATCCCTCTTGCTGTACCAATACAGATTATTTTTGCATGTTAGTTAACAATACTGAAATAAAATACACTTGCAACCAAAACTTTTTTGTCAACCTCCAATGAATATAAAGTATTTTTACTTGTCATTCTTTTTGAAAAATTGGAAATAAAATATGATCTAGGAGTTGGTGGAATGTTTTGTTAAAACGTTTTAATAGTTTGGCCATGAAAGTAACTAATTCATTTGCTGTAGAGGGGAAAAAGTAACGAAGTTGACATGCACTGTACAAGAAACTGCAAAAACCCCAAATATCATCTTTATCAAAACATGCTGAGTTACTTTAAGGTGTGCCCAAGCCATGTTGCAGAAAATCCTTTTCAACATGCTTGTTAAACAAATCAAATCCCAAAAAAATACATATTGAAACGATATAGAACTGTAAAAGAACCAACAGTCCTGAAACTCTGGACAATATCAGGGGGTGCCCTGGGACAAGAGAGAAAAAGAGACGTGTACAATTTAAACATTATGTTTATCTTTATAAGGCTTGTAAACCTTTACAATGAAATAAATCATTTACATTTATTTTCATCATCACTTTGTCACATAAACTGTTTTTTTTTGTTAAATAACTCCAAAAGTTTTTATTTTAGTTTCTCTTACTGTATGTCTGCCAAACACAGACTTATGTTATGGATGGTCTAAAGAATGATAAACAATGTGTCTTTTTTATCACGCTGTTGCATTCACTCCCCTTTGAAAACCATGCACTAGTGACATTTATCTTTAAAAATAATATAAATTGTTGAAAATGGCTGATCTGTTTTATTTGTTTTTATTCATCTTTTTTTTGCAAGTTGCAGCCTCAAGAAAATAATTTTCATATTTTTTTTATTCAGCTAAATTTTTGTCCATGCTAAATTCTTTTTTTTTTATCGTCATTTAAATGTCATACAATATATCAACAGAGAAATAATAATGTTAGGTCATAAAAGTTAGTCTTGTTGTGGGTTCTGATCATTAGATTCTGGAGCGTCGATAGTACAGTCGCCTCTTCTGTATTGCCTTTAGTAACTTTAGTATTGTCTCTCTGGTGTGATCTACTACCTACACTGTATAGGTATTTTGACTAGGGCCTCATATTCGGAGTGTGAGCTTTACCTGGGCCACCCCACCTCTCCTATTGCAATGATCCTCATAGCTTCATTTACACATCTAGCTAGGTCTGTTGGCGTGGCGTGACCAAGCTTCTGGACAGGACAACACTGTCAGTCACCCCTTCAGGTATACAAGTACATCGACAATAAACAAACAAAAAACAAACAAATTAATTAAAAACGAAAACATTTATTTTTCATTCGAAAAGGGCTTCTGTAGAACTCATCGAGCGGGTTCCCAGTTCTGACCCCCATGGCTTAAGATTGGATGAAAACCTGGAATCGCTCGATTTAGAGACGATTCCTCGTGCTAAGGAGTCCGTTACGGCCTTCCAATCCGAGCTGGCGCTCCGACCCGGCCGAGGGAGCGACGCTCGCTACGCACAATGTGTGCGACATTTTGCTCAAAACACAGGATCACGTTTGCACCCCTAGAAACAGGCTCAGAAGACACAACATCAAGCATGCAGTGTAACCGGGGGGCGTGACCTGTCTGTCGCAACTTGTTTAACCTCAACACTGGGTGCTGCTGCTACAACAATGCTATCAGTCCACACACTGCTATGACCGGCTATCCAATGACGTTTGGGAAGCTCTTCTTGTCAAGGGGGCCAGGGTAGGGTCCACCAATGAGGAAGGAGGAAAGAGCTTGAACCAGCCAATCACCATGTTGGACAGGTCCAGCTCATCTAAAAGTATCTGAACCGCTCCCATAAAGGATTTATGGTCCATGCGTCCGTAGTCTCCCCATACGATAATCTGTGGAGAAGAGGGTTTATTAGACATGTTATTATAATATTTTAGATGCCTGCATTTGCTTAGAAATGATGTGTGAACTGTGAAGTATTTATCAAGGCCTTGTAGAACGTAGAAGTTTACCTGTAGAACTTTCCCTCCAGGAGCCTCTTCGAACGGCAGTTGCTGCTGGTAAAGGGGATCCAAGGTTTTTCTTGCTACTTTTGTTTTCTTTTTGGCTATGCAGGCTCCGTTTTCTAAAAGATATACCTTTACATATGGTGCTACGAAGAGAGAGAGAGACAAAAAGGTTACTATACTATTGGCAGCATTGTCAGTTGGTTGAAACTCTGGTTACCATAGTGACCAGTTGGTATTAACATGAAGTTCAAGGCTGTGGGTTCTATTCTATTCTACTCACATACAGGATACTAAAAATGTATGTACTCACGGTACTGTAAGTAGCTTTGGCTAAATGTGTCTGCTAAATAGTATATATTAATATATTATACATCATGTAGTAAATTACCTGGCAGTGCCTTGGAACCTGGTTTTCCCACAAGGCCACGGGCTCGGATCACCTCCACCTCCAGCGCTCCTTTCTTGTCCACGATTCCAATCTGGATGTCACCTGAACCACACACACCACAGCCAACACAATGTCAACACTCCATTTACACAATACAGATATCCATTCCGTATGGGATGAGGTCGCTAAAGGTATCTTGACACACAAATAAAATATATAATTCATTCATTCATTCAAAATCTCTTGATACAACATTGTTCCAGGAATCTGATCCACCTACCCATGGGTGGTGTCGCTAGCGTCTGTCGTCCAACCAGCTGGGCTGGGCCTAGTCCATCCAGGAAGTCAGAGAACTGGGCATCCGAGGAGAGCCTCACACCAGGGAAGATCAGGCTGGAACGGAAGAGAAAGATGACACTGGTAACTATGGAGACTAAAGAAGAAGGCCTCAAAGCTTGAACTTGATTTCTTGCTGCGTCACCATCAAAGGTACAATTAAATACAAAAACGATGTTCTAACATATTTAGAGTTGACAAGATCCAAAAAAGACAGGAAATTCAAATGAGCACCCCAACCTTAAACTTGACCTAAAACCCCCAAAAAAATGTTTTTGGGGGGGGTGTACATTATCACATTGGTATGCGTCATACTCCACTTACTTTCCCTCGGAGCTGTAGCTGTTCATGCTGCCGTCGGTGGAATCTCTGCTCGCCTGCCGAGTCATCCTGCTCCTCATCTCTACGGCCAAGCCCGTTTCTGTGCTCCTCTGGACGGTACTGCGAAGCTTCTTCCCACCGGCTTCTGGACAGAACAGAGGGACAGAGTGGAAGAAAGAGAGAGAGAGGGAAAGGGAGAGAGAGAGAGAGAGAGAGAGAGAGAGGGAGAGAGAGGGAAAGATAGAGAGCAGGGGGGAGAAATAGTCAATACATTGCTCTCAAGTGTGTGCTGTGCTTTCGAATTACATCCAGTAGGTAAATTGCAGACATAGCGTTTTCACTGATTACGAGAAGTCTCATTGAAGTCATCAACAGGAAGAACACACTTCCACTCTATGGCAATTCTACCAACAACATCATGCACCCGATTCTCAGTGCTACCAAGGCACTGCAACTTCCATGTGATAATTTAGCAAAGAGATTTATTCAACATAAAGTGTCATATTATCAACAGAAATATAAGAAAAAACAGAGTTGTGTGTTTGCGCGTGTATGTGTGTTCGTGTATGAATGGGCTAAACAGAAGAAGACCATGTACATCCCTCTTCCTGCCATGCCAGAGCACCGGCTGCCTGCCCTGCAGGGTTCTTGCTCTAGCTTAGTATCTCTCTCTCCCTCTATCTCTCTCCCTCTCTCTCTCTCTCTCTCTCCCTCTCTCCCTCTCTCCCTCTCTCCCTCTCTCCCTCTCCCTCTCTCTACCTCTCCCTCTCTCCCTCTCTCCACCCCTCCCTCCACCCCTCCCTCCATCCCTCTGTTCCACCTAGGACCATTCAGTGTCTGGCCTCCCCCAACTGATACAAGGTGACAGCTGACTGCCCCCATTAGACCTGCTGAACATCTCCTCCAATCTATGTGACAGTAGGCCCTGTGTAGGGCACATGGCCAGGACGTGGCTGGAGCTGCGTGAGGCCTGAATGGCATTCTTTGCAAACCATCAAGGAGGGTCAGGAGGAGGATATACTGTAGGAACAGGTACTGGTACTAGTACAGGTCAGCCACTGCAGAGCTCTACAACAGTCACATGACAGGGCTTTTTGCAGAGAACTAAAGAAACAAAATGGCTGTTCATTCAAATACAAAAATGCATACGGGGTACACCGGACTAATTAAAAGTGTAAAATGGTAAAAGGTGAACTAATGGGTCTGTCTTGTCTCTCAGTAAGGAATGCAGGAAGCAGAGTTTTATTTCACCTTTATTTAACCAGGTAAGCCAGTTGAGAACAAGTTCTCATTTACAACTGCGACCTGGCCAAGATAAAGCAAAGCAGTGCGATAAAAACAACAAACACAGAGTTACATATGGAATAAACATAACGTACAGTCAATAACACAATAGAAAATCTATATACAGTGTGTGCAAATGTAGTAAGTTATGGAGGTAAGGCAATAAATAGGCCATACTGCAAAATAATTACAATTTAGTATTAACACTGGAGTGATAGATGTGCAGAAGATGATGTGCAAATAGAGATACTGGGGTGCAAATGATCAAAATAAATAACAATGTAAATAACAATATGGGGATGAGGTAGTTGGGTGGGCTAATTACAGATGGGCTGTGTACAGGTGCAGTGATCGGTAAGCTGCTCTGACAACTGATGCTTAAAGATAGTGAGGGAGATAAGTGTCTCCAGCTTCAGAGATTTTTGCAGTTCGTTCCAGTCATTTGCAGCAGAGAACTGGAAGGAATGGAGGTGTTGGCTTTGGGGAGGTGTTAGCTTTGGGGATGACCAGTGAGATATACCTGCTGGAACGCATACTACGGGTGGGTGTTGCTATGGTGACCAATGAGCTAAGATAAGGCGGGGATTTGCCTAGAAGAGATTTATAGACGACCTGGAGCCAGTGGGCTTGGTGACGAATATGTAGTGAGGGCCAGCCAACCAGAGCGTACAGGTCACAATGGTGGGTAGTATATGGGGCTTTGGTGACAAAACGGATGGCACTGTGATAGACTACATCCAATTTGCTGAGTAGAGTGTTGGAAGCTATTTTGTAAATGACATCGCCGAAGTCAAGTATCGGTAGGATAGTCCGTTTTACGAGGGCATGTTTAGCAGCATGAGTGAAGGAGGCTTTGTTGCGAAATAGGAAGCCAATTCTAGATTTAACTTTGGATTGGAGATGCTTAATGTGAGTCTGGAAGGAGAGTTTACAGTCTAACCAGACGCCTAGGTATTTGTAGTTGTCCACATATTCTAAGTCAGACCCGCCGAGAGTAGTGATTCTAGTCGGGCGGACGGGTGCAAGCAGCGTTCGATTGAAGAGCATGCATTTAGTTTTACTAGTGTTTAAGAGCAGTTGGTGGCCACAGAATGAGTGTTGTATGGCATTGAAGCTCGTTTGGAGGTTTGTTAACACAGTGTCCAATGAAGGGCCAGATGTATACAAAATGGTGTCGTCTGCGTAGAGGTGGATCTGAGAGTCACCAGCAACAAGAGCGACATCATTGATATACACAGAGAATAGAGTCGGCCCGAGAATTGAACCCTGTGGCACCCCCATAGAGACTGCCAGAGGTCCAGACAACAGGCCCTCCGATTTGACACATTGAACTCTATCTGAGAAGTAGTTGGTGAACCAGGCGAGGCAGTCATTTGAGAAACCAAGGCTATTTAGTCTGCCAATAAGAATGCGGTGATTGACAGAGTCAAAAGCCTTGGCCAGGTCGATAAAGACGGCTGCACAGTACTGTCTTTTATCGATCGCGGTTATTATATCGTTTAGGACCTTGAGCGTGGCTGAGGTGCACCCATGACCATCTCGGAAACCAGATTGCATAGCGGAGAAGATATGGTGGGATTCGAAATGGTCGGTGATCTGTTTGTTATATTGTTTAACTCGGAGGATAACCAGGGTAAAGAGAACGAACGTAAAGAGAACTAATTTATGTGGCAAGCATGACCACTCGACACACACTGTCAGGGAATGCATGTCAACATAGAGAGTGAATGTTTGTCACTCAATGTTTACATACACTACCAGTCAAAAGTTTGGACACACCTACTCATTCAAGGGTTTTTCTTTATTTTTACTATTTTCTACATTATAGAATAATAGTGAAGACATCACAACTATGAAATAACACATATGGAATCATGTAGTAAACAAAAAAAGTGTTAAACAAATCAAAATATATTTTATATATGAGATTCTTCAAATAGCCACCCTTTGCCTTTATGACAGCTTTGCACACTCTTGGCATTCTCTCAACCAGCTTCATGAGGTAGTCACCTGGAATGCATTTCAATTAACAGGTGTGCCTTCTTAAAAGTTAATTCGTGGAATTTCTTTCCTTCTTAATGCGTTTGAGCCAATCAGTTGTGTTGTGACAAGGTAGGGGGGTATACAGAAGATAGCCCTATTTGGTAAAAGACCAAGTCCATATTATGGCAAGAACAGCTCAAATAAGCTAAGAGAAACGACAGTCCATCATTACTTTAAGACATGAAGGTCAGTCAATACGGAAAATGTCAAGAATTTTGAAAGTTTCTTCAAGTGCAGTCGCAAAAACCATCAAGCGCTATGATGAAACTGGCTCTCATGAGGACCACCACAGGAATGGAAGACCCAGAGTTACCGCTGCTGCAGAGGATAAGTTAATTAGAATTACCAGCCTCAGAAATTGCAGCCCAAATAAATGCTTCACAGAGTTCAAGTCACAAACACATCTCAACATCAACTGTTCAGAGGGGACTGTGTGAATCAGGCCTTCATGGTCGAATTGCTGCAAAAAAAAACACTGCTAAAGAAACACGAGCAATGGACATTAGACCGGTGGAAATGTGTCCTTTGGTCTGGAGTCCAAATTGGAGATTTCACTGTCTATGATTTATTTAGAATTTAAGGCACACTTAACCAGCATGGCTACCACAGCATTCTACAGCGATACGCCATCCCATCTGGTTTGGGCTTAGTGGGACTATCATATATTTTTCAACAAGACAATGACCCAACACACCTCCAGGCTGTGTAAGGGCCATTTTACCAAGAAGGAGAGTGATGGAGCACTGCATCAGACGACCTGGCCTCCACAATCCCCCTACCTCAACCCAATTGAGATGGTTTGTGATGAGTCGGACGGCAGAGTGAAGGAAAAGCAGCCAACTAGTGCTCAGCATATGTGGGACCTCCTTCAAGACTGTTGGAAAAGCATTCCAGGTGAAGTTGGTTGAGAGAATGCCAAGAGTGTGCAAAGCTGTCATCAAGGCAATGGGTGGCTATTTGAAGAATCTCAAATATAAAATATATTTTGATTTGTTTAACTCTTTTTTGGTTACTATATGATTCCATATGTGTTATTTCATAGTTTTGATGTCTTCACTATTATTCTACAATGTAAAAAATTGTAAAAATAAAGAAAAACCCTTGAATGAGTAGGTGTATCCAAACTTTTGACTGGCACTGTACGTAAGAGTGGTTCTGCTTTATCACAGGAACAACCTTTCTGAGGACAACACACAGAGGGGATAATAAAGCCCTATTTAACCAAGACTTCTTACAGTTTGAAGACAGCTCAATAATTCCCCATTCTGTGTTCAAATAAACTGAAAATAATCTGGCATATTCATATTGTCCTTAATGCAATTTCCCTCTCTCTAAATTTTTATTTGTGTGCGTGATTTGTGCCTAGAATTTGCCCATATCAAACACATTAATTATACTCTGGCTACTGTCCCTGCCTGCAGCATCTCTCCCTTCCTGTCTGCCTGCCTGCCTGCCTGTCTCCCATCCACAGGAAGTACAGACTCTTAGAATCAGAGAACGATAAGCTTTTATTTCTCAGGCAGGCACTCACTGCTGAGGCCAGAACCCTGGCAGCTCAGCTATTCAATGACATCCGCCTCCTCTTCCTCTCTTCTCAGCACTGACAAAGCAAACCGGATTCAAAGAAGCTGACAGTGACGTCTAAAGGCATCTAAAGACCTGCCAGTGTGACAGACAGTCAGGCTTCTGCCATATAGGAACTACCTAAACACAAACAATAAGCGATGTACTGAATGATCAATTAACATTCATTCAGCTGAATCAAAGCCAAGGTCAACCTGACCACTGTATGTACTGTGGTTAGCCTGCATATTGTTGTATCTGAGGTCATTATGGATGGCCATACTAATAAAGGAGGAGAAGCTCATCTTTGAAATCTCTTTTTAATGGCCAGCCAACTGTTTTTAATGATGCAGTTTATACCTCATTGGACAGAGTAATGCTGAATTAACATGTGTGATTATGATGAGACTGTAGGTGCCATGAGCCAGGCCACACACACACTCACACACACACTCATACACATACACTCATACACACACACTCATACAGACACACACACACAGGCTTTGCCGTTGTCATGGTTTGTTATTAAGGTAGAGCATTAAAAAGATTACGGAGTGGATCTTTGAAAGCTCACTCAGACAGATATACTCAGTCTTAATTAGAAATTAAGCTACTGCCATTGAAAGTGCTTTCCATACACGTCATTAAACTCTATAACCCACTAAAAGGGAAAACAGTCTATAAAAATATGTATTCTGCAAAGAGCTAAGGATCTGTGAAAGATATAATAAAATAAAAAGCATTTAGGAGATGCTGCAGTGCATCCAGACCTAGCCTTGAAAAAATATATATGTTCTTAAAAACCGTGATTTTCCCAGAGCCTAGGTGCTAGAATAAAACCTTAATTTGAGGAGATATTCTCTGCTGGAGTCCTAAAACCCTCTAAGATACTGTCTTTACGTAACATGTTAAACTACACATCAAAGGCTCACCTGCAGTGTCACTTCCGTCCAATCAAATGACTGTTTACAAACATCATCAATACAGTTTGTGTCATCTGGGAGAAATGTTTGTGAACAGTAACTTGATTGGACGCACATTTCGGGTCGACTACTCTGGTACCTGTAACTCCAGGTAAGGAAGCATTAAAGTCAGTGTCTACCCAGAAAGGGGATTGAGATGGAGGGGGCTGGAGACATTTCTACCGTATTATCGCAACATTCCAGTGGATCATGTCTATTTCAGAGGAGTCTATTAAAGTCTATTTATAGGAGGAGGGTAATACGATCCCCCTAACCCAGCTAATACAATCACAGCTAATACAATCCCCCTAACCTAGTCTTATGAAAACATCCTATTTGGATTATCATAAACATATTCTCAACACCCACTCAGAAATAAAACAGCTATAAAAACACACACTAGACACTAGAGACAAGGTCAATACAATATCTAAATCTAAACTACCACCCACACCAGAACAAATAGTGATTCATTCCAATCGAGACTAGACAAGCATGCTTGCCATTGGTAAGTGAAGTCAATGAGGGAGTAGGACAGTGTTTCAGAACAGACATCAGATCTAAAGCAGTAGCCAATGACACGAACAGGGATGTAGCTAGTCAATTACGAGAAGCATATCCAAAAACACACTGAGCATGTCCATCCACAGCCTCCACCCTCCCCGTGCTCCCTCTCCCCTTTCGGGTCATCAGTCAACCATCAGTCCATCCCTCACTCTCCTCTCTCCCCCGGTCCCTCTCTATCTCTCTCCACCCCTCCAGCCCTTCGTCTGCTCCCTCTCTTACTGCTGCCCCTCTCCATCCCCCATCCCATCCCTCTCCCATCCCTCTCCCATCCTCCCATCCCTCTCCCATCCCTCTCCCATCCCTCTCCCATCCCTCTCCCATCCTCCCATCCATCTCCCATCCCTCTCCCATCCTCCCATCCATCTCCCATCCCTCTCCCATCCTCCCATCCATCTCCCATCCCTCTCCCATCCTCCCATCCCTCTCCCATCCTCCCATCCCTCTCCCATCCTCCCATCCCTCTCCCATCCTCCCATCCCATCCCTCTCCTCTCTCTCTCCCTCCAACAGCAGCAGCAGCAGCTGTGTGTGTCTGCTCCAGTGTCTCAGGGTTAGGGCCATCTCATCTTACCTCTGTCCTCCTCGTCGAAGGAGTTCATGCAGGGGAAGTAGTTGGCCAGCGCCTCGAACGACGCAGACAGGCTCATCTTGCTCTGGGAACGCTGCATGCGCATCCCGGACCCCGGGGCGCCAGCCGCTGCATTGGCATCATGCCCCTGCCTACCCATGGTCACTGATCACCTGAGTCAAGTCGCCTTCTAGCGGAGGTTAAAGGTCTCCAAACAGCTCTACCGTGCACCAAGAGGAAAACTGAAGACGTGGTTGAACGCTGAAGCCCAAGAGCAGACTATGGTGCTGTACTGTAGCAGAATGGCTTTCTGATGTAGCTCTGTGTGTTGTCTCCCTGTGCTGCGTAGAGTGAGACTGCGTAGAGAGAGAGCCTGCTTGCTTCTCTGCTCCGTGTTAATGCTCTGTTCTATGTGCCTGCTTGGTTATCTCTGCTACTCAGCTCCTCTCCCTCCCTCTCCTCTTCTAACGCAATTGGGAGAATGATAGGGCGGGGGGCAAGCTGCATCCTCCTCAGCCAATCAGAGGGATCTCTGCTCAGGCGCACCTCGGCTGCCTCTCCAGGCAAAGGAGCTCTACCCAGAGATACAACTCACTGAACCTCACAGGCTCCTTTCTCTCTCTCGCACACACGCACGGATGCACACGCAAACAAACACACACACGGATGCACACGTGCACATGCATGCACAAATATACACACACACACACACACACACACACACACACAAACGCAGAGCCACAGAGGTCCCTGTGACAGCCAGCCATTAGGGCCATAAACAACCCTGAACAGCTATTCCACAGAGGGGGGGTGTTGGCCACATGCCGGTCACTCACAATTCACGTGATAGATCTCCATCCCCATCCCATCCCCACTCCCCCGGTTCCCAGCAGCGCAGTTCTCTTCAGTGTTTTTCCACCAAAGATTGCAGCAAACTCCATGTAGCCAGCTATCCCACTCTCTTTTAAGTTACCCATGCATCATCAGTACAGCGGTGCTAAAACTATTGCCATTATCGAAGGAGAATTCACTAGAGCTAGTTCAAATTTACTGTCTATTAAATAACAGAATTCTTGTCTGAGACATCACTTCCTTCAACATCATTTCAAGCATGGACTGTTTGAATTAGTAGTCATAAACACTGCAGAGTCCATTTCTGGCATCACTCTCTTCAACCTGAGAGACTGGAAAAGGCAACAGACATCGTCTAACTAGCTCACTTCAGTACTGGGAGTGTGTGTGGACCAGTTTGGACCAGCTTGGACCATCCAGCCAGAACCACTTCAGTCCAGATCTCACAGGTGGTCCCTAAGACCCTTTACAAAGTTTGTGAGCACAGTAAAATTAGACCGTAATGGCATGTGGGAGAGATGCCCTATATACCAATCTAGGACATCAAGCTTGGTGAAGAGAGAGCCGAAGTGTCTGTAGAGGCAGGTTAGCGCTGAAACAACAGACAGCTAAATTGTGCTGTTTTAATAATCTTGTCAGAAAACCAACTGCAGTGCTTTTTCTCAGAGAAACTGGCAGAATAGACACAGTACTGGCCAATTACTGAACAAGCACTGAGCTGCACTCCTTTAAATATAGCACACCTCTGGGCTACAGTCCCACACTGGGAATAAAAGTCCTCACTAAGAGAAACACTGCAACCTATTTCCACGAAACAAAATCGCCCAATTTCCCCTTTTGTCCATTGAATGACAGGTTCTCATCTAGGTCAGATGAACAAGTAAAGGAAATTAGATGGAAGAGAAGAACACCGTCCGAACCAATTGGGTCATTTTAATGCGTAATCTGTAGCAGTTTGGAATATGATAATGATTCAACCAGATTGAGAGTTGAGATATGCGTACTAAACTCTTGAACTGTTCTTAATGGGAGACATTTACACTTTTAAGTGCACTCAAGTCAGAATTGTGTACAACTCATTGTGTATTAATGAGGACCCTGCTAACACCTCCTCCTACGTACCACAACCATCAGACAAACACCATTAACTTTGAGGTAGATGATATGGCTGTGAGAGCCAGAGGCTTAATGTTTTGGAGTGGCACCAATAATTATTGGATCATTATAATGAGTGAGGTCACACTAACAAGCCAAAAGTACCTGCATCTTTATATTACTAGACTATTCATTCCAGTGTGTGACCCGCTCATCACTACAGGAGGAAGAAAGAAGATAGCGATAAATGCAGTTTGTTAAATAGCCTTGTCACTTGACATGGCAGAGGTGACGTGTTGTGTTGGTCTCAGAGGTCTAGTACTCTACTGAATGCGTGGCTGACCCCTGGCTGACCCCTGTTCCATTGTTCCATTAGTTCTATAGACCTAAAAATACACAACTACATTCTACTATGACGATCTCGGTTCGACAGACACTGGGAGACAGGAAGCAAGTACAGGGTGATGATTTAATAAATAAAAGACATGGAACAAAACATGGACAGCGTCTGGACGGGGTAACGATACAACATCAATGCAAACACGGGGATCAAACTGGGGAACAGACAGATATAGAAGGGGCAATCAACAAAGTGAAGGAGTCCAGGTAAGTCCAATGAGCGCTGATGCGTGATGGTAAGAGGTGTGCGCAATGATGGTAAGAGGTGTGCGCAATGATGGGCAGCCTGGCGCCCTCGAGGGCCAGGGAGGGGGAGCGGGAGCAGGCGTGACATTCTACATGCTTCAAAAGAGTAAAGGACATGTAGAGAGGTAGATTACTACAGGACGTCATTGAAAATCAGCATCAGACGATCCCTCTGAGGACACTTATTCTTCCCTGTGAAGAATCCTTCAACCATGAGGTTGGTGTGGGGATTATGACAGGTCTGACTTGTCTAAATGGAAAACATTCACCTGAGTGCAAGACATGCATCCGATTGGAGCAGATATATAAACATTATAAGCAACCCACAAACAAGGTCTTAGAGTAGAAAAATATCTACAGTATATAGCTATACAGCTTTTTATATTTTTCTTTACCTAGCAATGTACGTTCAACATTGCCATAACAACCCAGAGCTACAGTAAAACAAGGGTGTGAAAGATTCAGAGGAATGATCCAGACGTTCTGGGAAGTGGAATGGCACGTGTCTCACTGACCACGTGACTGCTATTGGAGTTCAACAAAAACAACATGTTGTGCACGTGCTGTGTGCCACAACTTCTGTACCTTCAGTGTGGAACACCATAACCAACCCTCCACCCTCCACCCAACCAAGGATCAGTCCCAAGAGGTGACGTAAAGGCTATTCAACGATATGACCAAGGTGCTGAATACAATACACAGACTGGTCTGAAGAAAATAAGGTTGATTACATAGCTAGTTGGTTTATTTCCTACGTCTGTCTGTGTAGATCTGGTGTCCACAAATAGAGTGCACTTCACACTCCTTTCTGAGGACAAAAAGTAAATAAATGAAAGCCAGGGGCTGAAATCTCATTAATTTTGAAATATACTGCACATGAGTAAGAAAAGGTATCTCTGTATTGAATTCATTCATATTAATTAATGCAGCAAGTTAAAAGTCAGCCATTAGTATAAAGCAGGGGTGTCAAACTCATTTTAGCTCAGGGGCCACATGGAGGAAAATCTATTCCCAAGTGGGCCGGACCGGTAAAATCATGGTATATATACCTTAAAAACAACAACTTCAGATTGTTTTCTTTGTTTTAATACGATCAACATAAAACATAAAGCTAGAGCCTGAGGACAGTGTGTCCAAAATAGTACAAGCACAACATCACTATTAATCATAAAACACCTCAAGTTTATTTGAAAATTCTAAAGAAAAAGAACACACAAACACACAATGCCTCAGTGATTCACAGAACTGTTTCACAGATCACAGAACTATATCAGGGTGTCATTTCTCAGGCAGAAATGTAGATAAAAATAATGAAATCCTGTTCCCCAAACAAGTGCAAGAACCACAGAGTCAAGAATAGGTTAAATATATAAATAAAATAAAATCAATTAAAAACAATAGCACATCACCATAAAAACATATAAACATAAAGCTGGAGCCTGAGGACAGTGTGTCCAAAAGCACAACATCACTATTAATCATAAAACACCTCAAGTTATTTGAAAATTCTGAGGACAAAGAACACACAAACACACAATGCCTCAGTGATTCACAGAACTGTTTCACAGATCACAGAACTATATCAGGGTGTCATTTCTCAGGCAGAAATGTAGATAAAAATAATGAAATCCTGTTCCCCAAACAAGTGCAAGAACCACAGAGTCAAGAATAGGTTAAATATATAAATAAAATAAAATCAATTAAAAACAATAGCACATCACCATAAAAACATATAAACATAAAGCTGGAGCCTGAGGACAGTGTGTCCAAAAGCACAACATCACTATTAATCATAAAACACCTCAAGTTATTTGAAAATTCTGAGGACAAAGAACACACAAACACACAATGCCTCAGTGATTCACAGAAGTATATCACAGATCACAGAACTATATCAGGGTGTCTCATGCAGCACTTTAAGTGGGGTTGCATAGTTTATTTGACTCCTGATACCTGGCATCTTTTAGCTTTCACCAGCGCATCAATATCAGGCGTCACATCCTGAGTGGCAGCCAACTTCAGGATGTGATTCAAGTGCTTGTGCGTGAGCCTTGAGCGCAGCTTTGTTTTATTTATGCTCATTACAGAGAAAACTTGCTCACAAAGATATGTGGTTCCAAACATGCACAACAGTTTTGCAGCGAGGGCTGTCAAGTTGGGGTAACCTGGCAAGAGATTCTGATAAAATGTGTCCAAGCCAGCTGTTGCAAATTTGCCCTTCAAATCCGAGTCACACTGCAAGTCTATTATTTCAAGTTGGATGCTGACGGGCAGATCAGAGGGATTCACGGTGAATGGCGAGCAAAAAACGTTGAAGTCTTTCTCCCGTTCACCAAAAATCTGAAAGCGTTGCTCAAACTCCCGTAACAGTCCCGTTATTTTATCTTTGAACCGCTTCATGTCTGTCACATGTTGGGTCGCGCACACATTTTTCAGACAGGGGAAGTGAGCTGCATCACCACCGGCGAGTTGCGTCTCCCACAATGACAGCTTCAACTTGAAAGAACGTATGCTGTCATAATACTGCGTGACACCTTTGTTGCGCCCTTGCAGCTGTTTGTTCAAGTTATTCAGGTGCTCTGTAACATCCACCATAAATGCAAGGTCCTGCATCCATTCTGCGGAATGAAATTCTAACACTGGTTTGCCCTTTTCTTCCATGAACTGTTCAATTTCTTCTCGTAAATCAAAGAAACGCCACAGCACAGCACCTCGGCTTAACCATCTTACCTCAGTGTAGTATGGCAGGCCATAGATGTGGTCTTTCTCTCTGAGAAGGCTGTCAAACTGACGGTGATTCAGGCTTCTGGATCGGATGAAATTAACAGTTTGGATGACCACCTTCATGACGTTATCCATCTTTAATGACTTGCAACACAAAGCCTCCTGGTGCAAAATACAGTGAAAAGTCCAAAAATCACGTCCTCCATTTGCAGATTGCACTTTCTCTCTAAACTTTGTCACAACGCCTGCTTTTTTCCCGATCATTGAGGGCGCACCATCTGTAGCCAGGCTGACAGCGCGGGACCAGTCCACTCCGACCCTGTCCAGCGCGCCGACGAGTGCGGTGAAAATATCAGCTGCTGTCGTTGTATCTGTCATCGGCACCAACTCCACGAACTCCTCGGTGACGGTCAATGTGTCATCAACTCCGCGGATGAAAATGGCCAGTTGTGCAACATCTGTAATGTCTGTGCTTTCATCAATTGCAACCGAAAACGCAATAAATGACTTTACTTTTTGCTTCAACTGGCTGTCCAAATCCACTGAAAGATCGGAAATCCTGTCTGCAACTGTGTTTCTTGTCAGGCTGATATTTGCAAAAGCCTGGCGCTTTTTAGGGCACACAATCTCCGCTGCCTTCATCATGCATGTTTTTACAAATTCACCCTCACTAAATGGTTTTGAAGCCACTGCGATTTCATTAGCAATGAGGTAGCTAGCTTTCACTGCAGCGTCACTTTTTTATTTTTATTTTTTTATTTCACCTTTATTTAACCAGGTAAGCCAGTTGAGAACAGGTTCTCATTTACAACTGCGACCTGGCCACTGATGTCTCGGCTGTGAGTAAACACAGACTGCTGTTTCTTCAGACCCGCCAACAGTTCATTCACCTTCTCTCTTCTCCGCTGTCCTTGAAAGTTGTCATATTTGTCCGCATGAAGACTCACATAGTGGCGACGAAGGTTATATTCTTTCAGCACTGCAACATGCTGTGAACACACCAAACATACAGCTTTCCCATTCAATTCCGTGAATAAATAGGAGGATGACCATTTTTCTTGGAACACTCTGCACTCTGCGTCCACTTTTCTCTTTTTTGACAGAGACATATTGGGGCAATGAGGGTGCCAAAGCACATAATGTTAATAGTAGAAGCCGTAATAAATATCGCGGGCAAAACAAAGTAGCTCATCCGGACTGGCAGCACTTGCTTGACCTACTTGCTCTGCCCCGGTATAAACAGTTTGGTTGCTTAACACAATTGCTATTGCACCATCCAGTGGACTCAATTGGAACAGCAGTTTCTTTTATTGAAAAATTGCAGCTCATTTTTATACTTTACAAAATCATCTTGCGGGCCGGATTAAACCCGTTTGCGGGCCTGATTCGGCCCGCGGGCCGGACGTTTGACACCCCTGGTATAAAGCATACAAGGTAATTTCAAGTATTTTATGACAGCTGGTGAAGGAACTAACTGTGCTCTACATTATCTTCATTTCTAAGGAAACAGAGCATTAAAGCCCCACTGATCAATTAGTATACAGTAGATCAATTAGTATACAGTAGAAGTCTATGAGCCTAAAGTAGATGCCCACAGAATTGGGTCAAATACAGAACATATGTCAAATACTTTCAAATACTTGGGCTGTGTTTGATTTAGTTTGCCTGGTACAATGGAACTAATGATATATTGCACACTTAAATATACACACGCTAAATCAAGCGCACCTGAAATTCTTTCAATATGCATTCTGACCGTGGTCTGGAAGTCCATAGACCTTATAAGACTGTACAGCAATGACCGTCTCAACATCTTTGACTCTTTCCCAACAACATGTACAATAGTTTTCCAGACGTATTAGTCATTTACCATAACTGGTCTTGCTTCACAGACAGAGATATTTACGATCAAAACCGCAAAAAGACGACAGATAGTCGGGAAAATAATAGCACCTCACACGACGGGAATCCCAAGAACGCTACTTATCAGATGATAACAGCAAGTCCGGGGCATAATATTCCTGAAGTGACGCGGGTGCTGAGCAACAACATAAAGACATCAAAGACTGGTTGGTCTTTGGGGAAGGAAACGTGTGTGATTGATAGGGCACGGTGAGGCCAAGAGAAACAGAACCAGTCAGCCTGCAGAGTGTAAACACAGCCTAATGGAGCTGTCCTGTCCTGTCCTGTCTCCTCTGTTTCCTCTCTCTCTAATGCCCAGCCCACCACCGTCATACAGACCAGCACAACAGCATTCCTCAGACCATACAGCTAGGGCTACAATGGCAACTGATACAATACAGTCATACACACAAACATAAAAACACACACAGCAGCCCTGGTGGTGGGGAAGTACAGCTTTCCTCCTGCTCCTGGCTCTGAGAGCTACCTGCCGTCTGCTACACTAACACTATAGGACTGATTCAGGTCATCCTGGTGACCACAAATGGATACCACAATTAGCTTCATAAGGGAGAACGGATTTGAAGACTAAACGTAATGATATCATGTCATATTGTATAATATCATATTGTATTGTTTTGTATTGTTTCAAATCACATCAGATCACATGACATTCATATAGGGTGGGGAAAAGCCAAGGTATGGAGATGAGAGGCATCAGTATCTCAGTTTGATCCAACAGCTCATTCCATTTCACAGAGGTCAGTCAGTCAGTTAGTCAGACAAGCTTTACAGTAACAGCCAGAGGAACTACAGGATGGAATGTCTACTGATGCCAAGGAAACCAAACCGGCAGATTTCTGGGAAGAAGAGAGTGTAAAAGAGAGTTACGGTTTGGATACTTGTCAAAGCTACATTAACACTGACATTGAGCCCTAGTCATTAACACACATTAGCCCTACGCGTTGTTTCGGGGAACCAATGCAATCCTTCAGGTCTCAGGCAAGGTCACACAACTGTTTCAACAAACCACCCGTTACGCACACACACACACACACGCACACGCACACACACATACACACACAGAGCTTACAGTATGTAGTTCACACCTTCAGTAGTGTGAGGAAAGTGTGACATGTGTGAGATGTATGATGCAGGTGGACACACAAGGTAAGGTGAAGTAGGAACACACTGAGCTGTATAGAGGCAGCAGTAGCACTGTGACATCCTGTACTCAGTGGTGTGAATACACTGACAGATAGACAGAGAGGGAGAGGGAGAGAGGGGGGGGGGAGTGAGTGGTGAATGAAAGAGGAGAGAGAGAGAGAGAGAGAGAGAGAGAGAGAGAGAGAGAGAGAGAGAGAGAGAGAGAGAGAGAGAGAGAGAGAGAGAGAGAGAGAGAGAGAGAGAGAGAGAGCGAGAGAGAGATATAGAGATACAGTGAGGGAAAAAAGTATTTGATCCCCTGCTGATTTTGTACGTTTGCCCACTGACAAAGAAATGATCAGTCTATAATTTTAATGGTAGGTTTATTTGAACAGTGAGAGACAGAATAACAACAACAAAATCCAGAAAAACGCATGTCAAAAATGTTATAAATTGATTTGCATTTTAATGAGGGAAATAAGTATTTTACCCCCTCTCAATCAGAAAGATTTCTGGCTCCCAGGTGTCTTTTATACAGGTAACGAGCTGAGATTAGGAGCACACTCTTAAAGGGAGTGCTCCTAATCTCAGCTTGTTACCTGTATATAAGACACCTGTCCACAGAAGCAATCAATCAATCAGATTCCAAACTCTCCACCATGGCCAAGACCAAAGAGCTCTCCAAGGATGTCAGGGACAAGATTGTAGACCTACACAAGGCTGGAATGGGCTACAAGACCATTGCTAAGCAGCTTGGTGAGAAGGTGACAACAGTTGGTGCGATTATTCGCAAATGGAAGAAACACAAAATAACTGTCAATCTCCCTCGGCCTGGGGCTCCATGCAAGATCTCACCTCGTGGAGTTGCAATGATCATGAGAACGGTGAGGAATCAGCCCAGAACTACACGGCAGGATCTTGTCAATGATCTCAAGGCAGCTGGGACCATAGTCACCAAGAAAACAATTGGTAACACACTACGCCGTGAAGGACTGAAATCCTGCAGCGCCCGCAAGGTCCCCCTGCTCAAGAAAGCACATATACAGGGCCGTCTGAAGTTTGCCAATGAACAGAACTGGGTGAAAGTGTTGTGGTCAGATGAGACCAAAATCGAGCTCTTTGGCATCAACTCAACTCGCCGTGTTTGGAGGAGGAGGATTACTGCCTATGACCCCAAGAACACTATCCTCACCGTCAAACATGGAGGTGGAAACATTATGCTTTGGGGGTGTTTTTCTGCTAAGGGGACAGGACAACTTCACCGCATCAAAGGGACGATGGACGGCGCCATGTACCGTCAAATCAAATCTTGGGTGAGAACCTCCTTCCCTCAGCCAGGGCATTGAAAATGGGTTGTGGATGGGAATTCCAGCATGACAATGACCCAAAACACACGGCCAAGGCAACAAAGGAGTGGCTCAAGAAGAAGCACATTAAGGTCCTGGAGTGGCCTAGCCAGTCTCCAGACCTTAATCCCATAGAAAATCTGTAGAGGGAGCTGAAGGTTCGAGTTGCCAAACGTCAGCCCGAAACCTTAATGACTTGGAGAAGATCTGCAAAGAGGAGTGGGACAAAATCCCTCCTGAGATGTGTGCAAACCTGGTGGCCAACTACAAGAAACGTCTGACCTCTGTGATTGCCAACAAGGGTTTTTCCACCAAGTACTAAGTCATGTTTTGCAGAGGGGTCAAATACTTATTTCCCTCATTAAAATGCAAATCAATTTATAACATTTTTGACATGCGTTTTTCTGGATTTTTTTTGTTGTTATTCTGTCTCTTACTGTTCAAATAAACCTACCATTAAAATTATAGACTGATCATTTCTTTGTCAGTGGGCAAACGTACAAAATCAGCAGGGGACCAAATACTTTTTTCCCTCACTGTATAGAGATATAGAGATATAGAGAGGGAGGGTGAGATGGATGAGTGGTGCATGAAAGAGGGGGAGGAGAGAGAGAGAGAGAGAGAGAGAGAGAGAGAGAGAGAGAGAGAGAGAGAGAGAGAGAGAGAGAGAGAGAGAGCGAGAGAGAGAGAGGGAGGGGGAGATGAGTGGTGAATGAAAGAGGGAGAGAGAAAGAGAAAGAGAGAGAGAGAGAGATGTTATGACAGCAGAGGGATGCCTTTCAGAGTCATTCAGAGTCAAGATAATCATCTATAATACAACCTGTAATCACGTTTCACATGTTCCACTCCCTCATACAGTATACACATGCATCAGTAATGCTATGAAGCAGTGTATCATACTTCCATCAATGAAAACAAACTGTTGGAGTGACATGTGGCCTGTGAAGGCAATATCATGGATATGTAATCATCAAACAAAATACTAGTCAAAAAGAAAACAAGAACATTTCCCAAAACGAATGTGACCTTCAAAACTGTTGGTGACTAAGAGGATATAGACGTCAAAAAATACATTTTGACTGATTGCTCATACAGTGGGGGAAAAAAGTATTTAGTCAGCCACCAATTGTGCAAGTTCTCCCACTTAATAAGATGAGAGAGGCCTGTAATTTTCATCATAGGTACACGTCAACTTTGACAGACAAAATGAGGAAAAAAAATCCAGAAAATCACATTGTTTTTATGAATTTATTTGCAAATTATGGTGGAAAATAAGTATTTGGTCAATAACAAAAGTTTCTCAATACTTTGTTATATACCCTTTGTTGGCAATGACACAGGTCAAACGTTTTCTGTAAGTCTTCACAAGGTTTTCACACACTGTTGCTGGTATTTTGGCCCATTCATCCATGCAGATCTCCTCTAGAGCAGTGATGTTTTGGGGCTGTCGCTGGGCAACACGGACTTTCAACTCCCTCCAAAGATTTTCTATGGGGTTGAGATCTGGAGACTGGCTAGGCCACTCCAGGACCTTGAAATGCTTCTTACGAAGCCACTCCTTCGTTGCCCGGGCGGTGTGTTTGGGATCATTGTCATGCTGAAAGACCCAGCCACGTTTCATCTTCAATGCCCTTGCTGATGGAAGGAGGTTTTCACTCAAAATCTCACGATACATGGCCCCATTCATTCTTTCCTTTACACGGATCAGTCGTCCTGGTCCCTTTGCAGAAAAACAGCCCCAAAGCATGATGTTTCCACCCCCATGCTTCACAGTAGGTATGGTGTTCTTTGGATGCAACTCAGCATTCTTTGTCCTACAAACACGACGAGTTGAGTTTTTACCAAAAATTTCTATTTTGGTTTCATCTGACCATATGACATTCTCCCAATCCTCTTCTGGATCATCCAAATGCACTCTAGCAAACTTCAGACGGGCCTGGACATGTACTGGCTTAAGCAGGGGGAAACGTCTGGCACTGCAGGATTTGAGTCCCTGGCGGCGTAGTGTGTTACTGATGGTAGGCTTTGTTACTTTGGTCCCAGCTCTCTGCAGGTCATTCACTAGGTCCCCCCGTGTGGTTCTGGGATTTTTGCCGTTCTTGTGATCATTTTGACCCCACGGGGTGAGATCTTGCGTGGAGCCCCAGATCGAGGGAGATTATCAGTGGTCTTGTATGTCTTCCATTTCCTAATAATTGCTCCCACAGTTGATTTCTTCAAACCAAGCTGCTTACCTATTGCAGATTCAGTCTTCCCAGCCTGGTGCAGGTCTACAATTTTGTTTCTGGTGTCCTTTGACAGCTCTTTGGTCTTGGCCATAGTGGAGTTTGGAGTGTGACTGTTTGAGGTTGTGGACAGGTATCTTTTGTACTGATAACAAGTTCAAACAGGTGCCATTAATACAGGTAAAGAGTGGAGGACAGAGGAGCCTCTTAAAGAAGAAGTTACAGGTCTGTGAGAGCCAGAAATCTTGCTTGTTTGTAGGTGACCAAATACTTATTTTCCACCATAATTTGCAAATAAATTCATAAAAAATCCTACAATGTGATTTTCTGGATTTTTTTTTCTCAATTTGTCTGTCATAGTTGACGTGTACCTATGATGAAAATTACAGGCCTCTCTCATCTTTTTAAGTGGGAGAACTTGCACAATTGGTGGCTGACTAAATACTTTTTTTCCCCACTGTAGCTCTTCCTCATTGAAAAACAGTATTATTACACATTGGAACACAGAGTGGGAGGACAGACAAGCAGATCAGAACAGAAACAGAACATCTTTAGCAGTGGTGAAAACCGAGGTGAGTGAGTGAGTGAGTGATAGGGGAAGTATATGTTTAGCACAGCTGTGTTGAATGTCTGTCTGTGGGCAGTCAGTCAGTCTGTGGTCGGAGAGGAGCTGACTTGGTGACACGGGAGACATATGCCAGGGGAAGGGGCGTGGGGAGAGTCACGCTCCAAGCTGACAGACTAACAGGCTGGATGAGACGTTTACCAAAAACCAACAGTGTTATGTTAGGTAAGCTGATTGGCCAATGGACAAGCTGCTTGATGGATGGATCATCCCTTTTCTATGATTCAACGGCCCCCTATTCCCTATGTAGTGCAGTAGTTTTGACCAGAGCTATGGGTCCTGGTGAAAAGAAGTGCACTATAAAGGTAATAGGGTGCTATTTGGGACGAAGCCTAGGTCTTTCTGGGGAACCTGGGTGTTGTAACGAGGTGACCTATTAACGAATGGCAACACAGTCAACAGCAGAAAGAAACCGAAAAAGACCACATAGCTTAGTGAGGCAACTGGGGAAAATGTTACTAGTCATTATTTTAACAGTCATTTAGCAGATACCTTTATCAAAAGCAACGTCTAGTTAACAATAACACATACAGGTAACTGCCAAAATAAAGGAAACACTTGAGTAAATAAGGGATATATAGTATATTGAAAGCAGGTGCTTCCACACAGGTGTGGTTTCTGAGTTAATTAAGCAATTAACATCCCATCATGCTTAGGTTCATGTATAAAAAATGCCCATCCACAGGGCATGAGTGGTCACGGAATGGTTTTATGAGCATGAAAACTATGTAAACCATAAGCCATGGTTGTCTCAGTGACCAGATCTCAACCCAATTAAATACTTATGGGATATTCTGGAGCAGCGCCTGAGACAGTGTTTTCCACCACCATCAACAAAACACCAAATGAGTAGAACTTGTAGAATCTATGGCAAGGTGCATTGAATCTGTTCTGGCTCGTGGTGGACCAAGGCCCTATTAAGACAGTTTATGTTGGCGTTTCCTTTAATTTGGCAGTTACTTGTACATCAAGTATTATATGTACCCATGCCAGAATACCCACAAACACAACAGTCCAAAATGGAGAGGTACTGTCTGCCCATTATTGAGAACAGTTTGTTTTCATTTTGCAACGTTTTGCTAGTGTTCCCTACACAGTGAACATGACCCCTGGTGTTGCCAGCTCCATAACTCAAATTAATGCCAACCACAAAGGGTGTTAAGTAGTACCACTTAACCAAGAAGAGATGTACTGTAATGTACTGACGGAAGAACATGATTGAGACAAAGACACATAGTAAAAGTTCGGTTGGCATGGATGGGCACATGGGACAGATGTGTGCCAAAAGACAGATCTCCCAGTCAGCTCACTCACACATGTCCTGCTCTGCTTGCTCAAAACAGTTTGTTTGGCCGTCTTGTTTTTCTGTAACTATGGCTACATGTTTAACTAGTTTTTTATTGAATTCAAAACGAAAGCCATCATGTATTTGTGACAGAAAAGGCTAAACAAGGACATTAGTTAACATCATGGACAACACAAAGCACATGAACCAGCTGTTGTATCATGTGCCACTAGACAACATTAAGTTATTCATTCAAAAATAATATAAATAAGACAATCACTGCCTCATGAATAATCACTCTGAAAGATGTTTGGTACATCAACATTGATCCTAATACAAATAAGAATAAGATAAAGTTAACATATAAGACACATTTTGAACGTTATCCTATTTGTGCATCTCTGAGTGATGTTCTATCAATTCCCGGGGTCATTGAATGTTTTCATATGTATCCGAGACATTCACCGTTCAAGCAGGCAGAAATACAGCCAGTATGACGCGTTTTGCATCATATGACATGAAAACATTCAATGACCCCGGGAATTGATAGAACATCACTCAGAGACGCACAAATAGGATAACGTTCAAAATGGGTGAATCTTTCCTTTAATTTGTCTTATATGTTAACTTTATCTTATTCTCATTGTTCTGAATGTGCAATTTTGCATTTCTATAAAGACTTTATAAAGAATCTCCAGGTGAGGCGAGGTGAGTAGTCATGCTGTACTTCGCTCCGCAGGTAATATGACACATTACATTACAATGGAACGATTTGATTAGTGTAATGTTAGCTAGCTACATAGTTGTATTTGTATCAAAGATAAAGGTGTAGTATAGAGAAACTATCGAGGTTAGCTAGCCAGCTACATTCGTTCGCAGCGACGCCGTTTTTCAAACAAAGTCAACACCGCAGCCATTGCTACCTAGCCAACACTACCAGCTAGCAGTACTGTAGCAACTAAATACAATATCCTTTTAGCCAGCTACATTCGTTCGCAGCGACGCCGTTTTTCAAACAAAGTCAACACCGCAGCCATTGCTAGCTAGCCAACGCTACCAGCTAGCAGTACTGTAGCAACTAAATACAATATAATTTTAGCCAGCTACATTCGTTCGCAGTGACGCCGTTTTTCAAACAAAGTCAACACAGCAGCCATTGCTAGCTAGCAGTACTGTAGCAACTAAATACAATATCATTTTAGCCAGCTACATTCATTCGCAGCGACGCCGTTTTTCAAACAAAGTCAACACCACAGCCATTGCTAGCTAGCCAACACTACCAGCTAGCAGTACTGTAGCAGCTAAATACAATATGATTTAATTAGTCAATGAGAATTTTGCAACATAAAGCTTCCCTTTCTGAACATTCGAGATGTGTAGTCCACTTGTGTAGCTAGCATGACTGACTTTGTGCTAGCTAGCCAACGTTTAATTATTGCTGCGTTATGAAAGGAACTAGACACGGACACGAATTATCTGTTTAGTGTGTTAACACACTATTGGTAGTTTGTTGTAACCAAGTATTGGTGCTAAACCGTGTGTTATTGGATGCTAGCATGCTAGTTAACTATGGCGTCATAGGATACGGTGCCCTGGGCGGTTTTTCATGGAAGAATACTGTACCAAGTTAGCTAGCTGAATAAAGTAAGTTAGAGTCTATTCCTAGAAACATTGAACCGCTGTAGTTTACAACAATTATAATTTCTAAAGTGGAAGTTGGGAGAGTTATATTCGGGTGTTTCAGTGAAACAATTATAGTTTCTGAGGTGGAAGTTGGGAGAGTTATATTTGGGAGTTGTGGTGAGGGAGGCCCCGCTCTCTCCTTTCCCAGATGTTTAGTTCATTTCATTCCGATCTCCTCTGCATTATTGTAGCCATTTGCTGCAGCCTGTCAACTATGCCTCTGCCTATCCCTGTTCTCTCCTCTCCGCACAGGCTACACAAACGCCTCACACTGCGTGGCTGCTGCCTCTCTAACCTGGTGGTCCCTGCACGCACCACCCACCTGGAATTCCAGGTCTCAGGCAGCCTCTGGAACTGCCGTTCTGCTGCCAACAAGGCAGACTTCATCCCAGCCTATGCTACCCTCCAGTCCCTCGACTTCTTGGCGCTGACGGAAACATGGATTACCACTGAAAACACTGCTACTCCTACTGCTCTCTCCTCGTCTGACCATGTGTTCTCGCATACCCCGAGAGCATCTGGTCAGCGGGGTGGTGGCACAGGAATCCTCATCTCTCCCAAGTGGACATTCTCAATTTTTCCCCTAACCCATCTGTATATCTCCTCATTTGAATTCCATGCTGTCACAGTCACTAGCCCATTTAAGCTTAATATCCTTGTCATCTATCGCCCTCCAGGTTCCCTTGGAGAGTTCATCAATGAGCTTGACGCCTTGATAAGTTCCTTTCCTGAGGATGGCTCACCCCTCACAGTTCTAGGGGATTTCAACCTCCCTACGTCTACATTTGACTCATTTCTCTCTGCCTCCTTCTTTCCACTCCTCTCCTCTTTTGACCTCACCCTCTCACCGTCCCCCCCTACTCACAAGGCAGGCAATACGCTTGACCTCATCTTTACTAGATGCTGTTCTTCTACTAATCTCACTGCAACTCCCCTCCATGTCTCCGACCACTACTTTGTATCCTTTTCTCTCTCGCTCTCCTCCAACTCTACTCACTCTGCCCCTACACAGATGGTAATGCGCCGCCGCAACCTTCGCTCTCTCTCTCCCGCTACTCTCTCCTCTTCCATCCTATCATCTCTTCCCTCTGCTCAATCCTTCTCCCTCCAATCTCCTGATTCTGCCTCCTCAACCCTCCTCTCCTCCCTTTCTGCATCCTTTGACTCTCTATGTCCCCTATCCTCCCGGCCGGCTCGGTCCTCCCCTCCAGCTCCGTGGCTTGATGACTCATTGCGAGCTCACAGAACAGAGCTCCGGGCAGCTGAGCGAAAATTGAAGAAAACTAGACTCCCTGCGGACCTGGCATCTTTTCACTCCCTCCTCTCTACATTTTCTTCATCTGTTTCTGCTGCTAAGGCCACTTTCTACCACTCTAAATTCCAAGCATCTGCCTCTAACCCTAGGAAGCTCTTTGCCACATTCTCCTCCCTGCTGAATCCTCCTCCCCCCCCCCCCTCCTCCCTCTCTGTGGATGACTTCGTCAACCACTTTGAAAAGAAGGTTGATGACATCCGATCCTCGTTTGTTAAGACAAATGACACTGCTGGTCCTGCTCACACTGCCCTACCCTATGCTTTGACTTCTTTCTCCCCTCTCTCTCCAGATAAAATCTTGCGACTTGTGACTGCAGGCCGCCCAACAACCTGCCCGCTTGACCCTATCCCCTCCTCTCTTCTCCAGACCATCTCCGGTGACCTTCTCCCCTACCTCACCTCGCTGATCAACTCATCCTTGACCGCTGGCTATGTCCCTTCCGTCTTCAAGAGAGCGAGAGTTGCACCCCTTCTCAAAAAACCAACACTCGATCCCTCTGATGTCAACAACTACAGACAAGTATCCCTTCTTTATTTTCTTTCCAAAACTATTGAGCGTGCCGTCTTTAGCCAACTCTCTTGCTTTCTCTCTCAGAATGACCTTCTTGATCCAAACCAGTCAGGTTTCAAGACTGGTCATTCAACTGAGACTGCTCTTCTCTGTGTCACGGAGGCTCTCCGCACTGCTAAAGCTAACTCTCTCTCCTCTGCTCTTGTCCTTCTAGACCTGTCTGCTGCCTTTGATACTGTGAACCATCAGATCCTCCTCTCCACCCTCTCCGAGCTGGGCATCTCCGGCGCGGCTCACTCTTGGATTGCGTCCTACCTGACCGGTCGCTCCTACCAAGTGGCGTGGCGAGAAGCTGTCTCCGCACCACGTGCTCTCACCACTGGTGTCCCCCAGGGCTCAGTTCTAGGCCCTCTCCTATTCTCGCTATACACCAAGTCACTTGGCTCTGTCATATCCTCACATGGCCTCTCCTATCATTGCTACGCTGACGATACACAACTAATCTTCTCCTTTCCCCCTTCTGATAACCAGGTGGCGAATCGCATCTCTGCATGTCTGGCAGACATATCAGTATGGATGACGGATCACCACCTCAAGCTGAACCTTGGCAAGACGGAGCTGCTCTTCCTCCCGGGGAAGGACTGCCCGTTCCATGATCTCGCCATCACGGTTGACAACTCCGTTGTGTCCTCCTCCCAGAGTGCGAAGAGCCTTGGCGTGACCCTGGACAACACCCTGTCGTTCTCCGCTAACATCAAGGCGGTGACCCGATCCTGTAGGTTCATGCTCTACAACATTCGGAGAGTACGACCCTGCCTTACACAGGAAGCGGCACAGGTCCTAATCCAGGCACTTGTCATCTCCTGTCTAGATTACTGCAACTCGCTGTTGGCTGGGCTCCCTGCCTGTGCCATTAAACCCCTACAACTCATCCAGAATGCCGCAGCCCGTCTGGTGTTCAACCTTCCCAAGTTCTCTCACGTCACCCCGCTCCTCCGCACACTCCACTGGCTTCCAGTTGAAGCTTGCATCTGTTACAAGACCATGGTGCTTGCCTATGGAGCTGTGAGGGGAACGGCACCTCCGTACCTTCAGGCTCTGATCAGTCCCTACACCCAAACGAGGGCATTGTGTTCATCCACCTCTGGCCTGCTGGCTCCCCTTCCTCTGCGGAAGCATAGTTCCCGCTCAGCCCAGTCAAAACTGTTCGCTGCTCTGGCACCCCAATGGTGGAACAAGCTCCCTCACGACGCCAGGACAGCGGAGTCACTCACCACCTTCCGGAGACATTTGAAACCCCACCTCTTTAAGGAATACCTAGGATAGGATAAAGTAATCCTTCTACAGCTAGGTTGTTGCAGATGTACTGTCCTACAGAGAATTCAGTACTAACCAGTGTGCCACATTTGTGTGAGAGAGAGAGAGAGAGAAAGGAAGAGAGAGAGAGAGAAAGGAAGAGAGAGAGAGAGAGAGAGAGAGAGAGAGAGAGAGAGAGAGAGAGAGAGAGAGAGAGAGAGAGAAAGGGAGAGAGAGAGAGAGAGAGAAAGGGAGAGAGAGAGAGAGAGAGAGAGAGAGGGGGGGGCAAAGAGAACATGAGGTAGCGTTATAGCGGCAACTGCAGTGTAGTGTCGGCTACCTGGGAGCAGAGGTCATCCAACACTATGTGTCTGGCCAGGTCTCCTCTGAGATTAATTAGGAACCAGCTCTAAGAGGGGGTGGTTTGTATATGTATGTGTGTGTGTGTGTGTGAGAGAGAGATTGGAGCCCAGATTAGGAGAAGATGATAGAACAGACATTTAGTCGAGGGACAGTAGAGCACCATATCTACGTTACAATCTATAAGTGGTTAGGCTGGTATGTACACAATGCATATTGGACTACATCTGTGTGTCTCTTTCTCTCTAATGTTTTTCCGACAGAATGAGATATAACATCTCAGGCATGTCAGCTCTGACTGAACACCAAGTGAGACATCAGTAACTTCAGACTGGAGAAAGGCTCTGCTACTTCCCAGACAAACCTCTCAGGATTCAGAGTGTTAACAGAATGGAACAGCACAGAGAGACAACCTAGGGAGGGCTTGGGTGAATACACATGTCACTATTTCTGAATCCAAGGGCTGCAGGAAAAAAAGGACCAGGTCAATCATAAACGTATAATAAATGTCTTACAGTCTGACCTGACCTGAACAAAGTACAATAGCAACATGCATTTGTTTCTAGGCCAGAATGCATATTTAGCATCTCCTAAAGCATCTTAACTGAAGTGCCGTTGAGATCACAAGATGGCAACACAATTCTGTAACTGCCAACACTTTCTTAATCAGCACAATTTGTTATGGCAACTTGCCTAGAAAGATGCTGAGATAGTAAATACGACAGATTGGGGATGTTTAGGACATCATGTTTATTACCCTACCTGTCCTACAGTATTTGAGCACGTCAAATTTTATTAGCTACAATATCGGTACATTTGAAACACTGCATAAGGCAATAGACACAGCAACAATTTTCCAATGGCTTGCAGAGTTTGAAGCACTATAGTATGTTTTTTTCTGCTGAGGCAGATTTGACAACAGCAGTTTTTGGGGGAGGGGGATGTATAGGGATTAAGAGTCTTCTCCACCGAGGTTAGAGTGCAATTACCAGCGATTTGAAGACTGCTGAACGAGGTGTGAAACAATCGAACGTTATAAATCAACTCTGTGTTTCAGCTTGGTCATGAGTAATGCCATGCTGACACACACACACACACACACACACACACACACACACACACACACACACACACACGCCCACCCACATTCAGAAAAACCTCAGCCCTATGAAGCAGCTATCACAACAAGATTAACTACACCAATCTGTTCAAGCTAACAAACTCCACATTGATACCTCAACCTTATGGTAACCTTGAATTAACATGTCAGAATAGCGAGTAACAAGGTACATTAAGACAGTTCCTTCAGCAGAAATATCAAAACGTCAATAAAATGCAAATTAATTACTTAAAAATCATACAATGTGATTTTCTGGATTTTTGTTTTAGATTCCGTCTCTCACAGTTGAAGTGTAGCTATGATAAAAATTACAGACCTCTACATGCTTTGTAAGTAGGAAAACCTGCAAAATCGGCAGTGTATCAAATACTTTTTCTCCCCACTGTATATATATATATATATATATATATATATATATATATATATATATATATATACATATACATATCTTTCTTTTTGATAGAAACACAATCATAGCTTTTGTATGTGCTCACTCATTTCCATAGAAGTTGTGTACTTGTCTTTTGTGAAATAACCATTGACACACCATAGCCAACTAATTTATTATACAAGCACATTATGGATGGGGTTAGAAATGGGAAGAGACAAATGTCTTACAGATAAAGACATGACGATGTGTCATCTAGAGACACTATCAGGGATATTGTCCATATCTTGACAAAATCAGTCACTCAAAGAACTTCAGAAGCTCCCTTCAGTCACGAGTCAAAAAGGGGCAAAGGAGGAGAGAGGTTTTACTGACAGGGCTGTGGTGCAACCATTACAGAATGATGCGCTGCGGGGCAATCAGTAGGAATGATTAAAACTACAAAGAGATGCCATGTGCCTGTCAAATCATGGGTTTGAGGGGTAAGGCAGCGCCACGTGAGTAAAACACACATACACACACACATGCACGCTCCAGCACGCGCGCACTCACACATGCACGCACACACACACTCATTCCCCACCTCCCTTTACGCTCAACCCTCAGTGGACATGAGTGATGAAGAAGGGAGCAGTGATTATTGACCATAATCATCCCAGACCTGGTCTACGTCCCAAATGGCACCCTATTCCCTCCATCGTGCACTACTTTTGACCAGTATATATGGAATAGGGTGCAATTTGGGACACAGATTTTGGATGAGAATAAAGGCCATTTAAGGTGTGAACAAGTGACCCCTTGAGACAGCAGAGCGTCACCTCTCAGGTCCTTGGGTATGATTGAAGTTGACCTTCCTATAGATGGACCAGACCTCAATCAGGGACAACCCGTGACCAAGACAACCCACCCATCCGCCCGCCTGCCTGCAGCACTTTTTATTGTCGCATTCAAGTTCCACTCTCTCAAAATAATAATAGAAGTCCATGTAAAAAGAACCAACATTATATTCATGGGCTTTGCTTTGTGTGATATTAACTGAAGAACGTGTTATGAAAAATAACTTATGATGATTGACATTTTCAGGTCATCCATTGGTGTAAATCACTGCAATAATGGTCTTTACCAGTCATTTCCTTCAGAAGGAGTACATTCAATTGACCTAGTTCTTTAACTGAGAGGCTACGATAATGTGTTACCCCCTAGCTTCAGTTTTCAGGGTGGTTTGACTATTTTCATCTCTCTCTCTCTCTCTCTCTCTCTCTCTCTCTCTCTCGCTCTCTCTCTCTCTCTCTCTCTCTCTCTCTCTCTCTCTCTCTCTCTCCAATGATAATAAGTTCATACTGTTCTGATACACCTATGATAAGAGGTACTCCTTTGAGACAAACATTGTGAAACAAATTAAATGAAATCTAGAACGTTTCTCTCCCACCAGCTGCATCTCCACCAGGGGGTCTATGAATAGACCCAGTGTGCTACGTGATACGGAGGCCCTTAGGGTATAGCATCTTGAAAACGTGACTGAGAACAGAAAGAGAACGTATCTAACTGAAGTCACCTCTCTGCCATGTGAAACATAAATATAACTGCAAAACTACAGTACAGGAAAACAACAAAAGGAATACGAAAACACATGAGAACCATTATTTGAACATCACGTACACATAATTAACAATCCATTGCAATGGTCTGTATGTTGTTTTCTTGTACAACTC